>NC_137541.1:79565793-80057489 GCF_963082525.1 Nesoenas mayeri
GGACCATTAGGGTTAGGGTTAGGGTTAGGGTTAGGATTAGGGTTAAGATTAGGATTAGGGTTTGGTTAGGGTTAGGCTTAGGCTTAGGGTTAGGGTTAGGGTTAGGGTTAGGGTTAAGGCCATTAGGTTTACGGTTAGGATTATTGTTAGGGTTAGGATTAGGGTTAGGGTTAGGGTTAAGGTTAGGGTTAGGCTTTGGGTTACGTTTAGGGTTAGGGTTAGGGTTAGGGTTAGGGTTAGGGTTAGGTATAGGGTTAGGGCTATTAGGGTTAGGGTTAGCGTTAGGGTTAGGTTTGGGTTATGGTTAGGGTTAGGGTTAGGGTTTGGGTTACGTTTAGGGTTAGGGTTAGGGTTAGGGCCATTAGGGTTAGGGTTAGGGTTAGGGTTAGGGTTAGGGTTAGGGTTAGGGTTAGGGTTAGGGTTAGGGTTAGAGTTAGGGTTAGGGTTAGGGTTAGTGTTAGGGTTAGGGTTGGGATTAGCCTTAGGGTCAGATTTAGGTTTAGGGTAGTGTCACGGAATATTACCCCCAAGTTAGTTTAAGGCACAGCATGTTCCAAAGCAACCTTTATTGAACTGGTGGAACAGAGTTTTAGTATTCCAAAAGTGACTTTAATAAAGTTTCGGACATCAGCTGAGGAAACTTATTTGGGTGCAGCAACCACTACATCAGACGGTGCACAGAGTGCATGCACGTGGCTTCACTCAAAACAATGCCGGCGTCGCCCCTGAGTCCCGGAGAAGCATGCACTTGCCCAAGCCCGTAGCAGAATTATTTTTTAAAGAGATACATGTACTCGTAGTGAGTACGGAAAGTGTATACTCGCGATTCCGCGAGTGTAAATTTGTAATACACTTGCAATCCTGCCAGAGTTAATTTACTTACACGTGCAAGAGTGCACGGAATATTACACGTGCTTACGTGGAAACACGGGAGGAAAATACACTGGCGGTTGTGCGAGGACATAATTTAAAGTACGTGCGCAAACGTGCACGGACAGTATAAATATACACGCAATTCTGCGAGAAGTTTTACTCACAGCCGTGGCGGCGAAGCAAGCGGAGTCTCCATCCCGGGGAGCTGTGGGGGCCGTGACTCCTGGCGGCAGTGGCTAAGCTTGTGCTCCGAGAAAACTTCATGACCAAAGGGAAGTTTTTGACGAGAGTCCCGTTTTATATGTCCTTGACCTGACTACAGTCATTCCTCCTGTTCCCGGAACTCCCCCGAAAATATCCCCCACCCTGGGTGTGGACGCCCAGTAGCTTTTGCACTCCCTACCGTCACTAACGACTCTGATCAGGGTGCTCTGGGGCTAGACAAAGAAGCTGTTAGGTCCATGGCAGCCGGGAGAGAGGGGGATGTACCCAGTCCTCCATACTGAAGGAGGGAAGGGGAGAATGGGGGCAGAGAGGGGGAGAGAGGCAGGGGTGGTTGCATTCTGCCACAGATAGGGTTAAGGTTAAGGTTAGGGTTAGGGTTAGGTTTAGGCTTAGGATTATGGTTAGGGTTAGGGAAGGGTTAGGGTTAGGGTTAGAGTTAGGGTTAGGGTTAGGGTTAGGGTTAGGGTTAAGGTTAGGGTTAGGGTTGGGTAGGGTTAGGGTTAGGGTTAGGTTTGGGTAGCGTTAGGGTTAGGATTAGGGCCATTAGGGTTAGGGTTAGGGTAAGGGTTAGGGTTGTGTTAGGGTTAGGGTTAGGGTTAGGGTAGGTTTAGGGTTAGGGTTAGGGTTAGGGTAGGGTTAGGATTAGGGTTAAGTTTTGATTTAGGGTTAGGGTTAGGCTTAGGGCAATTAGGGTTAGGGTTAGGGTTAGGGTTCGGGTTGGGTTAGGGTAGGATTAGTGTTAGGGTTAGGGTTAGGGCCATTAGGATTAGGGTTAGGTTTAGGATTAGGGTTAGGGTTGAGTTAGGCTTAGGGTTAGGGCTATTAGGGTTAGGGTTAGGGTTAGGGTTAGGGTTGGGTTATGGTTAGGGTTAGGGTTAAGGTTTGGGTTACGTTTAGGATTAGGGTTAGGGTTAGGGCCATTAGGGTTAGGGTTAGGGTTAGGGTTATGGTTAAGGTTAGGGTTAAGGTTAGGGTTAGGGTTAGGGTTAGGGTTAGGGTTAAGGTTAGGATTAGGGTTAGGATTAGCCTTAGGGTCAGATTTAGGTTTAGGGTAGTGTCACGGAATATTACCCCCAAGTTAGTTTAAGACATAGCACGTTCCAAAGCAACCTTTATTGAACTGGTGGAAACAGGGTTTTAGTATTCCAAAAGTGACTTAAATAAAGTTTCGGACATCAGCTGAAGAAACTTATTTGGGTGCAGCAACCACTACAACAGGCGGTGCACAAAGTACATGCACGTCGCTTCACTCAAAACAATGCCGGCGTCGCCCCTGAGTCCCGGAGAAGCATGCACTTGCCCAAGCCCGTAGCAGAATTATTTTTTAAAGAGATACATGTACTCGTAGTGAGTACGGAAAGTGTATACTCGCGATTCCGCGAGTGTAAATTTGTAATACACTTGCAATCCTGCCAGAGTTAATTTACTTACACGTGCAAGAGTGCACGGAATATTACACGTGCTTACGTGGAAACACGGGAGGAAAATACACTGGCGGTTGTGCGAGGACATAATTTAAAGTACGTGCGCAAACGTGCACGGACAGTATAAATATACACGCAATTCTGCGAGAAGTTTTACTCACAGCCGTGGCGGCGAAGCAAGCGGAGTCTCCATCCCGGGGAGCTGTGGGGGCCGTGACTCCTGGCGGCAGTGGCTAAGCTTGTGCTCCGAGAAAACTTCACGGCCAAAGGGAAGTTTTTGACGAGAGTCCCGTTTTATATGTTAGGGTTAGGGTTAGAGTTAGGGTTAGGGTTAAGGTTAGGGTTAGGTTTAGGGTTAGGGTTAGGGTTAGGGTTAGGGTAGGGTTAGGGTTAGGGTTAGGGTTAGGGTTAGGGTTAGGGATAGGGTTAGAGTTAGGGTTAGGATTGTGTTAGGGTTAGGGTTAGGGCCATTAGGGTTAGGGTTAGCGTTAGGGTTAGGGTTGGGTTAGGGTTAGGTTTAGGGTTAGGGTTTAGGTTAGTTTTAGGGTTAGGCTTAGTGTTAAGGTTAGGCTTAGGGTTAGGGTTAGGGTTAGGGTTAGGGTTAGGGTTAGGGGTTAGGGTTAGGGTTAGGGTTAGGGTTAGGGTTAGGGTTAAGGTTAGGGTTAGGGTTAGGGTAGGGTTAGGGTTAGGGTTAGGGTTAGGGTTAGGGTTAGGGTTAGAGTTAGGGTTAGGGTTGTGTTAGGGTTAGTGTTAGGGCCATTAGGGTTAGGATTAGCGTTAGGGTTAGGGTTGGGTTAGGGTTAGTTTTAGGGTTAGGGTTTAGGTTAGTTTTTAGTGTTAGGCTTAGGGTTAAGGTTAGGTTTAGGGTTACGGTTAGGGTTAGGGTCATTAGGGTTAGGTATGGGTTAGGGTTAGTGTTAGGATTAGGGTTAGGATTAAGGTTAGGTTTAGGGTTAGGGTTAGGGTTAGGGCCATTAGGATTAGGGTTAGAGTTAGGGCTAAGGTTAAGATTAGGGTTAGGGTTAGGGTTGGGTTAAGGTTAGGGTTAGGGTTAAGGCCATTAGTGTTACGGTTAGGGTTAGGGTTAGGTAAGGGTTAGAGTAGGGTTAGGGTTAGGGTTAGGGTTAGTGTTGGTTTAGGGATAGGGTTAGGGTTAGGTTTAGATTAGGGTTAGGGTTAGGGTTATCGTTGGGTTAGGGTTAGGGCCATTAGGGTTAGGGTTAGGGTTAGGGTAGGTTTAGGGTTACGGTTATGATAGTGTTAGGGTAGGGTTAGGGTTAGGGGTAGGGTTAGGGTTGGGTTAGGGTTAGGCTTAGGGTTAGGGTTAGGGTTTGGGTTAGGGTTAGGGTTAGGGTAAGGGTTAAGGTTAGGTTTAGGTTTAGGATTAGGGTTCGGGCAATTAGGGTTAGGCTTAGGGTTAGGCTTAGGATTAGGGTTAGGGTTAGGCCCATTAGAGTTAGGGTTAGGGTAGGGTTAGGTTTAGGGTTAGGGTTAGGGTTAGGTTTAGGGTAGGGTTAGGGTTAGGGTTAGGGTTATGGTTAGGGTTAGGTTTAGGGGCAGGATTGGGTTAGGGTTAGGGTTAGGGTTAGGGTTAGGGTTGGATTAGGGTTAGGTTTAGGGTTAGGGTTTAGGTTAGTTTTAGGGTTATACTTAGGGTTAAGGTTAGGTTTAGGGTTAGGATTAGGGTTAGGGTTAGGGTTAGGGTTGGGTTAGGGTTAGAGTTAGGGTTAGGGTTAGGGTTAGGGTTAGGGTTAGGGTTAGGGTTAGGGTTAAGGTAGGGTTAGGATTATGGTTAGGGTAGTGTTAGGATATGGTTAGGCTTAGGGGTAGTGTTAGGTTTGGGTTAGTGTTAGGGTTAGAGTTAGGGTTAGGGTTAGGGTTGGGTTAGGGTTAGGGTTAGGGTTAGGGTTAGGGTTAGGGTTAGGGTTAGGGTTAGGGTTGGGTTAGGGTTAGGGTTAGGGTTTGGGTTAGGGTTAGGGTAGGGTAAGGGTTAAGGTTAGATTTAGGGTTAGGATTAGGTTTAGGGCAATTAGGATTAGGCCTAGGGTAGATTTAGGGTAGGTTTATGTTAGGGTTAGGGTTAAGGTTAGGGTTAGGGTTAGGGTTCGGGTTGGGTTAGGGTTAGGATTAGGGCCATTAGGGTTAGGGGTAGGATTAGGGCTAGGGTTAGTGTTAGTCTTGGGTTAGGGCTAGGGTTACAGTTAAGGCCATTAGGGTTAGGATTAGGGCTAGGCTTTGGGTTAGGGTTGGGTTAGGACTAGGGTTAGAGTTAAGGCCATTAGGGTTAGGGTTAGGGTTAGTGTTAGTGTTAGGGTTAGGGTTAGGGAAGGGTTAGAGTAGGGTTAGGGTTAGGGTTAGGGTTAGGTTTGGGTTAAGATTAGGGTTAGGGTTAGGATTAGGGTTAGGGTTGGGCTAGGGTTAGGGTTAGGGTTGGGTTAGGGTTAGCGCCATTAGGGTTAGGGTTAGGGTTAGGGTTAGGGTTAGGGTTAGGGTTAGGGTTAGCGTTAGGGTTTGGGTTAGGGTTAGGGTTAGGGTTAGGGTAAGGGTTAAGGTTAGGGTTAGGATTAGGGTTAGGGTTAAGGCAATTAGGGTTAGTCTTAGGGTTAGGGTTAGGGTAAGGTTAGGTTAGGGTTAGGGTTACTGTTAGGGTTAGGGTAGGGTTAGGTTAGGGTTAGGTTTAGGGTTAGGGTTAGGGTTAGGGTTCGGGTTGGGTTAGGACTAGGGCTATTAGGGTTAGGGGTAGGGTTAGGGCTAGGGTTAGGGTTAGGGTTAGGGTTAGGGTTGGGTTAGGGTTAAGGTTAGGGTTAGGGTTAGGGTTAGGGTTGGGTTAGGGTTAGGGTTAGGGTTAGGATTAGGATTTCAGTTAGGGTTAGGGTTAGGGTTAGGATAAGGGTTAAGGTTAGGTTTAGGTTTAGGGTTAGGGTTAGGGCAATTAGGGTTAGGCTTAGGGTTAGGGTTAGACTTAGGGTTAGAGTTGGGTTATTGTTAGAGTTAGGGCCATTAGGGCTATGGTTAGGGTTAGGGTTAAGGTTAGGGTTAGGGTTGGATTAGGATTAGGGTTAGGGTTAGGGCCATTAGGATTAGGGTTAGTGTTAGGGTTATGGTTAGTGTAGGATTATGGTAGAGTTAGGGTTTAGGGTTAGGGTTAGTGTTAGTGTTAGTGTTAGGATTGGTTTAGGGTTAGGTTTAGGGTTAGGGTTAGGATTAACCTTAGGGTCAGATTTAGGTTCAGGGTAGTGTCACGGAATATTACCCCGAAGTTAGTTTAAGGGATAACAAGGTCCAAAGTCACCTTTATTAAACTGGTGGAAACAGGGTTTTAGTATTCCAAAAGTGACTTAAATAAAGTTTTGAATATCAGCTGAGGAAACTTATTTGGGTGCAACAACCACTACAACAGGCGGTCCACAGAGTGCATGCACGTGACTTCACTCAAAACAATGCCGGAGTCGCCCCTGAGTCCCAGAGAAGCATGCACTTGCCCAAGCCCGTAGCAGAATTATTCTTTAAAGAGATACGCGTACTCGTAGTGAGTATGAAAAGTGTACACTCGCGATTCCGTGAGGGTAAATTTGTAATACACTCGCAATACTGCGAGAGTTAATTTACTTACACGTGCTTACGAGGAAGCACGGGAGGAAAATACACTGGCGGTTGTGCGAGGTAATAATTTAAAGTACATGTGCAAACGTGCACGGACAGTATAAATATACACGCAATTCTGCGAGAAGTTTTACTCACAGCCGTGGCGGCGAAGCAAGCGGAGTCTCCATCCCGGGGAGCTGTGGGGGCCGTGGCTCCTGGCGGCAGTGGCTAAGCTTGTGCTCCGAGAAAACTTCACGGCCAAAGGGATGTTTTTGACGAGAGTCTCGTTTTATATGTCCTTGACCTGACTGTAGTCATTCCTCCTGTTCCCGGAACTCCCCCGAAAACATCCCCCACCCTGGGTGTGGACGCCCAGTGGCTTTTGCACTCCCTACCGTCACTAAAGATTCTGATCAGGGTGCTCTGGGGCCAAACAAAGAAGCTGTTAGGCCCATGGCAGCCGGGAGAGAGGGGGATGTGCCCAGTCCTCCATACTGAAGGAGGGAGGGGGAGAGTGGGGGCAGAGATGGGGAGAGAGGCAGGGGGGATTCAATTCTGCCACAGGTAGGGTTGGGGTTAGGGTTAGGGTTAGGGTTAGGGTAGGGTTAGGGTTGGGTTAGGGTTAGGGTTACGATTGTGTTAGGGTTAGGGTTAGGATTAGCCTTAGGGTGAGATTTAGGTTTAGGGTAGGGTTAGGTTTAGGGTTAGGGTTAGGGTTAGGTTTAGTGTTAGGGTTGTGTTAGGTTTAGGGTTAGGGTTAGGTGTATTATGGTTAGAGTTAGGGTTAGGATTAGTTTTAGGGTTAGGGTTAGTGTTAGGGTTAAGGTCGTTAGGGTTAGGGTTAGGGTTAGGCTTAGGGTTAGTGTGAGGGCTAGAGTTAGTGTTTAAGTTAGGTTTAGGGCCTTTGGTTAGGCTTAGGGTTAGATTTAGGGTTAGGCTTCATGTCTTATATTATGGTTAGGTTTAGTGTTAGGGTTAGGCTTTAGGGTTAGGGCCTTTGGGTTAGAGTTAGGGTTAGGGTTAATGTCTTAGGTTAGGTTTAGGTTTAGATTTAGGGTTAGGTTTAGGTTAGGGTTACGGTTAGCGTTAGGTTTAGGGTTAATGTTATTATTATTGTAAGTGTTAGGGCCTTAGGGTTTGGATTACGGTTATGTCCTTCGGGTTAGGTTTAGAGGTTAGGTTTTGGGTTAGTTTAGTGTGAGCGCTAGAGCCTTAGGGTTAGGATTAGGGCTAGGGCCTTAGGGTTAGGTTTAGGGATAGGGTTAGCCTCAGTGCTATGTTAAGGTTAGGGTTAGAGTAAGGGCCATAGGGTTAGGGTTATGGCATTTGGGTCAGGGTTAGGGCTAGGTTTATGGTTAGAGCCTTAGGGTTAGTGGTACGGTTAGGGCCTTAGTGTTAGGGTTAGGGTTTAGGGTTAGAATTAGGGTTAGAGCCTTCGGGTTAGGATTAGGCATTACGGTTAGGATTAGGGTTAGTTTTACGGTTAGGCATAGGTTTAGGGTTACATTATGGTTAGGTTAAGTTTAGGGTTAGGCATAGGTTTAGAGTTACATTATGGTTAGAATTAGGGTTAGGGATAGGGTTAGGGCTATTAGGGTTAGGGTTAGAGCCTTATGGTTAGGGCCTTAGTGTTAGGGTTAGGGTTAGTGCCTTAGGTAGGGGTAGAGTTATGATTAGGGTCACGGGTTAGGTTTAGGGTTAGGGTTAGGGTTTAGGGTTAGGGTTAGGGTTTAGGGTTAGGGTAAGGAGTTGTTTAGGGTTAGGTTTAGAGCCTTCGGGTTAGGATTAGGGGTTAGAGTTAGGGTTATCATTTGGCATAGGGTTAGGGTGAGGTTATGGTTAGGGTTAGGGTTTCAGTTAGTATTAGGGCCTTAGGGTTAGGGTTAGGGCCTTATGTTTAGGGTTAGGATTAGGGTTTAGTGTTAGTGATAGGGTTACGGTTTCAGTTAGTGTTAGGGCCTTAGGGTTAGGGTTAGGGCCTTATGTTTAGGGTTAGGATTAGGGTTTAGGGTTAGTGTTAGGGTTACGGTTAGGGTCTTAGGGTTATTGTTAGGGTTAGGGCCTTAGTGTTAGCGTTAGGGTTAGGGTTTAGTGTTAGGGTTAGGTTTAGGGTTAAGTTTAGGGTTAGGGTTAGGGTTAGGTTAAGTTTAGGGTTAGGGTTTCAGTTAGGGTTAGGGCCTTAGAGTTAGGGTTAGGGTAGGTTATGGTTAGGTTAGGGTTAGAGCCATTATGGTTAGGGTTAGGTTTAGATTAGCGTTAGGGTTATGCTTAGGTTAGGGTTAGGGTCTTAGGGTTATGGTTAGGATTCGTGTTAGGGTATTTCCTTAGGGGTAGGGTTAGGGCCTTAGGTTTAGGCTTAGGGATAGGGTTAGGGGTATTTCCTTAGGGGTAGGGTTAGAGTTAGGGTTAGGGTTAGAGTGCATTTTTTTGACATCACGCTGGGAGGTTGTGGTTGGCTCGCCAGAAGGCTCTGCTGCCATGCACCATGACTTGGACAGTCTAGAGAACTGGGCGGAGAAAAATTTAATGAAATATAACAAGGACAAATATAGAGTCTTCCATCTGGGCAGGACCAACCCAAGATTCCAGTATACGTTTGGGAATGACCTATTAGAGAGCAGCGTAGGGGAAAGGGACTTGGGGGTTCTGGTGGACAGCAGGATGACCATAAGCCAGCACTGTGCCCTTGTGGCCAGGAAGACCAATGGCATCCCGGGGTGTATTAGAAGGGAGGTGGTTAGTCGGTCGAGAGAGGTTCTCCTTCCTCTCTACTCTGCCCTGGTGAGACCACACCTGGAATATTGTGTCCAGTTCTGGGCTCATCAGTTCAAGGACAGGGAATTGCTGGAGAAAGTCCAGCATAGGGCAATCAAGATCATTAAGGGAGTGGAGCACCTCCCTTATGAGGGAAGACTGAGGGAGCTGGGTCTCTTTAGTTTGGAGAAGGGGAGACTGAGGAGTGACCTTATTAATGGTTAAAAATATACAAAGGGTGAGTGTCATGAGGATGGAGCCAGGCTCTTCTCGGTGACAAACAATGGTAGGACAAGGGGTAATGGGTTTAAGCTGGAACATAAAAGGTTCCACTTAAACTTGAGAAGAAACTTCTTCTCAGTGAGGGTAACAGAGCACTGGAACAGGCTGCCGAGGGAGGTTATGGAGTCTCCTTCTCTGGAGACATTCAAAACCTGCCTGGACACGTTCCTGTGTAGCCTCATCTAGCTGTTCCTGCGCCAAGAGGGGGATTGGACTAGATGATCTTTTGAGGTCCGTTCCAATCCCTAGCATTCTATGATTCTATGATTTTAAACTAATGGAGCATAAGGTAGAAACTGCCAACTTCATTTCTCAGAAAGACAGATCTATTGAAATCCGGCTCTATTTTCTTAATCAAATAACTGGCCCAGTCTTAAACTCTTTATTTCAGATACACCTGACTAACAAGATTGACTTAGGTTTGTGTTAACCATCCAACATAAACCAACAGGAACCTATCAGAATTAAACTTAAGACTTCCTGGCAACAAGAAATTGCAGCTTCCTTACTGCCAGAGATGTTGGACTTGCATTTGGAAGTGATCAGAAGTCCTCAGTCTCACAATTTCCTACATCTACCCCTAATTCTAGTTTTATTCATACCACAATGAATTATTATGACTTGACAACTAACAGAGCGCTGTAGGGTTACAGAGAAGGAGTTACTGAAGTGGTGCAGAATTCAAAGGCGGCAAGGCAAGCCTGAGAACTGGGGAAGGTATGGGCAAGTGGCTTTTCCTTAGTTATAGTGGGGGATAGATAACTAACCATCATAATGGAGTGCTCCTGGAGTGTTTGGGAAGGTCCTGGTATGGAGCTGTGGCTAGGTTTAGGATGTCTAGGAGTAGCTTTTAAGGTACAGCAGGGCATGCTAAGTACAGCAGCACTAAATACCTTTAGTGTTTAGTTGTAGGTCCTGTAAATATCTATGGGCTATAATGTATGACAAGGGTTAAAACTGGTGGTAGCGGTTAGGACTGTAGCATCTAGAAACTATGAACAATAAGATTAGAGAAAAAGCCATTGCTGGCAGATATTGCCTTATACTTCACTGTAGGAGAGGATCATGTTCTCTGTTATGGTTTTAGGAATAAAGATAAGGATAAGGTACAGGCTAAAGGGACTAGGATTTACAAAACCAGCTCCAAGGCATCTATGATCCAGACACCTACCGTTACCAGCTCTCTTCATGGTTGTACTTTATGACAGCTCATCATTCTGTCTCCAGTCATAATCCTGACTTCAATGCTGCTTTTTTCATCACAACTCAGCCCTTCTGAGGGCTGTGCTTGAATCACCACATACGGAACCCATTACATTTCTAGAATCCATGACACCACAGTAATTTTTTCTGTGAATTAGTATTGAACCATTAGATAGTATCCTTAGTCAACCATTTGCCAGGATATGTTTGATGTTTCCAACAAAAATAAATACGGCTTCTTGCCAATGTTACCGCCTCCACATCCTTAATAATTATTTCAGGATGAAGAGGAAGCTGTTTGTTTGTTCCTTCAAAAGGATTCACAGGCTATTTTAATAAAAGTACAGGTGATGTGTTGTTGGCAAAATTTTATCAATTACAGTCTGCCTATCTGATATCCCTTGTTTTAGTTGTTCACTTTCCAGCACTGTGTTGTAGTGTCTTTTCTATCAGAGATCACAAGGATGTTGTGTTTTACAGATAATGATACAATTCAGAATTACTATTGTGATTTGTTAAACAATGCACCATGTGTATCAAAGATTTATATAATGAACTGTACCATTCAAAGTAGCTGTTGGCTTTGTGGTTTTAAGTAAAAAGTTTAAAGCTCCATCAGCTTGACCAGCAAGATATTTTATCCTCTAACTATTGCTTTGTTTTTGAATCTTAACTATAAAATCTACCTAGCCTCTCATCTATTAAAGCATTTTTTAGCCTGTGAATGTGAGAGTACCATAGCAAATAAGAGAAATACATAGATGTTGCCATTGCATTTTCAGGCTAAAGTTATTGGGGGACAGAAACATGAATTACCGGAAAACATTTTTTTGGATAAAATAGAATGATAACTCAGAAAAAAAGGAATGGAAGTAGACAGAGTTTCATATGTTCCCTATACAGAAGTTAAAATTTTCGGATAGAGTTTTCTCTGCTGAAGCCACAGTTAGTAATTTTGTGTTTGCTAAATATTATAACCAGCAGAATTCATGAGCAGAACTCATCATTGATTCTCAAAAACCTACTCTCTTTGAGAAAAATTACCTGTAGACATTTACTATCTGCTAACTGGATTTCAAAGTTCCCTAAGTAATACTAAGACACAGTACTGTATATTGCACATATTTTTAAAGCACTTTTATTTTTCTGAAACCAAAAAAATCACCTGTGCAAAATCCAAACATGGGAAGAATCAAAGCACTTACAGATATTTGAATACTCATGAGAAAACACCTGCAAGAGGGTTCTGAGTATTTCTTATCACTGATGTGGCCTGCAATCAGAACATCAGTCAAGGACTCAATCTGTCACAACATTTACTGTCAGAAAGATAATGCTCACGTATAGCTAGCAGGTAGAGAGGTAGCACTGGCATATATAAACGACTTATATGAGAACTGAGTGTAATAGCTTAAATATTTTTTACTTTGCACACAGCAAAGGATTGTAATAGATCAGCAGTTTAAATGGGGTTTCAAATGTATGCTAAAAATACCAACCAGTGCTGCAAAACTAAACAGCAATTTTGTTTATTGTCTTGCCCGTGCTAGTCCTTACTCAGGGTGTAATACATTCACATAGGTTTATCCTTTTCTAAGATTTCATTTAGTTCCTTAGTTTCAGAATATTCTGAAAAGAAATAAAAAAGATCCTTCTCTGAAATGTCTTTTTTTAGTTCTTTATAGAACACCTGATCACTTCCCAGTGGGATCCAATAACAGCACATACAGCTATCAGGATACTAACTTCCTCACCTTCAGAGGACTTCTCCTGTAAGAAATATAGAACAGTCTCATTTAAAGAAACAAGACTAGTTTACTTTTAGTCATAGAAATGGAGTATTTAAGGACATGCTGAATCATATTATCCTAGCGTGATTCACATCGTACATTCACACACCCACAACTTGGGAATTTTGAAAAGGAAAAGGGAAAATTCACTATTTTCTTTGTAGTCCCTCTCATTCTCCCACGTGATTTGAAGAATCATCGCTTGTTCTTCCTTTATGTCACCTCCAACCTCTACACTTACAGCGTCACAGCTGCAGCAGCTCAAAATTGCAGGTAGCTGCAGCAATGGGCAGAGGAAAGGGGAAATTATTTGTTATTCACGGCTAGCAGAGAACTAGAGATCAGACTAGAGTAGAATGTGTGGGTGGAGAGAAAAGATGCTTTATAACAAGTTTTTGGGCAGCTAAACAATGATCTGAAGGCAATTATTGCATTGCACACTTGTTGTAGTCACTGACTTGTCAATATTTTAACTGGTTTGCAATTAGAATATCTAGAATATATCAGGGATATAGTCTGCCTTTTATGGTAATGAGAAGCATCAGTTATAAGAGAAGCATGGGGGTGGTGTGTGTCAGTAACTGCCCTCTGACAGTCCTGAAAGGGTCTTACACTCTTCTGCTCCTGAAGAATTTATGAATTTGACCTCGGCAAGACAGAGCATACATTCTTCATCCTTTATGAGTGAAAGCAAGAGGACATTCAGAAAGACAAAGTACTGCCACAGTAATGCTACAGTCCCTGTGCTAGGCTGCTGGCAGCACAGCGGTCATCAGCAGAGCCAACAGTGGAACTGAACAGAAATGTTAAAAAGGCCACGTAAGAAAGCTTTAAAAAGCTAACATCTGGATATACTTACTGGAAAAAAATTCACCGCTGTGACTGACATCTGAACCAATGACCTGCCAAAAGCTACCCATTAAGCAGCAAGACTTAGCAATTCTGTTGCTCGACTGGACATCGAGGGATGTCAAATAATCACAGGGTCCCATTTGTCAGCTGGAGGAGGATCGCAGCAGCGGCTCTGAGAGCAGCAGGAGGCACTTTGCCCACCTGGCTGCCAGGGGCTCCCCGGAGGTTGTAGCCCCACTCTCTGGTTGATGTTCCATCAGAGCTCATGCCAGCTGGATTCCTGCTGCCATGGGGGGACAGGGGAGTAAACAACCATGGCCAGGGCTGGAGGTGGCCCCAGAGGGCAGCTGTGAGAAGCCCAATGCCGCAGGGTGCTCCTCTGCTCAGTGTTGTACTTTCCCCTCACCCTATTTTCACTTCCATGGCAGCAGAAGTGCAACTCCAGCCTCAGCTTCTGGCCTTGTGATGAAGCAAAATTCAAGAAGCCTGAAGCTGGCTCTGGAAAGAAGACAGAAGGCTCATAGGGGACCATAATGACCGTACTAAGGAGCTACAGGAGAAAAATAAGGCAGATTCCATCATGTCTTTTGTATATTTTATTTTGTATATTTTGTATATTTGTATATTTTGTATACTGAAATGGAAGTTTGCTTCAGAGTTTGCTGACATCTGTCCTGTTTGGGATGTTCACATAGTTCACTAGTCCTGGAAAACGAGAGACTGATTTCAAAATACCCCTTCTGAAACTATAGTTGAATGTATTTTTTACTAACTCTCTGTATCATTTAAGTTTTTAAGAGGCTAATTCTTTGAAGTCAGTGTGACTTTTGCATATGTACTAGAAGCAAGATTACAGGCTCAGCCACTTTCAGAGAAGAAATAAGCACATATTTACAGAGTTCTATAGTAAATGTGATTAATATTTCAGATTTCATGTGAAAAATCTGTTTATTTTACTTTAGTTAACAAACAAAGCCAGAAGCCCCTGCTGTCACTTGAAATAATTACATCAACAAAACAAGATTTCTCTATCTGAATTTTGGGTTTAATGGTGAATGGAAAAGAGGAGTTGATTATATGATGATCATCATGTTGTCTTGGAGAAACCAATTCAGCCCCCATCCTGATGGCTGCACAAATGGCTAAAATTTATGTTTTGGAGGAAAACTATATAACTGTGGAAAAGCTAATGCATATTATGGTACATAGCAGATTTACTACCTTAAGTTCCAGAGTATTTCCTGATTTTGAAAGTTAAAAGTCTAGCAATGCCTTTATGAACATAGCACTAAATGATCCAAAAAGAAATTGCACTTATATCAGAATGTATGGTCTTGCACATACATAGCTGAAAGTCAAAGATGTGTTATTACATTGCTATCAAGTCCCATTAAGCCTAGGAAGCAGTTTGGCATTCTTAGCATCTGCACATCAAACACATCACCAAGAAGTGAGGTGATGGGGGACCAGCAGAAAGTGTTAACATTGAAATATGCCCAAAACAAAGGCAAACTACAGAGAGGCATGGCACACTTCATATTTTGAATGAATGTCTGTTCAGAATTTGCAGTACTTCAAGTCCTAGAACAGTCCTGCAGGTACCCTGCTTCTCCTCTGCTCAAAGTAATTAAAATAATGTTCTCTTCTGGCATAATTCATTTTTACTTATGGGAATTAGCTTCCTTGCATTCATGGTTCTTCTTGGGACTAATCTGTTCCCCTCCTTTACTAACATTTTTTGCGGACTTGCACTGCTCTTTTCCCCACCCCCTGTAGCCCACAAGTTCCCCATTCCCTGCAAAGCCGTGCTTTCCAGTCTGGTTTGCCACAGCTTGATGATTCCTGGCACTCACTTTCTTAATTATTCTGCTCTTGGCTTTGAGACCTCTGTAAAAAAGCCCAACTCTGAGCAGGTCTTGAGACTTCACTGGATAACATTTGCCCAACTGTTTAATCCTTTCCTTCTCCAAGGCTTTTTTGTTAAGTAAGAGAAACACCTGGGCTCTAATATGAGAAATAGCTATGACTTTCTCGACTTTTCTTGTCCCACAATCTTCTTTTCTGTTATTTATTGCTTGAAGTCTCCTTCAAACAATCTTTCTTTCCTATTTCCAGAATAGTGTATATGATTTTTTTCCCCAAAAAGACTCATCACCACCCCTACTTTTTCCTAGTCTTAGATGCTAAGTAATCATTACAAGGGTCTTTACCAACTTTCCTTGAAGCCAACAGGAATTTTTGTCATCTCAAATAGAAGTCAAATCTTAAAATAAATCCTGTATATTTTAGTATACACTTCAGAGAAATATGATAGATAGATCACCTTACCTACACATCCCCCAAATAAGGACAAGTAATTTGGTCATCAACTTCTTATTTAGGCACCTAAAATGTGGCCTTAACTTCAAAGTATTTGACATCCAGGTAGTTTCATTACACATAAAACCCCCACATGAAACAGGAGCATGAAAACAGCAAGGGTATGTTTTGAATCTGTTTAACTGCTACTAAACACACCAGTAAAAACAAGCAAACAAACAAAACAAAATAAAACAAAAACAAAAGCCACAAACAAACAACAAAATTGAAGAAGGTAGAGGAGCACAAATGTAAAAATTTTGGTTTTGTTATTCAAATGGCAAAGAAGTTTTTTTTGGTATAACCAAGAGTAGATAATTTTGAGAATGGAAAGATGTGCTGTAGCCATAGTGAACTAAACTGGATGTGTAGTTATGCATCCAGTGGGAATTAAAAAAAAAAAAAAAAAAAGAACAAACTAATATGCTTTACTGATATTTCAGAAGATAAAGCCATTAAAGCGGAAAAGTTCAATTCAGTCTCTGAGCTGGTGTGACAGGGGTGGTGAAGTATGTTCTCCATGAATAAAAGTAGAAAACTTAGAAGTACATAAATGAATCAAGAGCCTCTTAAAACACATGCCCTACAGCATTCACTTCAAGCAGTTTTGACACATTTGTCCATCCGTATAAGAATCAAGGAGATTATCTTGAAACTATTTACCTTGGAGAGAAGGAAAACACAAAACTGGAGAAAGATTTTCTTTGCAACAGCTTCCATTTCTTGCTATCAGAACACTGAATAAACTGTTTTATGTACAAGTTGCCAGGATGAAAAATATTGTTCCCATGTTGAAGTTTCTCCAAATGTCTACCACATTTGACTGCATGCAAATAATACTCTCATGATGAGAAAGAGGATGAAAAACAAACCCGAAAAACAACAACTAGCATTTGTATGCCAGAAATAAAAATCTTCAATGCTTGAAAAGAAACACGATCAAAAGCTGCTAAAGAAACATTTTCCTTGAATTAAAGTGTTACCAGAATACTATTTATGTTTTTAAGACAGCAAACAGACAGGCTCATTTCATAAGACATGTAACTACGGGGTACCAACATTGATAAATTAATATGATATTTTTCAACATGCCTCATTGACCTCATATCTCATATTGGTCCATGTAATAAAACTAATAGAGATAATTCTTCTCATGCTCCCCAAAAAACAGATTTTTCAAATGCAATAAAAAGTAACAACTCAAGCAATATGTTACAAAACCCAAACCAAAAAGCACCTTCCTAATAGTAATGTCAAAAAATTACTTCCCTAACAATAAAAATAGAATTAAAACACAAAAATTGTATATAACAACATTAATCATATTACAACATTCAGAGTTTCCTGTATTACTAATCTTTCTGGCTCAGTTCAGCTGCTCTTCCATTACACTTCACGTGCTCTATTTGGACTTACACAGGGCATGAAGCGTGGGACCTCCCATCTGTAGTACACAGTTAATATAAAAAAATTGAAGGCAAGGAGCAAGAGACACAGATCGACAGTCACTGCAAATCTATTACAATGATACAGCATTGGCTTTGTGAACTGTAAAATCTTTTCTAAATAAAACCACACACTTATATATCATACTTCGATACGTCAAAATATACATACATATATGTACTCATAAAATATTTTATTTTCTGATATTTTATTCATTTATTATGCTGCAATAAGTTGTCAAAAATATCTTGTCTTATATCAGGCAAAACATCCCACAGTCTAATAAAAACAATGGCAAAGACATTTGGTCACAGAAATCAAGTGTTTGTCATCTCTGCTTGCCAACAACAAATCCCACACCAGCTAAAGGCAGACAAACAGCCTTCTCTTCCACAGTGCTCTGGCAGCTGCCAAAAATCAAAATTAGACAGATCGTGCATAGAAAAAAAAAAAAATTGGGAAGTTCAAGACACATTTGAGGCATATGGTCACTGTATTACGCATGGTTTTCTGTCATTCATTGTTTGACAGGATAATATTATTTTTCTATCTTTTATATTCTAGTTTTCCTCTACCAATACCTCTTATTGAAATTTTGAGGTCAAATGTGACCAATGCTTGCTGCAGGATGAAGATTTTTTTTCAATGATTCGGCCCTAATCCAGCTCCAATTAAAGTCAATGAAAAGACTCTAATAGCTACATTGAACCAGTCATAGGGCCAGCACTTCCAGACTTTACAAAAGCCCTAGACAAAGGTGCTTATTGTACAGTGAATCCCACATTCTCTAAGCCAGCTATCTGCATCCTGTAAAGTGGTAGCCAGATTTTTGCAAACTGCTATAGCCTTTCTGACAGGTACTGACTTGCAAAAACAACGGCCAGGCTCACTGGAAAGCTACTGAAAAAATATGTGAAACAAAACATAAAACCACATTTCAGTCATTCATGAGTACAAATTATATTATTTGGCTTCTTGTTAAGAAGCACTTGTGACTTCCCATTTGCAAACAGTGGGTTAAACTGATTTACAGGAGCAGAACTTTACTAGTGAGCAGAGATGAAAGGGAAAGTCAGTAAGACTAACAACTTGGAAAACCAAACAACCCGAAATGTGCAAGACCATTACCCCTCAGAACACAATGAGTGAGGGCAAAAGTAACTACCCTTTAGCCATCCTCAGCAGTATGTTACATGCTCACTAGTGTCTAAATGTGGGTGAAATCAACTCCTGAGCAGATGGATCTGTTCCCCTAAGGACAGGCATTAGTGGGGATCCAGGTTTGGGAATGCTGCTGTGCACCCTAGCCCCCATGGTCAGCATTCACTAGGAAGCAGAACTGACAGTGTATTTGCTGCTCTGGCTTCTGGTCTTGATGGACATGCTGTCTGCCACCACTTGTTCTTGTGAATCTGGTTTGCCATTAGCTGTTCCCATTAATATCCTCTCTGGAGACCGCTTCTGCTCAAAGCTCTGACCCTAGTTTGAGTTGTGGGTTTCGGTTTCTTTTTTTTTTTTTTCTCTCTCTTCCCCCCTCACCCCTCGTTTCCTCCTTGCAAAAAAAACATTGGAATTCTTTGTGGTTCTCTAGAATAAATTATTGCACCACCTTAAATGTAGAGAGGAGAACTTTTTGTATGCTATTCCAGCTGCACTACAGAAAACATTTTAAAAGAGCTATATTAAGTCCACATCACAGTGTTGTTTTTTGTGTGCTTGCCAGGTCCAATTAAGCAAAATTTATCAAGGCTGGCAACAATCAGCTTGTTTCATCTGCTTGTTGAAAGGCCTGATCCATATTTTCTGTGAGAAAATTAATGGTTGGTCTGACTTAGAATACTGATCACCACTTCAGGTAAAGAGTAAAAGATCAAGAAAGCTGAATAGACCGGGATGGTCTGTGTAGTTTATTATCCTCTATGCAAAGTATTACAGTTAATACTCTATTGTTGTTGTTGTTGTGTTTTTGTTGGTTTTGGTTTTTTGTTTGTTTTGTTGTTTTGTTTGGGTTTTTGTGTGTGTTTGTTTGTTTTAGACAGAAAAAACATGATTAATTAACAAGTAACAAAAAGGCCTAAATATAACTATCATGCATGACATAAAATTGGCAAAATATTGCTATTTTCAGTTAGCTGGAATCTGAGATACTGTTTATCATCTTACTGGAAATCTTTAACAAAATCACCATAATATCAGTTCTGTTACATGTACCCAGTCTAACAAACACGTCACTAGCTTTCAATCTAGCCTTTCTATCAAGTGGCTTTTCTTGAAGGTTGTAAGAGAATGTTATGAGAGCGCATTGAAAGTTGTGGCGCTAGACCAGTAGAGAACAGATAGGTACAGCAGCATCAGGAACAATTACAGGATAAGTCACACTTAACACAGACCATTTTAGTGTGGCTCACTCTACAGAAAACATCCCATGCTGGAGTATGGAGTAATGATGGGATATTCTGCTACAAAAAATGTTGTGACATGCTCTTATCATTGTAAAAATTCTAAAAATTGTGCTCCGTTATTCAAGTCACATAGTCTCCCCAAAATACTGGCAGACGGTCTTTTTACCTGTCTCCTTGCCTCTGGATTATGTTGGCTGTCACTAGAATGGCTCAGTTCTTTAAAAGTGAAACCGTAGGTCATTCGTCTGACAGCCTGGAGAGGTTGTTTTCTTCTGCTGTTGCTTACACAGTGGCCATCTAGGAAGGTTTCGCTTGCCCTTCTGCCTTTAGGGAGAGATTACTAATCATCTGAAAGCACATGGAAGCTCATTGTCTCTTCTAAAAGACAGTTTTTGTGTTCTTGAGCTGCTCACTAGCCAGCTTGATTTCCAGCATTAGTACCATTCCAAAATAAAGACCACAGATGATGCGACATAGCTAACGTTCCTGTAAATGAATGCTGACAGTACTAAGATAATTTACTGAGTTTTGTTATTTAAAAATGTAACTAAGTATTTTTGGGGAAAAGGTTTTGACAGCAGTGATTTAGAATATAACAACTTTGTTTATCTCAGTAAAAACAATCTCTGGAAGAAAACAAAGTCCGATGAAGAAAAAAGTTGTACCTATTTGCTCCTTTGAACATCACTGAAGAAGCTATTTTTTGACTACTATTCCACAGCTCACATAAAGGTTACACTAAAGTTCCTTGTTGAGCTACCTGCAAGAACACAGCACAAAACAAAACATCTCAAGTGAAATAGATTTCATTAATTTGGTATTTTATTCTTCTTGTGACTCAAAGAAACAGCTCAAGATAATTTTTAATATCAGGCTGTGGCCTCCCTTCTGCACAATTTATGACAGTAAATAAGAGTGTATCATTCCCTTCCTTATAAGTTTTCCTTTCTGGTTGCAGACTTAATTTTGGAATTTCTATTGAATAGGCATATTTAAAGTAATGAAGAGTCAACAACTCAAGAAAGGCCCAGGTCTATTCTTAAGTCCAAATTAAGTTTGACAGAGGAGAACTATTTTCTGATTGTTCCTAAGTACCCTTGCTCCAGTGGAATCTCTGAAATCCTCACAATTAATCTTAATTCAAGCCTTGATGTAACCAAATTTTAGATGCCTGGAATTAGAGACTTCTTAACTAGACTGCTACATATGACTCGCATCCTTTGGGTGCTATTTATAAAGACAAAATGGACTTGCCAGGGGCAAGATGGGACTTTCTGTCTCAGGAACATTTGTTTATTGATTTCCCATGGGTTTTCTATTCGGCCATACTAATTCCCAACAAAAGTGTTGCTATAGTTTCTCTCTTTCCTCCTTGTCTTTAACTTAATACCCTTTCTGATCTATCTAATGATTCTCCTTAGCATTTGCTAACAGACACCTCCACCTGAGGCTCTTTAACCAGCATATAGTTTGTTCACAGTGGCAAATTGTAGTAATTGCATGATATTCACTGGCAAATACTGAGCTAACTGCAGAAATGTAATATTATTGTAGAAAACCAATAATAATGGAGGTAATTTATTTAGGATATTCTGTATCTCTGCCAAGTAAGTATTTTTCTTGCTTCCCCTTCAAACAATTGCTTATGAAACAACAAAGCAGCTATTTTTAAGCAGCACACTAGATATGATGGAGGAATTGTCCTGCTTCCCCTAATCAGGCAGTGAATAGGGCACTCTTGGGTACTATTCTGAAAATATACATCTAAGTTACTAGGCACGTTCATTGTGGCTATCAGTGTTCATTTTTTATAAATAAAGATAATGCATGCTTTGTTAGAGCACAAAATCTGTATGAAGAGTACACAGTAGCCATTACTTTCCTAGTAGTTGAAAACAGAGAGCAAGTTATTTGTGTTGTTAGTTTATCTAGAAGTATATTACAGTATTCTGTGAACAGAGAGAACAAATGTCAGTATCAATGACACATTCACTATTATACGCTCACCATATAATAAACTCCTCTATTCCTGTTTTCCAGGACAGCTGGAGGATATCCTATCACTGTTACATTGTAACCCATTACACAACTGAAAGAATATTGTCCCAACATCATATTATTTAAGTTCTTGCTCCTTCTGCTGAGCCTGGTCTGTTCTGTGTACTTTGTATTTCTTACCATAGGCAAGCACAATATTGGATGATCCTACCTGCTTATTTTGTATTTCATGGTTAATCTTTCTATCTTTCTATCATGTTTATCCAGCAAAACATTAAAGTATTTAAATTCAGATACAAATGTCGTGAATGGAAAATGGGATTCTCACAACCTACTAGTTACAGTTGCTCAGCTACTTCTACTGTGTTTATTGCAAACACATGCCTGTTAAAGTAAGGGACTAATTTTATGTTAATCTAATTCAGTGCTACAAAAGTCCAGTTTCAGCATTAACTTCAACAAACCACTTACAGATGTTACGCTGCCTGCAGGAGCACTCCTGAGCACTCAGAGTTCAGCGTTTAAGTGCTACAAAGGAACTGACCTCAGGCAAAATGGTTACAAAATTCCATGCACTGGAGAGAAAGGAAGGTGTATAATATTATTTACCCAGATGCCTAGATTTGTGTTTAGCTTTATATATGCAGAATATATGCATACTATATGACACCATACTTTTTTTTTTTTTTTTTTCCTGGAGAATTTGCTGAGGAAGCCAAACACCGAACAACAAATATAAATAATAACATTTCTGTATGAATATGAATATGCTGTGACTGGCTCTTTGTTTGTTTCTTCCTTAATGAAACAACAGTGATCATCTCCTTTATCTCTCACAACAGTTACTAAAAGACTAGCAAAGATCAAAGTAGTTGTGGTGAAGGACATAGGGTGTTCCTGGAAAAAAAATTCAAGATGTAGTTGCAAGACAGACCTCTCCTGAGTTCTCAGCTTAATCTGCTTGACACATGGGGTAGTTTAAGATTGTAGTTTCGGTGTTCCAATGTTGCCATTCCTAAAACACAAACAGCGAGTGTTGCAGGTGATGCAATAGTTGAAACATATCTCAACACTAATTCAAGGATTCCACAGGTCAGGGATGTTCCAAATACAGTCAGAGGGACACATCTGTGTCTTCTGAACACTTGCATCAGATATTGCATTGCCCTTCCTCACAGCCTGAAGGTTTAAATGACTGCCTTTGAGCTTTGTCTGCTGCTCATATATATAGAAAATAATTGAGATGTAATTGTGCCAGGAAGTTGTTCACAATAATAATCACAGCGTTTCTTAGTTATCAAGTGTTACACACTACTATTTTATACTTTTCTCAAAAGAATATTGCACTATACCACCATGGATAATTGCCAAGTCTTTTTAACTTATACCCTTAAAAGACAAGCTAGAGTAAAACAGTAGAAAAAACAGGACCTGCAATTAGTGCAGG
Organism: Nesoenas mayeri; assembly: GCF_963082525.1. NCBI lineage: Eukaryota > Metazoa > Chordata > Aves > Columbiformes > Columbidae > Nesoenas > Nesoenas mayeri. The sequence continues at coordinate 79,588,433 of NC_137541.1, forward strand.
TTAAGAGCATTTTAGTATGCTTTCCAAACCCCTTAAGTTACCAATGTAGTTATAGCAGTTAATTTTACAGTCCCCAATTCTGTAATAAAAATATTTCATCTACAATTTTATTGTCCTTTTGAAAAGACATTTTTGTGGGTCTCAGAAGCAAAGCACTTATGCTGTCAAATGCCACATTCAATGGCTAAAAGACTTATAGATAATGCATTAGCTTTTCATAAAGGGTCTTCTAAAATGTTGTTGAGATAAAATTTTCCTTTCTGGCAAAAGGAAATACTTATTTAATGTTATTTATGTTCATAACTTTTGGCTGTCCTACTAGAACAAATTCTGAAAGCAAACGTGGTCAAGAGAGAGTTTTTAAGATAACTCTTCTTTTACTCTTCACAGCCATTCTGAACTTGAAAGTTTTAAAATACAACAGAGCTACATGTTCTACTTGTGTATACAAGAGAGGATACAATGCACAAGACATTATGTAAAACTGGGGCTTTAAGTAGCCAACACCACAATGAATCAGACCAAAAGATGTCATTCTGCAGAATCACTTATTTATTCTTTCTGACCTTGGCTTTTTTGGTCCTCCCTGTTTTCATCACCTTTCTTCCTACTGCATTATTTTTTATTTTACCACTTTAGCACTTTCTTTTCCCTTTCTCTCCCAAAATGGACACTGAAATTAGTTTATTTAGCTTTTTTCTTTTTTTCTTTTTCTAAGTACCACCACAATTGATAAAGATTCAGATTCTTCCACTCTGTCTCACTCTACAAAGAGCCTTATTCCATATTCCAGAATAAGTCACTTTAATTTCTAGATATGATCTGTTGAGGGCAACTGAAGATAACAGAACCAGGAAAAAAAAATTTAAAGAGAAACAAACCTAGATTTTATTGCACATATGTGTCTCCTATTAAAGTGAATGAGGTCCCAAATTGCATTTGGGGTTTTTATATAAATATCAGGATTATTATTATTATTATTATTATTATTATTATTATTATTATTACAAATCTTTGTCTTTTATTGCGAAACTGTATGTTCCAGGCAATTTAAAAAATAAACACATTGGTGATCTACATGCTCCAAATATCTGTATTTACAGTAGCAAATAAAGTACTGACATGAGTCTGATGACCTTAGTGCATGGAAGCCATAAAAGGATGCAAAAATTAACCTAGCTTATCACTACAGTGAACTTAAAAAATAAGCTGGGGAGAGGGGAATGAGTCTTGATAATGACTGTAACCTCAGCTAAATAGAATCCATATCTGAAATGCAAGGAGTTCACTAACTGAAGATATGAGTATTGCTGAGTTAATGAGTGGGTATGATTGCACAGAAACATGCTCTTCTTCCCTTTGTTTCTTCAGTGAAAATTGGCTATTAGAAATCTTTCACCCTTTCAGTGATTGACGCTTCTGCAATGTTTAATCTGCTTAATATCTGTCCCTGTTCTTCCTGATCCTTGTAATGAATACAGTCCTGAAGGTTCTCCAATTGAAATTAGAACCTATGCTTTGCCAAGCATCAGCTGCATCCCGAGGGGCTTACAATCTAAACAGATGACAAAAGGGCAAAAGAAAGAGTCTATTTCATCTTCATTTGTGAGAGACAGAGCTGTGGCCCAAAGCATATGAGTCATTTCCTCAAGTTTATGGTGAAGTAGTTATTAAATCACATTTTCTACATCTCACTTCAAGAACTCTTAATCATAGTATATCCTTTTTGAAGATTCTTACTAAACAAGTAAAAAATAATTTTATGAGAAAATTGTATGTAATAGTCAAAGAAATCTAATTGCCAACAACTATATTCTGGTCAGAAACACTAGTACTTGCTGAGGGCAAATGTACTATTGTTACTCACTTGAGGATGAAACAGCACCTGGGAGAGCAAGGCTTTTTGGCACAGGGGGAAATCCAAGGAACAGGAATGAGGGCAGCCTCCCTGGAACATGAGAACATGACTCAGACAAATTCATCTGAATTGCAGCTTTGCCACTGAACTTTCTCAAAGGCTATGCAAAATCATTATAGACAACATCATTCTGCCCCTAATATGAGGAAAGTACTTGCTAAGACATCTCAATATCGAGCCAAAACAATTTCTGCTACTAGGCAGACTAGTGGTTTGGCAGGAATCAAAAGCTAAGGTAGCAGCAGTACAGAGGACGGAGAAGAAGCAGAGTACTGTGAGGACGGAGAAGAAGCAGCATAAAAATACATCTGCTTTGATTTGCTGATGATGGCTCCCAGCCAGACTATTGGTATTTGAATGCCTGGTAGTCACTGAAAAGTGACAGTAGTTATAAAGCAAATCACAAAGACACAGTTATTTGGAGTGACAATAATTGCATAACTGGAAATTATTTACTTTTATGCATTTAAACTGAAACAACTTAAATAAGCCTCAGATTAGATGCTATCATCAGAAACACAGCTCAGAGCAACAAAAGACAAAATCCAAAAAAACCCATGCATGAAGTAGGAAAAACAGAGAAGAGATTAAACTTAAACAAAACTCTCATACTTGCACTTGCTAAACTCTCCCCAAATATCTGTTCAGAATGACAGTATTTGTAAGACGCTCTGCAGATCCAGTATGCATATAATCACGCACCAACTATTATGTAGCATGACTGGGTTGATCAGTTCTATACGTTGTGATTATGTGGATTAAGTGTCAATTTTTTATATTTTTCAAAACATACGTAATGTCCATAATAATGCTTTGGCAGTGTTAAATACTGTATGAATATGTTTTGGCTAGCCTTCATCTTCATATAAAAATTGAAACAATTTTTTGTATTGAACAGATTGTTGTTTGCTCCCCTCTGCTTTCTACTTTTCTTCCCTGAGATTCGATGGACTGAAATTTGTGACCTCATTATGCATTATATGGGAGGTGTGGTGTGGAAAAAAAAAGAGGAAAACTGTTGGTTATTGGGACAAGATTTATCTGTATTGCTTGGAACAAACTGAATATTAAGGTATTTAAAATGGTAACTCATGAAAGGTACTCATGGTAACTCAATAAGGTACTGATTTCTATTCTAAAATCAATACATGACATTTTAACGAGCCATGTAAACATAAAACTTGTGGAGCAGAACACAACAAAAAGAAATCAGCAAGTAATTCAGGAAATGTTTGGAAATCCAGATCTTCCATTTATTGTGTTGCCCACTTCAAATTACAAACTTGTCTGCTCAATGTACATTAATTCACTGACATAAATATAATGGGAGACCGATTTTATATGTCTTTTCAAAAAATTTCAGCGCAGTCTGTGCAAAATTTGGATATCAGTGGGATTTGATATAAGTACTTGAGACCAGACTATGTTCACCATCAATCAAATTCAAGGACTGACAGGATGCGGTGTTATGCAGAGAAGTCCTGTAGACATGTGAGTTCACCTCCATGCAAACAGAGCATTTATGGGACAGCATCTGATTTAAAATCAAGATTTAAATCATTCTCTGTGAGTACTTTTCAGAAGAGATTGGACTGGTAGATGTTACTATAACCTTGACAGTCAGCTATTCTGAAAATGAATGATTTGTGTCATAGCTGAAATTTATGGAGTTCTCCTTTTTATTTCATTGGCTGCCATAGGGTTGAAGCTGCTTCCATCTAAAAGCTTTAGGTGTCCAAAGCTGAGTGCAGATATACCAACTGATAAACAAACCAAAGTGAAACACCATATACACTAATTATTAGCAGTTTTATGATCCACTTCTAGTAATTACTGTGAATTTATACCTAAGTAAATTACTACAGAAAATATCGCCCTTTTGTTAAAAAACAGAAAAGTGAGGATCTTTTTTTATCCCCTGGAATATTAGCTCCCATTTCCCAATATAATACAGTAGATTTATGCTCACTTGTTTAAATTTGTATACTACACATATGACTAAACTTTGATCTCTGTCATGGCAGTAACTTCACTGTTAGTAATGTGATCTGCTGTTCATTAAAATTATGTATAATTTGTGCTCCCACCATTACAACTCAACCTGAAGTCAGAAACAGCTATTGCTGTTTAAACTTTGATATCCAAAAATCTGATTAGAAACTTTTTTTCCTTATTTTTTACTATTTTTCATATATGAAGACAGGCCTACATGAATTATAATAAATAATGGGTCTGTTGAACAGAAATTCCAGGTAAATGAGAATGGATTTGGAGGCAGAATTTGTGGTTACTTTTGTTGTGAGTGTATGTAGCATTCTAAAATTAGTCTTACAAAACACACATGAAAATGCTGTATTTTAAAAAATCCTAAACTAAATTAACCAGGGAATAGCATATTTTGATACATATATTAATTATGCAGGTAACTATTGCCAAGCACTTTCTAATGAATTTGAGACAAACTATTCAGCAAACCACCTTTTTTTTTTTTTTTTTTTTTTTAATTTGCCAATCACCTTCAAAAATAATAATATTACCTAATTTTTGGCATCAGTTTCACTGGTGCTTTATTGCTCTATCAAATACTTCTACCCAGGATAATTCTGTACAGAATAGCATAGCAGAATTGTTCGGGATACATATAATGTCTGCCCACACATCTGTGTTTGCAAATTAGCTTGCCAGCACTCTTCAATCTCATATCAGTCCCAGTTATACCTATTATAAAACCCATAACATTTGTTTCACAGTTCCTGATATAATGCTGTCTTGTAGCTGTCTATCCAAAGACAATTTTCAGTATATGTATATTTTCATCAGTGAAGTAGTACTAGCAACCTTACAGACATTAGCCATGAGGTGAAGTACACAATGTTCCACGTTCTATCTTATCCATCAGCTTGCATTAATTTTCTTTGTATCTCAGAAAGTTATCACTGTACATTTGGTTCCAGGAAAATATTCATTTTTACATTATATCTATAAAAAATGTTAAGTATTTCTGTATGAAGTCACTGAGGTAGCAAGGAAAAATAGAGTAGCTTTTCATTCCCCAATATTATATTCAATTTGTCTATGAGAGAGTAATCAGATACATCTTCATCTATGTTAAAGATTCAAAAATATGAACAATTGCATTGAAATAGGAAATAGTAAAATGTATGTTACACTTAGCAGCCTGTTAAACTGCTATTCAGCTTTCTGATAAAACACATGCCTGTCAACAGCCGATTTTTGAGATGATTTTAAGAACAGAAGCTTGGACCCTGTGGAGGAGTTTTCTGATCAATTGAATCATAGCACACAGTTCCTGTTAAGGATGGCAAAACTTATTCAAAGAAATTAATTCCATAAAGTAAGTTGCTTCTTCTTGAGAGGCAGAGGTAGTAGAACTGCAGAAGAGCTATTGGGATCTGGGAGACTCTAGCAGGAGCCTATAGATTACAACAAACTAGGTATTGGATGTTGAACTGTTTAAATTTAGGCTTTTTTTTTTTTTTTTCTTTTTTCCAAATGCAAATAATGTCTGAGGACAGTCTGGGTTAGATGTGTTAATCTTCTTACTTGAGGGAATCACCTATCAGTGAGTATTCCTGTACTGCGTATTTTAGAAGGCCTGTGGACTTCTGTTTGATGATAGATACAAGGGAACAGACCGCTCCTGATGTAAAACTGGGTGATTAACATAATTAATTATATCTTTTCGAATAATGTCCCTTTAATTAGGTGTGTATAAGAGAGAATACAGTGCAGCAATTGCATCTAGTACAGTGTAAAGTACTATGGGCTGGGGGTTGATGGTGCAAGGAAATCAATCTATACAAATATCCAGCCATATTTCCTTGTAAAACTGAGACATTCTCATATTAAATAAATACAAGACTACATAAAGAAATTAGAGAAGACAATAAATTTGCTGGGGTACAATCTGACTGAGTCGGAAAGACACAGGGAAGAAACCTCAAATACTTCTAAGATGTCTGAGTTGGACACAAATGTGATTTACATTAAAAAAATGGAGATAGCTTCTCTCAAGCAGACATAATCTTTCTGATTATATGAATTATGATTATGTAGGCAGGGACATAAGGGAAGCAGTATATTTCTCAACAATTGAGTTCTTGATGACTAATCACAAGAAACAATACTTTCAACAGGTAAATATATCACAACACTACAACACCTCTGGGGATCTCTCAGCAAAGACTGGAGTAAAGGCAAGTTTTTTGAGAAAATCAAATGTGAGTGAACAAACTGTTGGGTCAAAAATATAATTTGAACTCAAAAGGGATAAGTCAAATAACTGATTTTGGTTTTCAATTAACATTGTTTTGGATTTCCTCCGTATTTAGATTTCAAAGCAAAATTACATTTTGACCTGTTGTTGGTGAGCAAAGACCTGCAAAATAAGCCTATTGTGATTCACAACACAGAGATACTATAAAAGGAGCTGGATGACTAAGATTAGGGCTCTGCTTCAACCTTCTATTCAGTGTTTAGAACAGCATAATGTCACCTACTTTATGAATAGTGGAGACTCATTCACCACTTTGACAGCAGTGCTAGATAAAATTCTCCAAACAGGAACCCCTGGGAACTGACAGGTTGAAAATATGATGAAAGACATTCATAAATTTTAGATGGCCTTTGGTAACCTTAAGGACAAGAAATCAATTATTCTTGTTATTATTTGATATGTGACTGTCCATAATAAGTAAGTACACAACATTTTGAAGGCTGTAGTTCAAAAGGTTTGGTGACTGGCTGAAATTCAATAACAAAGGATTGGCTTCTGTGGTACCATCTGCTGGAATTATTAAATTTCTTCCTTCCCAATGTTGATCCCAGTATGAGCAAGGGTACCAACTTTTCAGCCTTTAGTTTAGAATCATGATTTAATTATTTTAGTTTCGTTGAAGAGGAAAACTCCTGTCTCACAGATACCTACAAGCAAAAAAAAAAAAAGAGATGAAGTTCTGAAGATTTCTAAGGATTACCACGCATCCACCTGTACTTTCTGGCTCCAAGGTCCAAGTAAGCTCAATGACAATATTCTAGTCTCAAGGGAGTATGAGAATGAATCATGTCAGTAAGTCAACTTCTTAGAAGCATTTATTTGATATTATAAAGGATGGTGGCTTTCTGCTTGCACAGACAACACAAGCCTAAGCAATCCTTTATCACAAAAAAGCAGAAGAAATAAAGGTCACATATTTTCAGTTTGTGAAGTTAACCTACAATTAGAGTAGTTGCTTTTAATCTATTCTTGCCTTAAAACTTTTGAGCCTTGATTACTTACTTCTGGCCTTTCCCCAAACACAAAGTAGAGATTTTCAGCTGTCCATCCCATATAGCATCAAATCACACCTACAGATTCTAATAGCACTCGCTGTTTCCTGCTTGCTTTCTAAGCAGAGAATGAGCAGCAGAAAGAGATGGTGAGGTTAGAGTTTATGTATTTTCTTCCCCTTTTAGGAGCTGGCAAAGCAGGAGAGGTACACCAAGGTGAACGTGTCCAGCTTACCGATCAGCTCACAGTAAGTTTCACAGCAGGGCAGAGAGTGAAGCCTGGTGAGTGACTGTAATCTGTGTTTCTTTGTGATAGTTTTTGCCAAGAGACTGCTATGCTGCAGAAAGACTGCAATTGAATCTCTATTTCCTTCCCTCCCTAACCCTAAATGGGTATATTTGGAAATAATAACAGGGAGTGCTGTGGTGGTTAATTCCTTTTACTTAGCTTACCTGCTTAAAAGAGAAAAGGTAGATTATTGCTGCTCTGCTCTGGTACCTGACCTAGCAATCTATGAAGTTTATGTGTTTTTAACACCATGTAGATTAGATGTTTCAGCCTTAACATGCTTTTGATTTTAATCTCTGGATGAAATATCAATTTTCCTGGTTTAGCCTAAACAACAGTCTGTACAGCAGAAGATTTGTCTTTATGGTTAGGCCTCAGTCCTGTGTGCTCTCATCCAGACCCCAGTGGAGATCTGCAGCAACTCCTAGGGATTCATGTACTAAGATATCACTGCAAGAGTGAGGCTTTACACTGCAGAGTTTGCCTTCAGGGACTCTAAATTTTCAGGGAACCTCATTAGAATTTCTACATCTTTTGTAATAAATCTTCTTGAAGAAAGAGCAGGATATGCAGCAAAAGCAAGGTCCTTTGGCTTAAATGAGAACAGGATCGATTTCCTGAAGCATACTCCATCTTCTTGAGACTAGGAACAAAAATCCAGTAACTGAAAAGCTGAGAGTGTATGTCACTGAAGTCTAGTGGTTTAACTGCCTTACTTTTGCATGCAGGGCGTTTCAACTAATTAATGACAGAAACGAAAATCTGCAGTGGCCATTCAAGTACTTTTGTAAAGAAATAAGACAAACAGTTATATATAGCAAATTGGGGCTGATAGTCTGCTGATGAAATCAGGGCTGCTAAGTTGTACCATTCTGGTTTGCATTCTAAACAGCAATAGCAGTCTGCTTAACCTATTTTATAAACAGCACACCTCAAAATAAAAGATCTTTCTTCTTTTATCTCAATATATTTAGTATTGAAAAAGGTAGAAAATGTAAATGATATCCCAAATTTATCCAAGAGAATAAAACAAGGTAATGAATGAAACAGAGCTCTTATGCAAAATAAACTAACCACACACCAGCCAACCAAGCTGAAGATAATGAATGTATGATTGTGCATTTAAAGAATGTATCCAAAAGCATGAATACTTAGAAGTGAATATCTTAGTGCTTTACTTTCAGTATCTTGTTCTTTAAATAGAAAATTTAAATAACATTTTCAAAAAGCAAACTAACCCAAACAAGAATTCTGAAATCTGAAACAACATCATTATTACTTTCATGCACAAAAATGGATCATTTATCTATGCAGTGTAAATGTCTGTTACTTCAGTAAACAAAGGAAAAGGTGATAGCAAATTGACATACAGAAACCTAGCCATAAGCTAGGTTATAGTTTGACACAGAATTTCAGAGCTATATGCAAACAGTAGAATAAATTCAGAGTTTAGTTGCATGCAAAAACCAGAATAATATTCAGGAGCTGTGGTCAATTGTGTTGGCTACAGAATCCATTTGCCTTCAGTCCTTATCCAAGTCCCATTTTTAAACTTCTTGTCCCTTGTTATCCCTCTTTTATCCTTCACAACTTTTTGCTCTTCTGCATTGTAATACAGTTAATTGTCACTTCCCTAGGCTGTGTGGCTTGCTATCACAGAATTAATAAAAACAAAGAAGAGATTATGTGTCTGCTTTCAGTGGCATGTAGATGTAGTTTCAAGGGAGATTCTTCCTCAACCTGGAAGCAATCTGCTCAGTAATGATGGGCTGTCTGAAGACCGCCCCTCTATTCAGCACTTGTGAGACTGCATATTTAGTACAGTCTGCAGTTAAGGGCTCCTCAGTACAAAAAAGACACTGGCATACAGAAGTAAGTCCAGCAAAGGGGCTCCAGGCCTTTGATGGGTGGGAAAGGATGTTCGAGGAGGAGCTGAGAGAGATGTAACTGCAGGCACTGGTTCCCCTGCAGCCTGATCTGCAGGAGCACATGCACGGGGCTGAGGAAAGGCAGCAATGGTCTCTCTGAACAGTACTTGCAGAAGTTCCCCACGCCTATCCCTAACCTTTCCCAGGAGCAACGTGAGCCTGGACAGGAACTGTATGCTCGTCGATCTCGCTGTGCGGTTGATAGAACTGATCCTGCTTGGAATGAGGAGCTCAGTTTGCAGCTCTTCTCTGTTGGATGTCAGAGCTCTACGATTAACTCCACTTCGTTTCTCTGGGCAAACTTCATTCTGTCTCCAGGGGCTTACTCTTTCTCCCACTTAAGACTGAATTATGGCTTGTTACAATTTCATTCCCCTCACAAGTAGAAACTGATTTTTCTGATGCTATTCATCCTTGCCCAAGAAGCCAAATTGTATTTGAGTTGTAATTTTTTATTTTGAGAGGTCAGTGTATGTAATTGCAAGTATTTCTATATCATTACATCAATTCATTAGGATGTGACTTCCCATAGGATGGATGCATGATACAAGATGGATGGTACTGTTACAAGTACAGTTTATTCTTGGGAATTTATGAGACTATACAATACTACTATAAGCAAGATAAACATGTCTGTAATAAATATTTATATTCCTTCTTCTGTCTAGGTTTCTAAACGGGCATTGTCATAGCTACAAAAATCATGTATACACAAGCCTTCACTCAGTCTGGAAGCTTTTTGGAACAGATACTGACTCTTTGTGATGTTTCACATGATTTGACACAACGGAGGCATCTGAATATTATTTTAATGTAAATAACAATTAAAAGTTAAATAAAATATTATTTCTAAAGCTAGCCTTCTTTGTATAAGTGATGTATTTTTATAAACAGAATAAATATGGGAGTATATTATTTTAGTGTGGAATAGTTTATCATGAGGCATAGTAAGTTTATATATAGCAACTCTGATTTCAGATGTATTTACATTAATCTGTGATCAAAAATGTTTTAAGTCCAATATTTTAAGTGATCAGATAGCATTTTCAAAGGCTGTTATTCTGAAAAACATAGTATTTTTTTTCTTTTTCAATTATGCAGGCACCAACAAATACCACTTATAAAGCTTCAATGTTCTGTAACTAATATTAGATACCATAGATAAATCATTAAAAGTTTAGCTGTCAATCAGTTATTATACGATCATTAATTTTTGTGTGATTATGCTGAAATGCGTAGAGTGTTTAGGTGTACCCAACACACTGAGCTTCCTCTTCCTTAGTTACATTCAGTTTTCAATAATTCCTCAAATACGTCTTTCACTGCAACCTTGTTTCTTGTGAGGATTGTTTGAAATCTGCATAGGATGAATCTTCAGTAACACATTTTGTACATGGATTAAAGCTTAGCCTTCTAATGATCTTTAGCCCTCCTAACTTTATTGGCTCTATTTCATTTCAAAGTATGTGTGTGCATATATATACATACATATTCACTCTTTATGTCTTTATATATATACATCCACACACATGCACTTTATGTTTTTTATATCCCCTTTTTTCATCTCTTAACATACTTTTTCTAACGTCAGGTCTGTCTTGTCCTATATAGGGCATTTCATGCCCACAATGCATTTGCAGTGACCCCTGAGGTAGCAACGTCAATGCTGGTGTAGTTATACTATGGGGCACAGCTGGGGATTCTATCAGAGATACAACATAAATTCTAAAACTACTGTGGCTGCAGCAGCTCCATACTGTATGTAATCTCATTAGCCTGGGTCTTAGCTCTTCTCCCAGAGCAGTAATGAATCAATTTCAAGAACTAGAGTGATTGGTACTTTGACATCCCAGTATCAAGATCCACTGTGCAAAGATTTCAGATGGATTTAATAACAAATAAATGGAAGATTCTTACTTGGTAGAAGGTACTATCCAAAATCCAGACAGTAATCAGTACTTAGCATACCAGTTGTAAAATCCTGAGACCGGGTTTTTACCTGATATAAAATGGAGCAGCTAAACTGTGAAAAAAATACCCCAAACTGATCTAAGTGTAAAATGACACTTTTAATGGAGTGAAGAATAGATTTTTCTAACACTTAATGCAACATGGTTGTGTTTTAGTGCACTATATTTAGTTAACATGTCTTTTGACATTAGCAAGCCATTTGTCATATGGCTGTTTTTTAATACCATAACTGTCTTTAGTTGTTCATTCTAAATATTGGCTACATGCTGGATTGGAAATAACAGTCCTCTTTTTTATTTAAAATATGAAGTAATAGGTTTCCTTGCATTATTTTTGTGCATTGTTCTTATATAAGCACCATACCATCTGGAGGACACCATATTCACTCTAAGCATTCTGAAATAGAATGCTTAGAGTGAATATGGTGTCCTCCAGATGGTATGCTCTTTTCTCTAGGATTTTTCTCTTTCAGGGTTCACTAGTCCTTATTCTGACAGTCTGATAGAAGTATGTATGTCCTGCATGTGTTGTATTCTCTGTCTTCTTTTTCAGAAACGCACTTCTGTACTCTAAGAACAAGCACTCTTTTCCCCCACCCCATACTTGGATTTTTTTCTGTCTCCTTCATTTTTGTGTGTGTGTGTATGTGAGTGGGGATACTCACATTCACTGAGCTGCTTGCCAAGACCTCTTTCCTTTCTATGCACCAGCAGAATACAGGATCTTCGTCCTTTCTGCCTAACATGCTTCTACTGTTCCATCTGAAGCTCTGAGTCCAGAGTTTGCTTTATAGAGAGCAAGCAGTGGTTGCCTACAGCTCTGGGTAGTGGGTGAACCACTACACTGAGCATGCAGCACAAGTCACAGAGTGTGTACTTGGCAGGGAGAAAAAATGTGTGCTAGTTTTGGCTGAGACAATTGATTTTCTTCATAGTAGCTAGTACAGGGCTATGTTTTAGATTTGAGCTGAATAGAGTGTTGGTAATACAGAGAAGTCTTCGTTATTGCTGAGCGGTGCTGACACAGTCAAAGCCTTTTCTACTTCTCACTGCACCCCATCAGCGAGTGGGTTAGGGGTGCACAAGAAGTTGAGAGGAGACACAGCTGGGACAGCTGACCTCAGCAGACCAAAGGGACGTTCCACACCATACACTGTCATGCTCAGCATCTAAAGCTAGGGGCAGAAGTAGTAAGCAAAGGACATTTAGAGTGATGGTGTTTGTCTTCCCAAGTAACAGTTACATGTGATGAAGCCCTGCTATCCTGAAGATGGCTGAACACCTACCTGCCCTTGGGAGAAAGCGATTAACGAATCCCTTGTTTTGCTTTGCTTGTGTGTGGCCTTTTGCTTTGCTCATTAAAGTGTCCTTATCTCCATCCATGAATTGTTTCACTTTTACTCTTCTGATTCTCTTCCTCATCCCATCAGAGGAGAGTGAGTGAGTGGCTATGGGTGCTTTGTTGACAGCTGGAGTTAAACCAAAACAGGCATTAAGACCAATTTCCAAAGGGAAAAATGGAATTTGCTATTTCATATCAGCTTCTCTGACATCAAAAACAATGAGCCCAGCTGAACCCCTGTGTGTGAAGTCTTTATTCTCTTTTTGACCAGTCTGAGCAAACAAACTGTCCAGCATTTAACTTGTGCACCTGAGAAACAGCCTTTAAGGTACTTAGTACTCATGTCACACCAACCTAGAAGCTGACTTTTGGCCTACATGGTCTGAAGTCATGATGCTAATTAAGCTTTTATTTGAATTTTCTTCAGGTCTCTAAAGGGAGAAAGGAAACACAACAGGATGAGTCGAGCTCTCCTATGAAATCATAACTTGGCAGTCAGGTTTGCACAGCTGAGAAAAGAGAGAAGTGGCGAAAAGAATAAAAGCAAACAGATGCTGAGTAAGACATTTTGGCTTTCGCACTGTTTTCCTGTGTCTGGATGAGGCAAATAATATACCCAAGAAAGCATTTCTGCCACTCTTTATATGAGACTACAGTATGGAATACTTGAAAATGCATAAATTCCTCACTAATTACATCTTAAACAAACATTTAGATTTCATTTCATCACACTAATCAGCTACAAACAGCTGTCCTTTGACCCACAGCTTACAGCCCCTGGCAATTCCTTCTCTACTTAGCACATAATGATGTCTTTAGGTAGCATTTTTACAGTGTGACATAGTTAATAATTTGGCCTTTTAGTAGAAAATGAAATAGAGGGTATTCTTCTAGGGAGAAAAATTTATCAGGATTATGCTGCCTGTGAGGCATTTTATGTAACAGGAACAGAAGCATCAAAGTGAGTTTTGAACACAGAATTTTATGACAAACATATTGAGTTCTTTTTGTTTCCACTCCAACTTTTTTGCTTATAAAGTCATTATGCCAGTATCAAAAGAAGATAGACGTTGAAATTACCTGTTTAGTCACAGGGGTAAACTTGCAAATGCTTTGACCTCTTCTGGTATGGTCCTACATGTTCACAGAATTCAAATAAATTATTTTAATAGTTAAAAGTATCTTTAGGAAGTTCTTAAAATCGATCTTGTTAAAAAAGAAGTACTGGAAATAATGTCAAAGTCTAAAATAAAGCTGCTAATGGCAGACAAAAATCCAAGTGTGTTTTTCTCCTCCATTCTACTCCTAATTTCTTCCCTTCCTCTTGTTATCTGAAGACACTTAAGTAGCCCCCACTCTTGCAGAATCTCAGCAACTCACATTCTTTCATGTGTTTACTTTCCCAACACACAACAGTCAATTACCTCACCATTAGAAAGAATTATACTCTACTGAATCTACAAAAGTATGGAAAGTTTAAAGAATTTGTTTTGTACCTTCATAGTACAAAAGAAGAGATCAGAATGCAGTTCTCTATCTACCTTCCAGCTAAGTCAGGAATTATTTTAATCTTTTTATTTTTATGTCCCCAAATTGCACATTCTGTGGTATGCATTAATACATTTTCTACAGGTGTAGTGGAGTGTGCTTCTCATGAGTGCCAGTCTGCAATGCAGCTGTAAGGGCACTCCGCTGGAAGAAGGAGACCCAGAGTTGAACCTCCTTATATTAAGATGATATTAAACATTCTTACAGGGAGTAAGCTTGCTATAGTTCAGAGCCTAAATAGCCATAGGCTGCATAGGTACTTCACTTGACTGTTGTGTATTTGACTAGAGAATAAAGAAATGTCCATAATTCAATTTACTGAAGCTTCTAGACTTTTAAGTCCATTTCTGAATCTACTGGTATTAATTAAAAGAAAAATGGATTGTTTCATATTCAACATGCTTCATAGACTAAGACAACAAAATGACGCAGGATAATGTAAATTAATCTGTAAGACAGATTGAAGCAAAGGGCTGGAAATTGGTCTGTAGAACCTTCTTCAAGCCAGTCTGAAGTTTACAGTGAAAAGAAGGGAATATTTCTGCTGCTACCTGTACATTCTGTATCAGGTCCTTCAGTTTTGTATGGTCCAATTTAACCAGCCGTAGCATTATAGTACCCATAGCATACTATTCCTCCCAGTGGAAATAGTCAAATTCTTATAATTAATCAAACAATTAAGTACTTTGTGGAACTGAGACTTAAACAGAAAACAGCTGAAGGCAAAATAAAGCCTATGCATTTTAATCTTCCTCTTCTCCCCATGAATACTTCACAGGACATAATACATTGTTTTGGAAAAAACCCTGCATTTTAGGCACAGTTTGTTCCATAATCTGTATTACACATTTGGTATCCTATGTAACTTTGATAGGGGAGAATAAATTATTGCACATAGAATACGAAAATGTTAATTATGCTTTTCATTGGCTTGAGCTAAATCCATGTCTTGTAATGAATATAGGCATACAGAACTACAGCCCAGAAGCTGAAACAACAGCTTGGTTTTTACAGGGCTTACAGATCATAGAAAGCATGTTGTCAATGTGTCTTCAAAATGACCTTTTGATGGGAATAGAAAGAATGGAACTATAGATGTACAGTGAATACATACTGCACACTTGATTATAATTACTAAAGGAACCGGTCTGAGCAAGAATATATTAGCAGATAATGTTAATTATTTAAGAAAGAACAACAGAATAAATTTGCATGTAGATGTTATATATGGAAAGCAATGGTACCAAATCTATGTAATACAGTACCTGAAGCAATCACATTTATTTTATGGACATGCAAAACTGATGAACAAGAAGGTGACTTTTTAGTGCAGATACACTTCTGGCATTAATTCATTAACAATATGAGAATGAATAACAAATACTTGAAATAAGCTGCGCTCCTCATATCTGTCTCTAATGAGGATATAATTAAAAGTAAGTTGCAAATGAGAAGCCTTGTGTGAAAGTTCTTAAGTAAAATGAATAATATCTTCAGTGAACTGTCAAAAATTTTTTTCTCAGAAGTAATCACAGGGATTTGTATAAGATATTTACTAATGAACTCATGAATTAGAAACAAAAACTTTTTCTAATCTGTTGAATGTTATAAAGCAAGAAGGATATCATAAGGAAACTTTATGACTTGGAATATAGTTGATTTTAAATGTAAGTCATCTATGGCATTTGCTTCAAATCAATAGAGTCCTGATTATTTCATGATGCATACAGGACAACGCAGCTGTTAAAAGCCTATGGAAGAGTGAAGAATTTCTGTTTCTCTGTGAGTCTGACTTCTGACTGCTGAGCTTCTCAGAGGGTATTCTCTTAATAGTATCTTCAATGTAAGGTAAAAAACCCCAAAAATCCAGAAGGAAAAAAAAGTCTAATGATTCATACTTCTTTGCCTTCTCTTGGATTATCTTATTCTAGATAGAAATTATTTCTATCTGACACCAAAGACATTTATTGAAACCCAGTGTTTTTCACTGAAACAACTCTCTATGAGGCTTAGCTGTCAATTCGCCACTCAAAGAGAAGTGGCTTGCAGCGTACTATGTATTTTTCCTAACCTATTGAGGAATATAGACTCTTTCAGCCAGTGAATTCCCAGATCTGGATACATTCTCCTATCCTGTCCCAACCTCCTGTCAGCACAGAACCCCAAACTATACATTCACATTCAAAGATAAGAAACATGGCTCATTTTTGGCCTACATGCCCAAGTTCTGGAACTTGTGGAGACTGTCCAGAAGAGAACAACTGAAATCTCAGCTCTCCCACTTTCTTTCCTTCCTTCACTTTTGGACAAGTCACATGGATCTAGATTCCCAGAGATTTCGAATCAGTACTCTTATATATGCCATATTCAGTCTTTCTGTGCCCAGGAAAGGTAACAGTTATTTTCTGATCTTATAGGTACCCTATGAGAATGCATTAAAATTATTAATAAATAATACAATAGTTGGCTTTTCATAACTAAGATAGGGAATAATTTCATTATATGTGATACGTGCGCTAAGTAACCATGATCCCAAATGAAACTCTCATAGCTAATACAGGTTTGTTTCACAAAAGGAGAAAGCATTAAAAAGCAGTAAATTCTCTATCCTAACTGAAACTTAGAATTACAAACCTACATCCTCAAGCAGACCGCTATGTTCTCATGTATGCTGTTCTTCCTTATCAGCAAAGCTTCATGATCTACCTACACAGTTCACATATCAATGTACCAGTCCTTGAAAGCCTACAGCTACTTAGATACTCTCATCTCAAGCTTCACAGCAAAGAGCTTATGTTTCAGGTAGGAACAGCCCTCAGGGGCAGAGTGATGGTAAAGCAAGGGATAAGAAATCTTCTCCTATTGACAATTAATTGTTTATTCTTAAACACATATTGCTCATAGAGGCATTTAGAGTATCACATATAATGAAATTATTCCCTATCTTAGTTATGAAAAGCCAACTATTGTATTATTTATTAATAATTTTAATGCATTCTCATAGGGTACCTATAAGATCAGAAAATAACTGTTACCTTTCCTGGGCACAGAAAGACTGAATATGGCATATATAAGAGTACTGATTCGAAATCTCTGGGAATCTAGATCCATGTGACTTGTCCAAAAGTGAAGGAAGGAAAGAAAGTGGGAGAGCTGAGATTTCAGTTGTTCTCTTCTGGACAGTCTCCACAAGTTCCAGAACAGTGGAAATATAATACTCATCTCTATTTTCAAATTATAATGCTTGTCTCTTTCTTCTTCCTTTCTCTGATTGTGAATTCACCTTATTTACATTTTTCTTTTATTTCCCTCCACTTATGCCCTTTCCCTTATCCCTCCTGTTCCAGGTTGCTAGTTCTCCTATAATGTCATACTAGACACTGGGCTTCCATTCCCCTACGGAGAGACATCTGTCTCATAAACAGTTCTGGTGCGATATATAGGTAGAGCCCTTATAAAAGCCTGTTCTGCAATCTGTATTTTAAAATTCTAATGTTTTATCACTATCAGCATACTTTGAAGAGATTACTTTGATTATTGACATACAGACTTTAAAGTTTTAGTCTGCTGGTTCTGGAAGAATATTTAGAAAGGCTCTCAGCTGTTCTTGCTACCAACAGAGAAATTACAAAAGCTATTTAAGAAGCAGTGTATATAGAAGTTGATATGTCCCTTAGTAAACAAATAGAAAAAGGAAACCTTTAATTATGTATAAAGATTCAGGACTGAAAATCCTATACCTACATGTAGAAAAAAGCTGAGACTCACACTCCCTTTTCTACCAAATGTGTTATAAAAACAATAATATATAAAAATCAACCAACCAAAAACAAAACAAAACCCCCAAACCAGGTAGATCCTATTATTAGAATCACACAATATCAGGATATTTTCTGGGTATGAATTTAATGATGTCTAATAGTGCCTGTTCCATTCAAAAATAATCTGCTACCAAAATTATTTAGTATAACATGGGCTATCTGTTTTAACTATTATTAGGTCCCTTATTCCCTTAGTTTTGTATGGCGGCAATTTTTAGGTCTTACGAGAACAAATACCTCTTGTAATTTTGGAGAGTCCCAGGATACTGTGCTTTGAACAGTTCATAATAATTAATTGTTGAAATAGTGCCTTTTTGAAACCATTCCACTTTTTAAAATTACTCTGAAGTTTTCCTTAAAAAATAATAAAGTCCACTGTTTGTGTAAGAGTGGCATACTGACATAAATATGTGGAAAATATCTTGCACTTGG
This sequence comes from Nesoenas mayeri, assembly GCF_963082525.1. Lineage (NCBI taxonomy): Eukaryota > Metazoa > Chordata > Aves > Columbiformes > Columbidae > Nesoenas > Nesoenas mayeri. The sequence continues at coordinate 79,606,970 of NC_137541.1, forward strand.
AATGTCATAAATATGCCTTTTCAGATTTGTTGAACATGTTAAATCATTCTTACTGTAGAAGGGAAAATAATAATTGAATTTGGTCTTATTATAACTGGAGCATTAATGCATTGATTATTTGAAATCAGTGAGAGATATATGCTTGACTGAACATTAATTGTATTTCCTTCACTTTTATTTCCTCTGTTTCCAAAACATGTTTTCCTTTCTTCTCCACAGCTTGATAAGGAGTAGAGAGCAAGGAATATGATGGGGTTTATAATATAGCCTACAGCCTGCAAAACTTAAAAGTAGGGGTGGATTTTCTTTACAATATTGTCTTTTTCATTCCATGAATGAAGTAAAGAAAGAATTAGTAGTGTTTTGGAAAACATAAGGGGGAAACCATGAATTTCTTCCAATGACTAGTAGTATTATTAGACCTTGCTTTCTGCCAGCAGATAACTCGAGTTTTTAGTGCCTGTTAAGTTTTGGCTATGTATTCTGAAACTGCAAAGAAAGTTGATTTTAATTCAACACATGTATTTGAAAATGAAATGATAAGCCTTGTTTTTGCTAAGTGTCCTCAGTTTGGTAGGTTTTCCACATGTTGCAGTACTAGCAAAACATGAAGCAAACCTTATAATGTGAACATTAAATATTAAATAGTAATATTAAGTGTTGATTTACTTTCCATTTTTATGCAGCTGGAATCTGACAATGAAGTCTAAGCTAAGTTTGAATGTTACTGGTGCAATAAAAACAATAATTTTTTAATCAACAACAACTGGTGGTAGATAAAAAATTATTTTCAGAAATCAAAAATTTGAGCCAATTTGGCTTGGGTAAATTGGTATGAACTTTATTATTCCAATGAATCTGCAAGCCTGTAAATGGAGGACAGTTTCAACAAAATTCACATTTTATTTTGAAAGAAAATTACATCTCATCGTGCAAATGTTCTGAACTGATAGAATGGGTGGGTGATCTTCTCCTTGAAATAAATAACCATGACCACTCAGTAACAACCAAAGATAAGAAGAAGGAGATAGCAATATTGAAAGCATATTACAGAAAGATACTTGATGATAATGTATTTTTCTGGACACAAAGCAAGTCCTTAACAGTAGGTAGTTGTGATTGTAAACAGGTAGACATAGCTTCAATTGTATGTATGCTGTACTCCTGGCTGCAAGAGAAACCTATTGTAAGGTACAGTTTGACAACTTTAATTTCTGTTTTAGTTATCCATGTCTATTCTTCATTTATTGTCTTAAAATATGGAGTACTGATGCCAATAAAAAAAGATGGATTCACAGGTAGCTATAAGAATACAGCTGGTGAGAGGGGTCAGCAAAAGAACTTTTTTAAATACATAGCAGATAAAACTAATACCAGAGGCAATGTAGGCCCACTGATGAATGGGGTGGGTGCCCTGGTGGCAGAAGATACAGAGAAGGCAGAAATACTGAATGCCTTCTTTGTCTCTGTCTACTCTGCCGGAGGCTGTCCTGGGGAGCCCTGTACCCCTGAGACCCCAGATTAAGCCAGGTCAATGGAGGAGTTTGCTTTAGTCGATGAGGACTGGGTTAGGGAGCAATTAAATAGTCTGGACATCCATAAATCCATGGGTCCAGATGGGATGCATGCACAGATGCTGAGGGAGCTGGCTGAAGTCATTGCTAGACCGCTCTCCATCATCTTTGCCAAGTCTTGGGAAACGGGAGAGGTGCCCAAGGACTGGAGGAAAGCAAATGTCACTCCAGTCTTCAAAAAGGGCAAGAAGGAGGACCCGGGTAATTATAGACCGGTCAGCCTCATCTCTGTCCCTGGGAAAGTAATGGAACAGCTTATCCTTGGTGCCACCTCAAAGCATATCAAGGATAAGAGGGTTATTAGGGGCACTCAGCATGGCTTTACCAAGGGTAAGTCATGCTTGACCAACCTCATAGCCTTTTATGAGAATGTAACAAGGTGGATGGATGATAGCAGAGCGGTGGATGTGGTCTACCTTGACTTCAGTAAAGCCTTTGACACAGTCTCCCACAGCATCCTCACAGCTAAGTTGAGGAGGTGTGGTCTAGACAATAGAGTAGTGAGGTGGGTTGCAAACTGGCTTAAGGAGAGAAGCCAGAGAGTGGTAGTCAATGGTGCACAGTCTAGTTGGAGGCCAGTATCTAGTGGAGTGCCTCAGGGGTCAGTACTGGGGCCAATATTATTCAATATATTCATTAACGATTTAGACGAGGGAATTGAGTGTACTATCAGCAAGTTTGCTGATGACATCAAGCTGAGAGGAGTGGCTGACACGCCTGAAGGCTGTGCTGCCATCCAGAGGGACCTGGACAGACTGGAGAGTTGGGTGGGGAATAACCTGATGAAATTTAACAAGGGAAAGTGTAGAGTCCTGCATCTGGGCAGGAACAACCCCAGGTTGCAGTATAGGTTGGGAAATTACATATTAGAGAGCAGTGTAGGGGAAAGGGACCTGGGGCTCCTGGTGGACAACAGGATGACCATGAGCCAGCACTGTGCTCTTGTGGCCAGGAAGGCCAATGGCATCCTGGGATGTATTACAAGGGGGGTGGTTGGTAGATCGAGAGAGGTCCTCCTTCCCCTCTACTCCGCCCTGGTGAGACCACATCTGGAATATTGTGTCCAGTTCTGGGCCCCTCGGTTCAAGAAGGACAGGGAACTTCTGGAGAAGGTCCAGCGTAGGGCAACAAAGATGATTAAGGGAGTGGAGCACCTCCCTTATGAAGAAAGGTTGAGGCAGCTGGGTCTCCTTAGTCTGGAGAAGAGGAGACTGAGGGGTGACCTTATTAATGTTTATAAATATATAAAAGGTAACTGCCACGAGGATGAAGCCAGGCTCTTCTCGGTGACAAACAATGATAGGACAAGGGGTAATGGGATCAAGCTGGAACACAAGAGGTTCCACTTAAATTTGAGAAAAAACTTCTTCTCAGTGAGGGTGACAGAGCACTGGAACAGGCTGCCCAGGGAGGTTGTGGAGTCTCCTTCTCTGGAGACATTCAAAACCCACCTGGATATGTTCCTGTGCAACCTCACCTAGGCGTTCCTGCTCCAGCAGGGGGATTGGACTAGATGATCTTTTGAGGTCCTTTCCAATCCCAAATATACTGTGATACTGTGAATGTGAATGGTTTTCAAAACACTAGGAAAAGAAGGATGGAGATTTTAGATATAAAGATAACGTGAGCGGGAATGTATTCCCTATATAACAACAACAACAAAAAAATCTAGTATGGGCAAAAGAGTAAGAAGTTGCAACTAAATCTCAAACATATTCAGAGTCAAGAAAGTGTATATGTGCAAGTTCAGTAAAGTTTTTGATGGAGTTGTTCACCTTCACTTTCTTCTCATAACGTTTATTCCTCTCCAAGCTTCAGCTTTCCAAAAGAAAAAGAAATTCCAAGCCCATCATCAATAGTGTAGAGGGAAAATTGACAAAGCTTGTATCGTAATTAACTTTTCCAGATTAATTGTATAGGCCTTGCAAAAAATGCGTGAGCATTTTCAGCCAGATCAGAACCTTTAGTCTGCACAAACTCCATCCCTCCGAGTAGCTTTTCTTGCAGATTCTGGTATCACAGATTGCCTCTTTCATAGAGAAAGGAAATTGAGGGAAAAGTTCATGAAGGTAGACTGATAGGGAAGATAGGAAAGTGGCATATATTTGCATCTCATAAGGGATTAATCTGGTGGATTAAATGTTGAAACTGAAAGTCATCCGACTGCTTAATCTTTTCCATTGTTCCGTTCTGTTCCTTATTGTTGATTTATATTCAACATTTGTGTTTAAATAAAGTGCTTTTTTTTCACAATACAGAATTTCCAGTGCTATGACCCTGTTTCTGTTAGCACTTTGATTTATGTCCATGATTTTACCTATTATTATGTACTGCAGACGCGAACTACACTCAAAACAGGCCACCTTCATTATAGCAGCTCTGGGTTATATAACATCTTTAATAAAACTACTCGTTTTCGATAAAGAAATAATCACATATTCAAATAAATACCATATGAAGGCAGCTGCTTGCTCATTGAACGGTCTCCAGCGGCATCATAGTCACTAAAAAGGCTGGATTGATGTTGGGTGGATCTCAGTAGCAGCTGTGGGGTGAAAAGATAATGGCCCATAGGCAATGCAGCTTTCTGTGAAGAACTGAAGGAGCACAGAAAATGCTCTCCATGCTCCATCCTTCTCCCTCTTCAGGCACATGGTGCAGATTTTCTAACAAATGGGCATCTGTAAAAGGCGTTGTCAAGGGACACTGTTACAAGGGCAGCAGTCTGCTTTCTGCTTGCGGGAAGGAAACCCTGCATGAGGAGTGCCTTTCTGTACATAAATTAGTGCAACACTCCCAGAATCTTTGTGCTGAGTGACCATAGAGATGAACTATCGGATGAAAAGTGTGTTCTAGTCAATGCCAATTTGAAGAAATTCACTACATATCAAAGGAATTATTTCATTTATTTCAGTTTCATTCCAATATTGGCAACACTACAACCTTGTCTTATGCAATTAGGCTTTGTAAATTAGTCTGCTCATAAATAAAAATTGGGCATATGACTTTGTCATCAACAATATAAAATGATGTAGAATGATGTTTTTCATATGATCATATGAGACATCTTTTTGTCATTGGTTCCTCTGGATAATTAATTATCATATTCAGGTATATAGAGTAAGAAACCTCCTAAATCAGATATGATTATGGATGCAAAATCTTCATTTGACTTCAGAATAGTAATCTGAAGATGGTATTTTCAGACAACGACAGTTATCCTCAAAACCATAACCAGGTATAGTTCTTCACTACATTTTTAAACAAAGACCATGAAAGCAATCATGTCCAGTCTGAGCACTGAAGCTATAAAGCCACTGATCAGAATTTACAAAAGGACATGTTCAACGTGGGTGTGATGGACAAAAGCAAAATCTTATGCTTACATTAATAAATCTAATATTTGTAAGAATAATGTGTGAATGTTCACGTCAATATTTTTAAAGTTAATTGTTTACATCACTGCTTAAAATTAAACTTTGTCTCTAATAAAACTCTAATTTAAAGGTATGTTTGCAGAAAACAGCAAGCGTGGCAGGTACTTCATTTATTGTAATAAACATGCTAGCAATGCATCACTTTCAGAGTTTGAAAGTAGAGCAAACATATGTACATTCCTTTGACATTTGTAATAAACACTGAGAGAAAGTAAATGGCATTACTTTATTTTGTAATGCTGTAACACCCAGCATGCATCCCTGGTCATTCCTGAAATATCTTCTGCACTAGTTATAAGAAATTTATTACTCCTGTGTACTGATTTTGCTTTGTTCATGTGACTATGTTAGAGATGTTTCTTGTGCATACAGAGGCGTATGCACAAGCTAAGCCTGAAGGCTGAATTTCCTGGGTTTCACTATCAAAGAAAAAATCTAGAAATAATGCCTCAATATCTTTGCCAACCTACCTTACTGATTTCTTTATAACCAATGCTACACATAGTGTGAAGTTATGTAAGTAAATAGAATCCTGTGTAAAATTACAAAGGGAATTAAGGGTTCACTTGCTGGTCCATCTCTAACACTGTACTCCCTTTAGCATTTTGACCATTACTAGCACTTCTAGAAGCACATGAAAAGTACACGAAGAAAAAAAAAATACAGCAAATTATCTTCAGTCATGACAGATGGGAATTATTTTCAAACTAGTGATTGACTGCTGACAGTTTCTACACTCTCCTGAGTAATCCAGAAATAAATCAACTGAATACCCTAATTTTGTCTTTTTCTTACTTTTTTTTTTCTTTTTTTTTCTTTTTTTTTCTTTTTAGGCCACCGTTTCAAATAGTATGTTTCAGTAAGCATGGAAGCACTTCTGTATTGGAGACACTGGTGTTCAGATGCTTAGTATTCAATAGCTCATTCCAGTTCATAAAAGTGCGAGTAACAGGGAGTTTCCTTCGCAGATTTTTCTCCCATATATCCTCTGACAAAGCTTGAATGTTTTCCAGAATGGCAACATGAAACTTGTTGTCCTCAGCTTTCACAAATTTCACAAAATCTGTGGCAAACTGGCTTTGGTCTATCATGTTTAGAGTCTCACTCACAGACTTGCTGACACTTATGTGGAGGTTGGCATCTTTGAAGTAGTGTATCTGGAGGAGAAAGATCCCTGTAACCTCAGTGGTAAACGGAGTCAGGGCAAAAGTCCAGTCTGACTTCCAAAGGCAGTTCCAGGGATTCGAAGGCTGGTACTGCTGAGCCTCAATGCAGGCGACATACATCTGTTTCTTCCCCAGGCTTTTTTTGAACACACAGCAGTTCCCTGCAGGGAAGTGGCAGCTCACGTAAGCCTTCAAGCCCTTGTGGAGGGCAATTCGCCACAGTTCCCCCTTATCCAGCATCACACCATGCACCTGGGGTTTGCTGGTTGCCCCCCGCAGGTGGTCGAACTCAAAAGAGAATCTGTTCTCCGGGTCAAAGAAGCGATTTCCCCCTAAGTCGTTGTAGTGGGTCAGTAGGACGGTGTGCCCATTGATTTGGATAGGGATGAAGTTGTTCTTGTTGTGACAGGCGGCCATGCAGGCAGCCTCCTGCCTCACCAGCTTTTCATCCTGGATAAGGACACAGAGATTGTGGACAACGTAGCCAAGCTCCCCCGGAGGAGACTGGCGCAGCAGGCTGCACATGAGAGACACCTTCTCCTGCTCGCTTGGCTCCTGCCTTGTGCACATGCTGTCCAAAAGGCTGTCCAAAGGGTGGGAGACCGTGGACAAGGGGAGGGCACAACTGCTACTTTGTGCTGGAGGGAAAGGGCAGAAGATGGTGGTAGAGGTGGGGGGAGCAGTAGTGGGAAGAGGCCTGTGCTGGTGTCCCGTGGTTTGTGACCTCACAGTGGTACTGGGGCTGTGCTGGTTCAGGACAGACGAGGGTTGGGGCTGTGCCAGGAGGGGGTGTGGGTGTGAGGGTAGGGATAGGGCTCCACCAGGAACAGGAGCAAGCTGACGGGATGTCCTGCCCAATGACGCCAACACCACCACAGTGAGGAGACCAGAGCAGGCGATGCAGAGCCACCATGGAGGAGAACAGATATCCTCTTTCTGCTCTACCTCCTCCTCCTTTTACTGTTGTACCTCCTCCTCCCTCTCTCTTCTGAGCCCTGGCCTGTGCACACATGGGAGGTCCTGTGGCAGCCAGTCTAGCCTGGTCTGTCCTGGTCCAGGGTGGACACAATGCTGGGCACCCTCACCTTGTTGCTGCTGGCTCCCCACCGTTCCCCACAACTCCTGAATCCCCTCACGCCCCACATGTTTCCCTCCTCTCACTGCACCCATTTCTTCAACCTGATCACCTCTTCTTTGGCTTCACAACCTCCCCTTCTCTTTCTCTGTCCCTTTGCACTCAGAGTCTCTGGCCGTGGAGCAATAATGTCTTCTTGCTTGCCTCAGTGTCTCCTGCATTATCAGAAATCAGAAGACAAGGATATTGTTGAGTATGACAAAAGCAAAATGCAACCTTGTTTGAGTTTTAAAAAATTTTACTTCTCCCTCTCCTGCGCCTGTTAAAAGTCAGTGACACAGGACAGAAGTTTTCTTAACCTGATCTCATACATGGTTTTTGTCCATCATTCAGGATGAGTTCACTAGTGGGAAGATTGACTTAGACAGCACAGTTAAGCTATTTGAAAAACTGCAAATGCCTTTTGATTTTGCACATGTAAAACATGCTTTCAAGGTAAGCAGTATATAGATTAAGTAATTAAATACATTTAGAAGTCCAGTTACGAGTCTTGTATTTGCTGGCTTTTAAAAGTTAATGTTTTGAGAAGTGAATTTCATGCTAGTAGGGTGTGCAAAATCAGCAAATAATTTGCCTTCTTCAGGTCATTTGTTTTTGTGTAAAATAGATAACCGAATGGTTGCATTACCATCATCTCTTCATCACACCAAAATAGTGAAGGTTTTGGAAAATATGTAGGTTTTGATTCCCAACATTTTTGTAACAAGGCTTTGGTTGAGAAAAATTAAAATATTCTGGTTTCATCCCATCCAGCTGTTCTGTGATCAAGGTAATGAGCCCAGATGTGCCTGTCTGATGCTGAGCAGAGCCATTAGAGTGACTTCCAAAAATCCTTTTTGCAGAAGGATAATGTGGAGTTGTTTGATCTGCTTAGGCTTCAGGTCAACATAGGTCCAGCATACCAGTTCATTCAATTATCCACTATACCTCTCCTTCGAAGTATTTAGGAGGTGTGCCCAAACACATGGGAATTGCATTCTAACACTTTGGAAAGTATGTGACCTTGAAATATGACAATGTTTAAAGATTTCTATGAAAGTTACAGGATACAAATATAAAATGGACTTAGTAATTTAATGTAGGTAAGAAAACTACCATGAAATGCAAGCAGTCCCACTGAGAAAATATTGCAAAATGGAGTGTCTTTGCACACATACTGGGTTTTCACATTCTTCAGATTCCCTCTAGTAATTCCTAAATAAATGTATGATTTTTTTATTTTAGCTCTTAATTTTTTTAACCAAAAATAACTGTTTGCTAAAGCTGTTTTCCAAGGAATGAAGTCACATGTATATATGTATATATGTATATATGTATATATGTATGCGTGTGTGTGATTCTTTTGAGAATTTTGTAGTCAGCTGGCCGATTCTGTCCAGATTCAGCAGAAGAAAATTAACTATAGCCAGTCAGAAACTTTTAGGCAATGTCATGTTGAGAGGCAGGCAGACAAACAGAGGGAAGATATTAAGATTTCCTCACTCTATCTTGTTCCTCTCTAATTGTTCTCTACCTTGTTGAGCTGAGGTAAAACCAGCAGCATGAACCCTTGCTGAAGAGGCTGGTGTGGTTTTGAACTTGCACTGCATTGAGAGAACTGCCAACTTTGAAAATCTCACAAGAACTGGAAACTATTTCTCATTGTTCCCTGTATTTTCGAACTGCTTTGCTTTCTGACAGAAATTTGAGAGAGATAATCAATTAAGGATAGAGAAGAGACTCATTATTTGAGGAAGCAACCTGTACAGAATGTCTCATTTAGTTATATTTAACAATATACTCAACAGTCTGATCTATAATAGTTATTTGCAATGGCACTGTTAGGTATTTGCTATTTGAGAGAGATTAGCGTATTTTCAGTAGTTTTGAGGCTCAAATTGTTCATCAATATAATAATATATAAAAATGCAATGGAGTCTGGACGAATATCTTACTGGCATTGTCAGTAATTATGCATCAACAGTTAATCAAATGGTTATACAGGACAAAATCACTTTTGTAGAAAAGAGTTTTAAAATAAACCTGCTTTTTTCTTGCCTATTCTCTTTGAATTTATTTTACTGTAGTGCTCCTTTGAGCAATAGCATAATTATGAACATTAAGGCTTTAAAGGAATAATACATTTTCATATAATTCCTCTCAAGATTAAATCTTCGTCCAGATACTTCTTCTTCTGAATAGCAAAGATTTAAAATGTATGAATAAAAATAAGAATAATAAAAATCTAGCAAGAAAAATTTTATAACAATTTTTTTTTTTTTTTTATATCAACATGATTTTCATTACTTTAATTTGAAAAGCTTCCCTGTGTAGTATTATTGCCTGTTTTTCATCAAGAGCCAACTGAGACAGAAAATTAAATTTTTTGCCCAGCCATCTTCACTTTCTGGCAACACCTAAGTGAACATATCCCAAGTCCTGATAGATTGATTAATTCCAAAATAAGTTGCTATTTATTTTTCCATTTAACAGTTATGAGTAAATTTGCATTTTTCTTAAAGATGTTAAAAAAGATTGAGGGTATCAACCTTAGATGTGGAATTTCTCAAGCAGTAATAAAATACATACTATTAGCATTTGTATTGAATTATTTTGTTGCTGGTGATTTTTGTTAAAAATGATCATTACAGTTATCTTTCACAAACTCAAAGCAAAAAGTTAGGAACTGTTTTGTAAAATTTTTGGCTAGAACTCCTCATGAAACTTCCTTTTGTACTTGTTTTGGTTATCTAATGTATTCTTACTTTTATTGTTATACTTATTCAGACTTCTCTTAGTAGGAACTGTACTCCATAGGAAGAAGGTGATAATGCATCATTAGGCTTTTAGTTTTTATGACCTCTCTTCAAAACTAATTTAGTAATAATCATAAGTCTTCATCAAAGAGCAGTCAGAGCTTGTAAGCCATTTTATGTTCATGGACACTTTTGGGGAAGTTCTACCAGATGCCATGTTATTAGTTGCTGAAATTTAGTCTCTTCAGTAGTCTCAGTTTAAGGAAACAACAATTATGTGTTTTGATCAGCTTACAGTGATAAACAATGATGCAATGAATTGCCATTTATTTATGATTCTAATGAGGGGTTTTGTCAATAAATTTCCAAAGTTTCTCTTAATTTGGCAAATTTTAGGAATAATACAAGCTAAACTGTTTGAAACATATTTCATATGCACAATTACATGCTTCATGTAGAAAATTTTAATGGATAAATAAAATCATTAACCCTGAGAAAAATATAAATGGCAGAAATGGTAAAAAAGTATTATTCTAGTCAAATTCTTTTGCCCTTTTGATTTTTCTAGTGGCTTTCATACTGACACACAGAAATTAATTAATGTGCTAACATTTTGTAAACTCCAGGAAAACAAGCTTACAGTTTAAGAAATCTGAAAGTGTGAATAATGAATCTGAGTTAAACATTCTGGTGTGTTAAGAATAGAACACTATGTCATAGGTTATTATAAAGTATCTTGTCTCCAAACTTTAATAGCGTTTTTTATCTGATATATTGAAAGGCTTGAATCTCATGATAATTTGGTCATCCTTATTTCATTTTTTAGATTACTGTTTGCTGTATACAAATTTGACTGAGAGTATTTACAATATGGTTTAAAATGCTGTTGGAGAGTTATTATATTAAATACATTTTCTGCTCAACAATTTTTATGTTGCAGATTTTTTTACTGCATAGCATTTTAGATGTTTTATATAATGTTCTAATATTGTGTATCAGTTATCTAGAAATTTATTGTAATTACTTAGATGCTAATTATTACATCTGATACATTTTAATTTGTATAAAACATTTCTAACACACAAAGTAAAATCTAAAAGTTACATATAGAAGTAGAAATATATAATTTAATAATGCATTGCAGTCACTGTTGCCTGAAGTTTTCTCTATTGTTCTCACTCTTCTGATCAGTTATAATAGAGTTTTTTGCTTGTATCTTTTTATCATTGCATAGGCTTGTATTGACCAGTTTGATTTTTTTTATTTTTATTTTTCAGAAAACAGTTGACAAAAGGAAGGAAAATACGATTAACATGGAAGATTTCAGGTCAATTTATAGAACTATTGTACACAGACCCGAATTTCAGGAAATTTTCCGGATTTACTCTCCAAATAACAAAGTTCTAGTTGACACTGAGCTCATTGATTTTCTCAAAAAAGAACAGCATGAAACTGAAGGTTGTGAAACAATGGCATTAGAAATTATTTTGAAGTATGAACCCATTGAAGAAGGTACGTGTAGTTTAAGTATTTGATTCCTAGCTTTTATTTATTGTGCTTCTGTCTGTGACTGTGTTTATATTTTTGAAGATTCATCTGACTATGCAAATTGAACATTTTAAAGAAACCTAAGATAAGCAATTACATTATAATAATGTATGATGTATAGCTTTTGTAAACACTTTTACAAAATGTTGATTATTTGAAATTCAGTTCTTTAAACATTGTGAATGTAACAATACAGGAAACCATTAATAAAGCACAATAAATTCACACAGAATATTGCTCAGTTATAGCACATAGCATTACTTAACAGATCTGTCATTCTTACTTCTTGTTGCAACAGACTGGTCCAAAAGGCACTTGTTGATTGCTTCAAACAAAATAAAAGTTCCATGCGGTAGATGAAATAATGTAAACTGCAATAAATCTTTTTAATGCCCACAGAAACATGTGAAAGACAGTTATTAGGAAGCCTGACTTTTTTTTTTTTCGTTTAGCTAAAGGTCTAAAAATTATTTTGCTGAATTAATTAGAGGAATATAAATATTGGATTACAAAGAAAAAAAGATAGAAGGTATGGATTTTTTTAGCAACTGGTCTGTTCAGCACAGGATATTTCTCTTAGAGGAAATCAACCATAATTAAATAAGTAATAATGGATTAATTAGGTTTTTTTTAATTCAGTACTATAATCTGAGGACAGTATTTTTGACAGTATTTCTGAAGACTAGAAAATATCTGAATTTAATGTTGTGTAATTTAGTTTGATTTAACTACTCAGTACTGTGATTTGCAATCACTATAAAGTGAAAATAAGTTTAGTTAAACCCATTGTTCTTCAAAGCATATTTTACAACCAAGATTGTTCTAGTCCTACTTGGAGGTCACATTAATTGTTATAGCATTGTTAATATAGTAGAGCTTTCTGTTTAAAGTTTATCTTACAAATGGAAAGAATACATGTTACTGGAGTGTGATATAGTACTTCCATTTCATAATATTTAAACCTACAATTTGTTTTAATAAAATGGTCTCCAGGAATCATACTTTTTGCACTTGGTACATCTATGTTTCAGAAAGCTCATATGAAGAAGTAATCTAATAGATATTTCATAGAGGAAAACAACTTCAAAGGATGTATGTAACTGCAAAGGTTATATATCTTTTCTTTACTGAAAGACTAAAACCTTACATGGTTACACTCTGTTTTGCCCTCAGCTGGATATGATTGATAACAATATCAGGGATGCATTGAAGCAGTCTTGCAAATATGGTGGAACCTCAACCTCTTCAGCAGGAATGGAGTGTGGTTATTAATCCGTCCCATCATGTGTCTACTGTTGTCATTATCCATGTTTTTGGGGTTAAAGCTGAAATGCCATTTCCATTTTGTTCTCTCATCAGCTTCTAAGAGTAAGAGTAGATCTCTAAACACAGACTTGTACTATCACAGAATCATGGAACTGTTCAGATGGAAATGGACCTCAGGACGGCAGCTACTCTAGCCTTCTGCTCAAATCAAGGTTAACACTGAATTCACAATAGGTTCCTCATGGCCTTTTTCAGTCAAAATTTGAAAACTGTAAGGATAGATATCCAGGAATTCTTGCACCATGATTTCTCCAGGGATGAAAGTGAGGCTGGCCAACCTGCAGTTCCTGAATTGAATCATAGAATTGTTGAATAGTTTGTGTTGGAAAGGACCTTCAAAGGTCATCTAGTCCAGCCCCCCAGCAATAAGCAGAGACATCTTCAACTAGATAGGTTGCTCAGAGCCCTGTCCAGCCTGGCCTGGAATGTCTCCGGGGATGTGACATCTACCACCTCTCTGGGAAACCTGTTCCAGTATTTTACCACCTTCACTGTAAAAAATTTCTTCTTTATATCTAGTCTGAATCTACTTTCTTTTAGTTCAAGACTATTACCTGTTGTTGTATCACAACAGGCCCTACTGAAACGTCTTCTCCCATCTTTCTTACAGGCCCCTTTTAAGTACTGAAAGGCTGCAATAAGGTTGACCCGAAGCCTTCTCTTCTCCAGGCTGGGCAACCTCAGTTCTCTCAGCCTGTCCTCATAGGAGAGGTTTTAGAACCCTCCGATCATTTTGGTGGCACTTCACTAGGGCCCCTCTGATCATTTTGGTGGCCCTTCACTAGACCCACTCCAACAGGTCTTTCCTGTACTAAGGCTCTAGAACTAAAGCAGGGCTGCCAATGGGGTCTCACCAGAGCACAGCAGAGGGACAGAATCACATCCCTGGACCTACTGGCTACGCTTCTTTTTATGCAGCCCAGGATATGGTTGGTTTTCTGAGCTGCACAGAATGTCCTTGCCCATTTCAAACTTGAGTGCATCATTTGTACTTCTCCAGTCCTGAGCACCTCCCCTTATCTCTGTGGCCTTTCAAAGATGGTAGAGAATTGCTTTGCAGTGATACAAGCCAATAGTCTTAACACCCTCTGATACATCTCATTTGGTTACATGGAACTTTAGGTGTTGAGCTCTCTCAAGTAATCTCTTTTGTTCTAATCTCTATCTGCTGGTAGTTTCTTTACTCCTTGAACTTTGTCTATAGGCACAAAGCCTACACCTCCCTGATGAAGCACTGAGTACTTTAGTATTATCTGTGTTTGCCATCATGAAACCACCCATCCTATTCAACAGCAGGCCCACTTAACTGCTTTATAAAAATACAGCTAATGAAGCAGTAAAAGCGCTTGTTGCCACTGATGTCCCTTGCCAGTTTCAATTTTGGATGAGCTTTGGCTTTCTAAACACCATTTTGTCATACCTGAGCAGTGTTTCCGTATTCCTCCCTTGCAACCTGCCCACACTGACTAGCAGTTTTATAGTTTCTTTTTTACACTATTTCATTTTCACTCTGTCTCAAAGAATCCATGACATTGTTCTTTCAGTAGAAAGAAGTTTTCTAAGCAGCTAGCACTGGTAATTCAGCCTAGAATCTAGAACTTAAGCTGGGTTCTTCAAGGTTTAAGTAATATTTTGCAGAGGAAATATTTTTCTAATCACTGATTTCTTCTTCCTATTGAGATAGGCATACATACAGAGAGCATAAATTCTTCTTTGTTTGGCTACTATGGATGGGTTTGTGTGTGGTTGCCATTGTTTTTTGAAGGGAATTCTACAGTTATATATTGATTAGTGTTTAAAGTTGTCATAATAATATTCTGAAACCATTATGCAAAAGCCTCATACATTTCTTACTTTAAAAGCCTTATCTTACTTTTAATATATTTATTATTTTTTTTCTTTCTCTGTTTTAATATATTTTTATATGCTCTCATTTCTCTGCTCCCTACTTTTCTCTGTCATTTATTTTTTTCCCTTGTCCTTCTACATATTCTATTCCTCAACTCATTGTTGGTCATTACAAATAATTTTTTACTTTATTTTTCTTAGGGTTCTTAACTACCATTTTTCTTGTTTGCTCATTATACTGTCTCCTCTCACTTGAGTCACTTAGTGATAAAATACGCCCCTTCCCCCTCAAACCCAAAGACTTACATGTGCCCTTGAATTAATTGCAGAAGAAACACTATGTAAGATCTTCACAGCTCCTTCTGACTTATGGGGGCTCTGAGATGAGTGGAGGTTTGTTGAGATCTATAATATACATATTCTTCAGCTTTTGAAAACTGCTTCAAGTTATGGTGTAACATTTCTGCTGAGTTTCACTGAATATAACTTGAGGCAGAAGTTGCAACTAAACTAAGAAGAGGAAATCTGAGCTAACTGCATTCTCTTACAATCTGCTACTTTGTTCAGTGGAAAATGAATCTCAGACATAACTTAGTTTCCTTTGGTTCTCATTCTTTGATAAGAGGTGGAATTGATAACTGGTTAAGAAAAATAACCCCAAGAGGATAAAATCTTCCTTTTGGGATAATAACCCTGAAATATCAGTGTTGATTGCTTCCACTGTGGTGGAAAGAAGAAACTCGATCACTCTTTCAACAAGAAACAGAAGACATTTGGTGATTCATTAAGTCACTCAGTCCAGTAAGACCTACAAAACCTTTGATTCCTTATGCCATTACGTTATGAGGTTGCCTTTCAAATTAGAAGGTGTTTTATTGAATATATGCTACTCTTTGTGAGAACTACTGTGTTTACTAACGAATCATATAAGTTACCAGTTTGAAAGTTTTATTTTGTTTTGAGTTATCAATTTTGATAGGAAAGTTAGTAGCTATCAAGCGGTTAAACAATGAAGATGGTTTAGTCAGTTAGAAAACACATTTGTAAATATCAATTAAAGTTTCTATTATTGAAATTTAATGTCTAGCTTAAGTTTCAGATGCTGAGCCAAATTCTTGTTTGTTTCTTCATCTGTGATAAAATTATTGGTCTTGTAATTGGAAATAGTCTTACTGAACAAAATAATAGCTGTATTGTTTATGCTCTTTTGAGTGAACTTAAACTCCCTCTCAAACATATTTATTGGAAAGTTCCAGATATGATTGACATGATAGTTGATTCATATGGTATTCTGATAGACCATTTTGTGCAACTGTCATTCTGAATTTGGTAAAGGATATTCTTCATCAGGATGGTGTGTTGGACTCATCCTTGCCATCCTTGTCCTGTGAATTACAGAAAGTGGAAAGGACAGATTTTGACACTTGATTGACTGGTTCGCTAATAGTAACAACCATTATATGATATACTCGATAGCACCAGTATATCCAGATTAAGATGAAAACAGTGACTAGATTTTATATACAATGTTGATAAGTCCATCTACAACATTTAGTGCATCCTTACCATTTGCATGCAGAGATGACTTTTCAATGCCATTGAGCCATGTAACTCTGAATTAACTCTCTGAGCGTACTGTAGCTAGTTCACGAGCAGCTTTTCCATTTTTATTGCACAATTTAAATTTCTTATGACAAAATGCTGCATTAATATACTTTTTGTGTGTATGTGTACTAAAGCGTGCATTTTTGGATGAGGGAACCATTTTATGGAACTGAGCATAGAAGGGGTCAAAATGTGAAACACACCTGACAGTTGTATCTTACTAACATCCAAAAGTCCATTTTTTTTCTCAAAGAACATCTAATTATTTCTCCATTTTATTATTTATTTTGAAGAGAAGTTTTGAGTAATTAAATAAGATTAAAGAAAACATGCCAAACAAATGTTTGGTTTTTTTTTTAAGATTGGATCTCTTTAAAAAAAAAAAAAAGTGTTGCTCATTTTTCATTATCTACATGGACAGGATTAGAGTCGCAATGAGGATACAGTGCATTCTGCTATCATTTATAGTGTAGTGCCATTCGAAGACTTTGCTCGTCTCTGTATTTTCCTGCTAGCCAATACAAAAACAAGTCAAAAATACAACCCTGTCTTAAAAAACTTGTTTACTTTGTAAATAACAATATAAATTTGGTGCATCTGTCAGATAAGTAATTTGAATAATCAAGTAATTTGAGTAATCAAGAAGGTGTTTGTAAATTAAAAAAAAAAAAAAATCAGTTTATTCCTAAGATACCTATTATTATAAACTTGGTTTTTTTGTGTGTGTGAGAGATAGACCAAGAGAGATAATGTGCATTTCCAGGAGACAACTTTTGATCCCATTGTCCAATGTAAACCAATTTTAATGGGGTAGAGACTTCAGTCAAATTCCTAGAGATTTCATAAAAAATCACATGAAATAGGAAAAATGACTTAAAAATCTCGACTAAGACAATGGCTGAAGCTGGACTTATGACACAGAAGAATTAAGATGTGTAAAAGAGTGTGTAAATATGCAGCTTTAAGAAAAGCTTTCATGAAAAGAAGACAATTGATTGTGAGGTACAAGCCCTTTGAAAACTAAACTGCAGCTCAGACTGCTACTTTATTCCAGTATGTACCAGTATTAGTTACAAGTATGGGTCAGGTGAAAAAAACACTCCCTAGAATGTAAACTCAGAGTATAAAAGGTATAACAGTATTCTTACTTTAGCCAAGGCAATATTTCTGTCTTTACTGTTCATTTACAGTAGAAATGTTTAAGTATGACTTTAAGTAGCTAAACTTATGTTATAAAATTCCATCTGATAATGTTTCTGCCTTGAGCCTATTATTATTTGATGTTTTTAACAGTTATTGAAAGCCTCCTTCTTCCGATATAGCAGCATAACACCCTTGTCTCTGATTACAAGTATTTCTCAGGAGTTTACTCCTAAGATTTCCAGCAGACATACTTGTACCAGTTTCAGTATCTCTGGTGGCCAAGTAACATAAATATTTAATTACTAATTTAGCTGTTGGGAAATAAAGAACACACACACTTAAACACATGGAAACCACCTTGCTCCCCATTCCCCAGGATCAGCTTCAGTTCAGGCTCCTCTCCTCCTCACTTCCTCATTTCCAGTCCAGACACCTCTCCTCCCAACCTTGTCAGGTTGTGCTCAGTCCCTTCAGCAAGGAAACAGGTGCTGAAGGAGGCTGTGGTCAATGTACAGTGATTTCTTTCTGCTACTCCACCTTTCTCACACTTTTCTTTTGTTACTGCTTCTTTCTTCCTAGTTTTATCTGCTTCAGTGTGGGGCATCCACAGGCCTCAGTCCCTTCAGGGCAGCAAACATCTTATGAAAGCTTTCATTTTTTTCTTTCCATAAAGAATAGAATCGCAGAATCATGGAGTAGTTTTACTTGGAAGAGACCCTCAAGATCATCGAGTCCAACCATTAATCTAACACTGGCATTAAACCATGTCCCTAAGAACCTCATCTATATGTCTTTTAAACACCTCCAGGGATGGTGACTCAACCACTTCCCTGGGCAGCCCATTCCAGTGCCTGACAAAAGAAAGAAAAATACTTTCAAAGAAGTTCCAAGATAAATAAGCAGAAGCAGGATGTAATAAACTCTAAAAAGCACAGGCGTATAATACAATCCAAGTCTTTCAAATATTCAGGTCATATCCATAATTCCTCTCTGATGTGGCAGTATTTGTATATAAGAAAGAGCTGGAATTTGCCTTAACTGGAGAAGTTGGGAAAACCTTTCTTTTTAAGGATTATGTTTGGAGAAAAAGTATATTATTAATATGTTGAATTCCAGAATGTCCAAAAGGGGAGGGCAAGAAAAAAAGCTTTGAACTTTGTAAAACACAAGAAGCTACAAAAAGACATATACTTTCTTGCTTTCTCTTTCTGCACCAAATGGGTATGTTTGCACAGTAACTACTGCTAAAGGATCCTAACGGCGAAAAAGACTGAGGTTCTGATCAGGAGGAAATGCAAGGCTTTGATGAAAATATGTTTTCACTGCAGAATACTTACGGAGATGCAGCCTTTCTTCTCTTAATGTAGAAGCAAAAAATTCCTGCAAATGGTCAGAAAATGGTATGACTGTGCAATTCCCAGAACTTAAAAAGCCTCCTCTTCCATTTCTAACTAGTTTTGATATCTTTATCAGACAAAGATAAGAAAGACTTCTAAAGAAATCCAGTATGTATTCTAAACTGTACTTGGTGCTGGTGAGGCTCCAACTCTGATCCTGTGCTTAGTTTTGTGCCCCTTACTACAAGAAAGACCTTGAGGTGCTGGAGAGAGTTCAGAGAAAGGCAACAAAGCTGGTGAGAGATCTGGACCACAAGTCTCATGAGGAGCGGCTGAGGGAACTGGGGCTGTTTAGCCTGGAGAAAAGGAGGTTGATGGTTCTCTACAACTCCCTGAAAGGAGATTGCAACATGGAGGATGTTGGTCTCTTCTCCTTAGTAACAAGTGACAGGATGAGAGGAAATGGACTCACGTTGCACCAGGAGGGGTTTAGAGTGGTTATCGGGAAGAATTTCTTCACAGAAAAGGTTGTAAAGCACTGGAACAGGCTGTCCAGGGAAGAAATGGAGTCAACATCCCTGGAGGTGTTTAAAAGACATGTAGATGTGGCTCTTAAGGACATGGTTTAGTTCTAGATTTAGGTTATGTTTGTACTCAGTGGTCTTGAGGGTCTCCTCCAACCAAAACGATCCAATGATTTTGTGATTCTGTGATGACAGGGAATAAGATTAGAAGTCAAAGTGATCTTGATGAATGGATAATATAATAAAGAAGGGTGGAGTTGAATAAAGGGAAGTACTATTTTCAATTTAGGGCATCAAACATCAAGAAGAAAGTTTGCCAAACAGAAAGTGTGGTGAAAAAACAACAAAAACTACCAGAAGTCTAAGAAAACCTAATCTTAACAGACAGATACAGTGAACCAGATTTATTTCTTCTGGAAAGCAGTGGAATGAATAGAAGTGCAATAGCAGTCTTCATATGTGTATAAGATCGTGAACAAAAAAGAAGAGGAACAGTACAAACCAGAAGAAATATTTTGGATAGCAAGGATGTTTCAGAGTAAACTTTTTATTAGTGAGGTTACTTAGGTACTGAAATGGGATTACTCTTGTGTCTGTGGAAGTCTTTAAGAATAGTGTTGATAGACTGCTGGTATGAATAACATTTGTATGGTTAAGGACAGCAGTGTGTGTATTTATGATGCCTGCAGGGCCTTCATAATTTTTTTCTATTTGGGTTTAGCATTTTAAAACATTGTGAAATTTTCTAGTTAAAAAAAACTCTGTAAGTTAGAAATAGTTATGTTTTTTGTGCTACCATAATCAGAATGATTTTCATAAATTCTCATTCAGATAGAAAACTTTCAGCCTGTACACACACTGAAGACTGATAATTGCAATTCTAACTTGTAAGTTGTGATTTTTATAGCTGTACTAAAAATTAACAGGTCAGATAAGCGGTTTTGATGGTTGGTTGGTTTGGTTTGTGTGGGTTTTTGCTGTTTTTGTTTGTGGTGGTTATTTTTGTTTTGTTTTTTTGACAGAAGTTTTTCTTTATGTTAACATAAAGTGATCTTGGTTCACTAGCCTACTATTGTGACAATAATAAGGCCATTTTAGAGCCAGAACTGGGAAAAATCCCTGAATAATTCAAATTAGGTTATCTTTTGAAGCAAAGCTGAATTTTGAGATCATATCATTTGCAAAGTTATTAAATTTGAACCATGACATTGGAGAAGCAGTTGGCAGTATGATGGATCTGTTTGTCATTAAATCAGTTAAAACCAAAATGAATGGAATGACTATCACTGTTATGGAGGCAATTAGCACATTTTGGTTTAGATGCAGTAATATAATAAGCTTGATTTGCAATTCCTCTTTGTGGGCTGTCATTTATTTTGTTAAGATGCTATTTTTATTTCAAATACTTCTAATTAAAACATTATTTCATCAGTATTTATTTGGGATTTTCTGCCACTGAGGAAGATATTTGGTGCTAGGTATCATAGTTTCTGCACCATTATTTTCACAATCTCCAACTGACATTTTGGAGAACAATTCTGTTCTTTCTACAGAGAAAAGATTCTCTTTGTGCATTAACAGGTATGTTACCTTCCAAAACTAAACAAGTATTTTCCTTTATATTTAATTAGGACTACTGCAAACCCTTCTTACTGGTATCCACAGAAGAATAAAAATGTCAGAACACATTTATTCCCTCTCATAATTTTGAAACACAGCAATTCATCTCCAGAATTGCACACATCTGATATTTATGTTTATATTGTTTGTTATGAATTTTAAAAAGCATTATGCTGTATAACATTTAGCAACGTTCAGAATTGGCTATTAAAATTGTGGGAAGTACACAGATATCATCATCAGTTTAACTTCCTATCAGAAATTTTTTGCTTTCTTTTGTATTCAGTCAGGAAAAGAAGACAGATGTCATTCGAAGGATTTATAAGGTACCTGAGCTCCGATGACTGTTCAGTATTTAAAAATGATCGCAGGACCGTCTACCAAGATATGAACCAGCCATTATGTGACTATTTTATTTCGTCTTCTCATAACACCTACTTGATATCTGACCAACTAATAGGGCCCAGTGATTTATGGGGATATACCAGGTACTGAGACACTGTTTTTTAATATTTTAAACTTTTTTTTTTTAATTATTTTTTAAGGAATACTAAGTCACATACAATCCTGCTTGGCAATGAGGAACAAAATCATCACAGATACAATTAGAAAATGCAACAGTGGTATTTTATTTTATACGTACACTTTTCAATATATTTGCCAAACCATCTGTTCATAGTCTGGAAACAATCTATTTTTTGCACTTACATCTCAAAATCGACCTTGCAGCAAATGAAATGCATAGTATGCTGCACAGTATGTGATTAATTCAGTTTTTAATCTCAACATGTCATGCGAAAATAAAAAAAAATCCCTGAAATAAATGTAAAATTCCTAGACAAATTCTAATCTGATCAATATACAGGATTTAAGGACACAGTATGATGGAATATGTCAAGGATATCTGTAGTCAGTGTATGTTGCAATGTGGTCAGTTTAGAGGCAAGAACAAAATAAAAAATGGATATTATAGTAGCCAGGAGAGAGAAGAAACTTTGTCTTTAAATGTGCAGCATATGACTCCAAGAAGAGATGGAAAGCAGGATGCCTTATTCCCAAGACACACTTAGAAGAGATGGTCGGGAAAGGAGAAAATAGGTTGTGTGATAAAGGCAATGCAGAGGGGAATTTGGAAGACAGGTGTCCAGCATTCTGATTACTTTATACTACTTTAATGATGTGAAAGCAGTTGGAACCTTCACCTATCTAAACTTTTTTGTTTTGGTTGTTCTCTGGATATTCTATAGTGTCTTTCAAGCATCAGAAACACTAGTGGTATTATTTCTAACAGTATTTAAAATATTATATTAATAGTCCATTGCTTTAAGTAATTGAAAAGACGGTATAAATGCCCTCTCTTCCTCCTTATCTACTATTTGTGTAAGGAAAATATAAAATGCCGCAGCATCTTGGAAGCATCTTTGAGATACTGTTAGCGTGTAAATGGCAGCACGTAAAAGACAAATTGTTAATTATGTTAAATAGTCTACAAGAAATGTCTAAATTAATACAAGCCAAATATTAGAAATCTAAGACCTTTAAGGGGTGACATTAATATATTAAAAACTAAACCAGAGTAAATTTAAGGCATCTGAGAAATTTTAACAATCCCCCTTAGAAATAAGGTGGAGGGAGAACAACTGAATTATGTAAAGACCAAGCAAAACCTGATCTGCAAGTGCAATGCTGTTATTATCAAGTATAATGATTCTCAAACTTGCAGATGAATCCTGGAATAGCATTATAAAAGGCCCTTTCAAAATTTCCCACTCTATTTTAAGCAACATTTTTCCATCATTTCAAAATTATTTTACTTATATCTTTGACTTCTGTTTTTAGTCTCTTAATAAAGGTTATTTGGACAATCCATCTTATTCTGTGGTGCTCTAATAAAGTTTTTTACCCAGCATGCCAAGATAAACAACAGAAAATAAAACTATCTCATGTCAGTATAATTCTATAGGATCTATTTTCTTTTGTGATGAAAAAGTAGGGTTTTTTTGCAATTATTCAATGTGCTTGTAATCAGAAATACAGTGACTTGTATAAGAGTGTGGTATCTTTCTTTTCACTGTTTGTCTTTTGTTTTCTTTTGTTTTGTTTTGTTTTTGTTTTTAAAGTGCCCTCTTAAAAGGATGTCGTTGCCTGGAAATTGACTGCTGGGATGGCTCCAACAATGAACCTGTTGTGTATCATGGTCACACTTTAACAAGCAAAATTCTTTTTCAGGCTGTAATTCAAGTGGTAGACAAGTATGCATTTACGGTATGTGTACATATATAGGTATGTTGGTTAATAAAGCCCAGGGATGTGATTGCTGTGAGAGATTCCCCAGTGTAAGAAAATATGAAACAGAGACAGTGCTTGTGGTTGTGGGTATTGGTGAAATAAATCACAGGAAAAACATGCTATCTGTTCTTAATATCTTTTTTACATATTCTGTTGATAATGATTATAAATCAAACTTTGTGCAAGGAATTCAGAAGATCTTACTCAGATTGTTAGATGGAATTCTCAACTGAGGCCATTTAAGCAAGGATTGAATATAAAGTGAGCAACTACTTCAGAATGTCTGATGTTTTACTCCTTTATTATATCTTTTCATTTTTTTACTGCCCTTATTCTTCTCTTGCTATCAGTCTGCCTTATGACCTGTGCTTGAATCTACAAAATAGAGAAAAATGTTAGATTATAGCTGAATCTGAGACTTACTCTGTTTTCCATTTCCCCTCTTTTTACTTTGAATTCAAGGCCTGTTAAAGGTTACCATCTACTGCTGTCTTTTTGTCAGATGACTCATTAGGCCAACGTCCCCTCTGCCTATCTCTGGCAAAGCAGCAAGAGCTGCAGAGCTTTTGGCACTGTCTCAGTCTTTTGTATACATTCCTGGCAAAACTCCTACTCAAATGAAGTCCTGAATGACTATTAAGATAACTCATGCATTCAGGCTAGCAGTATTTGTGTAAATACATACACCAATGATCATACATTTATATGGAAATTCATATATATTTATAGCCTCAGAATTAAGCAAAGCTATATTTTTCTGTTCTGATTTCTATATAAAATTTAATTAGACTCCAATTTTAAAATATAATGAAAACATAAATATGGTTTTATTTCACTGTTTTTCACAACTCATAAGATGTAACTCACCTGTTTTTGCTAATACACAGCATATTGCACTTAACTATAATACAAACTTCAGTTATTTTCTCTTCACTTTCTTTACATCCAACACTAACTAGTATGTTAAATACCTCTGATAAAGAATTTCTGTGGATTACTGGACAAATACACTTTAATGTGTGCTTTCCAAGTATCAGCACAGATATTACCCAGTTCCTCTAACGAAGTATTACGTGCTTTTTAACTGATCTAAGCCAAGAAAGGTTGGACCAGATGATCCTTGAAGTTCCTTTCAATCTACTTTTTTTTTTAATCTCTGCATATGTCTAGGCCCGTTTAACTCTCCTAAACTTATTGAGGATGCATTTTTTTCTCTTCTTCAGTTGTGCTTTCACTTTTCTGTAAATATTGTGAGGTTTTTTATTATGTTACTGAGCTAAAACGACTGACCTAAATTCTGAAAGTTTTGAAAATAAAAGAAAATGCAGATTATTAAGGGGACTTTTGTAAGATACTTTGGGAAATAAGAAATTTTGGGAGGAAGACAGTGTCCTTTTATTTATTAATAATAAAAGCCTTTAAATTTTGCTTCCAGGCATCTGACTATCCAGTGGTACTGTCTTTGGAGAACCACTGCAGCCCTACGCAGCAGGAAGTAATAGCAGAACATTTACAAAATATTCTAGGTGATAAACTTCTTACTTCAACACTTGGTGATCCAGACGTGACTGAACTACCTTCCCCTGAGGTAATAACATGGATTTTCTCCGTAAAAGACAGGGAAAAACAGCTCTTTTTTTTTTTTTTTCTTTTTAATTTTCTGAAACTGAATTTATGAAACTGCTCATCTGGGGTCTGAAATAGACTTCAAGTGCTAACAAAAATAAACAACACAAAAAAAAACCACATGAAAAGATAAAGAAAAGACAAAGAAAAAATTAAACATGTGGACTGATAGAGAAGGTTTTGTTTAAAGAAAAAGTATTTTCAGTACAATGTTGCAGCATGTTTTTGTTAAAAGCTAACATACTAACATTTTGCAAAGCCTTAGATCATGCAGTTCACATCAATCCAACATGTGGTGCTTTGGATGCATTAAAAGCTTCATGTTATTTTATAAAAGTTTTATTTTATTTTATACACAAATACAGTTAAGTTTGCCTCTTCCCTTTTCTCTGAAATGAGACTTCCTGTGTTTTAGTTTTAAAAGAAGAAACAAAATATAAATTTTTAAACAACATTGTGCTTTGAAACAAAATTTTAAAATATTTTCTTTAAACATATTATGGTGTCTTTTTTTTCTGCTAATTTATTTTTTGTTCCTTAGATTGAAAGAATTTCCTGAAATTTAAGCGTTATTGAAATGGAAACCAGAATATATATATTTGTTTGTTTGTTTGTTTGTTTGTTTGTTTTGTCAAAAACAATGTTGATGGAACTATTTCATCAAGTTCTGTTACTGCAAAAACATTCTTTCTTTCTCAGTGTTTGTCAGCTGGTGGCTTGAAACCCCTGGGATATGAAGTCAGAAAAGGCAATTAGATGAGTGTTGAAAATTTTATTGGAAACTACAACAAATAAATTCCATTGTTCCAGTCTTTGCACATAATTTTCTTTCAAGGACAAAAGATTTTTTTGTTAATCTCTTATAACACAAATGCATGCATACATACTAAATAGGTACTTAAGCTTATCACTGCTATCAGTGATATATCAGATATATTTTATACCTTTTTTTTCAGTAATCAAAAAAGGAACAATGCAAATAAAAATGTGGGTAGGAAACACTGTCATAAGGAAGGACAACACACAGATGTCTTTTTTTAAAGGAGTTATCATGGAAAAAAAATTTGGAAGTGGTGTCTCCAAAAGTCTTGCTACAGTATAACTGTTATATTTTCATAGCAATGTTGTAAATATATCTAATATCTATCTAAATAAATTTCTCAATAAGCCAATGTATTTTTTTACATTGTAGCATTGTATTTTTATATCACACTCTCCATTATCACTTTGCAAACCTGAAAACTGTTCTGTAAAGTAAAAAACAGATAAACTGTATTAAACGTCAGGGTTTGTTTTAAAGCTTCTCATAGCATAGCTGCATTTGGTCTAACAGATGTCGAAGGATCATATGTTCTCTGTAGCAAGCACAAAATCAGTGTACTGCATCTGAATCATGGAGTCTCATACTTAGAAATATCACTACTTAAAAATACTGCTTTCTATGAGATTTGTCCCTTACTGTATGTTTCCTATGATATGGAATTCATATTTCCATAGCTTGGAGTTTTCATAAGTCAGCTCTGTAGAATTGTTTGCCAGGAAATGCATTGGTGGATTCCATATCTATTCCTCACTTAAATGTATGTGGTTCAGGTGAGATTCATTTTACAGAACTTTTAATCTTTTAAAGTTATGTGAAATGTATTCTACATCTGTGTATTATGTAAGAGTTACCTAAATAATACCACTGCCCTCAGATGATCTACAAAAATCTGAATTTAATAAATCATTATGTTGAGAATGAACAAGGATTAGGATAATTTCCATTTCTCCTAGCTGCTCTGATCAAATACGTAACAAAAATCAATAGGATTTTATTTTGTGATAGAAATATGTAGTTATGATTAAATTCGCAAATAGAGTAGTAAGCTTGACTTTTGGCTAGCATCTTCTTTAAGAACCACTTTTGGTCCATGTTCAAAAGGAGTTTAGTGGCATCACATCCTTAAACCTTGGAACCTGGTGCATATTCAAGGCCTGGGTAAATTGATTATCATTTGAGTGAGCCATATGCTGAACTTAATCTTAAGCCTGCTTTACTTAAGTACGGCAAATAGATGTTACAGAACCATAAATGATGAATTTTAAATGCTGTTGGTAAGAAGGGTTCTCCGTATAAAAAAAAAAAAAATAGTTGCCACATACATAATATACTGTTCCACATTTTCCAAGACAGGAGCAATAACAAGACTAGGGAAGAAGCTACTGCCTCTTGTATGGTTCTACAGGAACCCAACTGGTAAAGCCATCCCATGAAGAAAATGGTATCAGAGGTGTTAATATCAGTAACAACATAAAAGCATTGTTCTTTAAACATGACAGCCTCTGGTTTCTAATAAAAGTCCAAGAAAATACAGTGTCAGGATGGTTAATGTTCATTGTAATTGCCCAGATATGAGATTGGTTCCACAGAATGATAAGTGTTCATTGATGTGGCTCAAGCACAGTAAATACACTTGCATAGAGGCTGATGCAACTGATAGCCTAATAACTCATTTTTAAAAAAATTAGCCATGAATAACGCACTTAAGGGAATTGGTGTACCTCCTACATGAGTACTTCAACTAGCCAGCACTGTGCTCTTGTGGCCAGGAAAGCCAATGGCATCCTGGGATGTATTACAAGTGGGGTGGTTAGTAGATCAAGAGAGGTCCTCCTTCCCCTCTACTCTGCCCTCATGAGACCACATTTGGAATATTGTGTCCAGTTCTGGGCCCCTCAGTTCAAGAAGGACAGGGAACTGCTGAGAGGGTCCAGCGTAGGGCAACAAAGATGATTAAGGGAGTGGAGCACCTCCCTTATGAAGAAAGGCTGAGGCAGCTGGGTCTCTTTAGTTTGGAGGAGACGGAGGGGTGACCTTATTAATGTTTATAAATATATAAAGGGTGAGAGCCACGAGGATGGAGCTAGGCTCTTCTCGGTGGCAAACAATGATAGGACAAGAGGTAATAGGATCAAGCTGGAACACAAGAGGTTCCACATAAATTTGAGAAAAAACTTCTTCTCAGTGAGGGTGACAGAACACTGGAACAGGCTGCCCAGGGAGGTTGTGGAGTCTCCTTCTCTGGAGACATTCAAAACCCACCTGGATATGTTCCTGTGCAACCTCACCTAGACGTTCCTGCTCCAGCAGGGGGATTGGACTAGATGATCTTTTGAGGTCCCTTCCAATCCCAAACATACTGTGATACTGTGATACTGTGATAGCAAAACTCTTATCAGACACATGTATCTATCTCTATTATATTCACACACAACAAAAAGGGAAAGCTTTGCAATCAGTTTTCTCTTTTGAAACTTTCCAATGTAACTCGTCTGTATTTGTGAACCTGTTTCTTTCATTGAATATTGAAATTTAAAAAAATAAGAATGAGAAAATATTTAAAGCAAGTAACATTTTTAAAAGAAATTACAATTTAGCCCACTAATAGATCTGAAGTTTTGTTAGTAGAGTCCTGTTCAGCACGTTCTGTGGTCAACCTACATTACTTCTTTATTATTAGATCATACTATTCTTTATTTTTAGACTCACATAATAATAGCATCATAGAATAGTTTTGTATTGGAAGGGACCTTCAAAGGTCATCTAGTCCAACCCCCTTGCAACGAGCAGGGGCATCTTCAACTAGATCAGGTTTGCTCAGAGTCCTCTCCAGCCTGATCTTGAATGTCTCCAGGGATGGGGCATCTACCACCTCTCTGACCAATCTGGTTCCAGTATTTTACCACCCTCATTGAAAAAAAATTCATTATGTCTAACCTTTACTTTAAAACCTGTCTCATATCACAACAGGCCTGCTGAAAAGTCTGTCCCCATCTTTCTTATAGGTCCTTTCTAAGTACTGAAAGATCACAATAAGGTCTCTCCAGAGCCTTCTCTTCTCTCTCTCTCTTCTCTTCTCTTCTCTTCTCTTCTCTTCTCTTCTCTTCTCTTCTCTTCTCTTCTCTTCTCTCTCTTCTCTTCTCTTCTCTTCTCTTCTCTTCTCTTCTCTTTTCTCTTCTCTTCTCTTCTCTTCTCTTCTCTCTTCTCTTCTCTTCTCTTCTCTACTCTTCTCTTCTCTTCTCTTCTCTTCTCTTCTCTCTCTCTCTTCTCTTCTCTTCTCCTCTTCTCTTCTCTTCTCTTCTCTTCTCTTCTCTTCTCTTCTCTCTCTTCTCTTCTCTTCTCTTCTCTTCTCTTCTCTTCTCTTCTCTTCTCTTCTCTTCTCTTCTCTTCCTTCTCTTCTCTTCTCTTCTCTTCTCTTCTCGTCTCTTCTCGTCTCTTCTCGTCTCTTCTCTTCTCTTCTCTTCTCTTCTCTTCTCTTCCTCTTCTCTTCTCTTCTCTTCTCTTCTCGTCTCTTCTCTTCTCTCCTCTTCTCTTCTCTCCTCTCTCTTCTCTCTCTTCTCTTCTCTTCTCTTCTCTTCTCTTCTCTCTTCTCTTTTCTTTCTCTTCTCTTCTCCTCTTCTCTTCTCTTCTCTTCTCTTCTCTTCTCTTCTCTTCTCTTCTCTTCTCTTCTCTTCTCTTCTCTTCTCTTCTCTTCTCTTCTCTTCTCTTCTCTTCTCTTCTCCTCTTCTCTTCTCCTCTTCTCTTCTCTCCTCTCCTCTCCTCTCCTCTCTCTTCTCTTCTCTTCTCTTCTCTTCTCTTCTCTTCTCTTCTCTTCTCTTCTCTTCTCTTCTCTTCTCTTCTCTTCTCGTCTCTTCTCTTCTCGTCTCTTCTCTTCTCTTCTCTTCTCTCCTCTCCTCTCTCTCTCTCCTCTCTCTTCTCTTCTCTTCTCTTCTCTTCTCTTCTCTTCTCTTCTCTTCTCTTCTCTTCTCTTCTCTTCTCTCCTCTCCTCTCCTCTCCTCTCCTCTCCTCTCCTCTCCTCTCCTCTCCTCTCCTCTCCTCTCCTCTCCTCTCCTCTCCTCTCCTCTCCTCTCCTCTCCTCTCCTCTCTATGCTGGCTGCCTCAAATCACCTCCCTGTGCTTTAGCATAGGTTCTAAGAGGATCTGTTCCATGATCTTCCCTGGCACAGAGGTGGGGCTGACAGTACAGTAGTTCATGGGGTTCTCCTTTCTACTGTTTTTTAAAAATGGGTGCGATGTTTCCCTTTTTCCAGTCAACAGGGATTTCACCTGACTGCCAGGACTTCTCAAATATCATGGAGAGTGTCTTGGCAACTATATCAGTGTCTTTGGGACTCTGCAATGCATCTCACCAGTTCCCACAGACTTACGTATGTTAGCTTTTTCTTTAGCGTGTTTATTGGATATGCTTTTAAAGTCTGTATAAATATTAATTTTGAATGATTATTTCTTCAGTGTTGTGGGTTTTTTTGTTTTTTGGTTTTTTTTTTTTTTTGAGATGTTATGCTGTCTTATATTAAAGCAAAATAAAAATAAGTGGTGAATTGCTTATATGCTAAATATTTTTTTATCTTAATTATAAATTAACATGAGTGTCACACTAAAGTAGTTCAGTATTAAGGTGAATATACTTCAGTCACTTTACTATGTCTGTGTGTATATATGTATGAATTTATATATATATATGAATTTAATTACTCTTAGTTTAAAAATTAAGGCATCTGGATATACAGTGTTTTACCTCAATTTTCCCTTCAATCTTGTTTACCTTCTTGTGTTATATTCACTGACACTGAATTGAGTTCCACCCTCCTTCCTTCTGGTTTGATCTTGGCAAGGAAAATGGGAGGAATTGAAAAGGTATAGAGACTTTCACTCTTTCTTGAAATTAACAATAACCACAAAGACTTTTTTTATACTATGCCCTGTTAGAAAATATTCTAATAGGACACAGCACAAACCTCTTTATTTCTACACATGCATTACATGCCTATAAATGCGGCAGGTATACTTCTGTCCCTCATGTCCTCTGATCATCTGCATCACAACAAGGTATTGATCAATTAGTTGTCACCTCTTGTGTTCATAACCTGTGCTGTTGCATTCCTTGCTAGGCTTTCAGTCCTCCTTCCCTTTTCTCTCAGAGCTCTTTGGCAAGAACCTTCAACCTCCAGCCTCTCTCTGTCATGAGACTGAAACATTATGTTTCTTGAGTGGGAAATCTTTCTCATCTGACAGCTGCTATTGTTCCTAGTTTTGCTCCTCCTGTGAAAAAGTACATGCAGCTCATGAAAGGCTTCCATTTAATATCCACTTCTCAATGTTCTTCAAGATCTGAATCATATGGTGCCCTTATCTGTACATGAAGTGGAATATCATGTAATTTCTCCAAACACTTCATAGAAACATTTGCCAATTACAGGTTCTTGTTTAGATCTTGGAGGTTTGGAGATCTCCTCTGTGGTCTGATTTATCTTCTACTTATTTTCTAAGTAGGTTTTGCACTATACCTTTGTCAGCTTCACCGATCTCTTTGACCGTATCTATCCTCTTACCTCCTTGCCACGCAGAAATTTTGTCACCCAGAGCCACCAAACCACTACAATCCTCTCCTTGCAGTCTTGGCCACTATGGTGATTCCAAAGAGATTTCATTAACTTCTTTAATATTCCCTGGAGTATCAGGTCCTTTGAAACAGATGTGTCATTAAATTATATTTGGCATCACTGACTGGCAACAGAGATCTCTGCCAATTGCACTGGCCCTCCTGGATTACACGGATAAAAAGTGAACAGAATGTGGTATCTTGTGCAGCAATTTGTAGATGAATTTAGGAAATCCTAGAAGTGAGATCAATTTTTTCTTACCCTGCTGAATCCCTCCTCTCTAATAGGTTTGACAGCTACTGAAAGAAAAACATGTCAGATGTAACATATAAAAAAAGAATGTAAATGCATTGATGCTTTTGATGAAGGTGTGTTCCTCAATTATTTTTCATCATAGTACATCAAGCTATCTTACACTGCTGTCGTGGTATATACATGAAGTACTTCGGAATTTTACATTATTTGCAGGTTTCCTATCACAAAATTGGAAAGACATATTAATGTATTGTTAACTGACAGTGAAGTGGCAACTATTGTTATTTTGCAAGTCATCTTCAATGTTTACCACACAGCTGCAAGATCAATTACTAAGTTGTGGTGGTTTAGAAGCATTTCTGGCCATGATCTCCAAGTTTTCCCCATAGTTATTAAAGCTATGTTATCTAAATTAAAGGATCTATTTAATAATGTCTTTGAGAAAGATTCATAGAAAGTCTCTGGTAGAAATTTATGCTATCTGGGAATTTTAAATCCTACTAGTATATTAGGGGGAAAACCAACAAACCCTGTAGCTACGACTCCACCTTTTTCTTCACCTGTATCTACTCAGTATACAAAGGAGCTTTCCATATGCAGTCACTGTTTTCCCAGAATAGACATGGTTTTCCGTGAATGCATCAGTCTGGATGAATCAAGTACAACAGTCTCTAACATCTAGATGTAACATCTGAGTGGACATCTAAGAGATTCATGTTGCTACTGCAGTTTCTTCCATTCTCTCTGAAGACCCTTCTCACTGAGAAACTTTCAAAACTTGGTCATACCTGGCTGTCTATAATCTCTGACAAACAGGTACTTATAGCTGTCTGTACTGTCTGACAAAAAGGTAATAGTCTGATGAAGCTGTGGCTGCATGATTCAACTTTCAGTCTTACCATCTTCAAAATTTCATCACCCATACCTTTGTATAGGGTTTTACAGTCTTATTTTCTTGTCATTGAAAAAGTAGGGCACTCAGAAACTGAAGATCAAGACTGTTTGAGCATATATAATTCTGTTGCTTCAGTGATGAGATTCATTCCTATTTTTTGACCTACAAGTCACATATGCAAATGTCTTGATCGAGTCTTTACATCAGAAATATATTTGCTCCATAGCGAGTCAAAACCATTTCCAGTTCACTATTTTGCATTTCAATCTACATCTAGCATCTATTCTTTAAAAAATGGGAAGTTGTTCAAAATGTAGCATGACTTGGTGATTACCTCAAAACCAAGAAAGTCAATATTGTTTGTAATAAAATTTCTGAATTCTTTAGATTTGGCTCAGGCTTTTCTCAGTGGTGCACAGTGAAATTGCTAGAGGCAGTGGGGAACAAACTGGAACACAAGAAATTCCATTTAAACATGAGAAAAAAAATTGTCACTGTGAGGATAGTTGGGCACTGGAGCAGGTTGCCCAGAGATATTATGGAGTCTCTATCCCGGAGATACTTAAAACCTGACTGAACACAGCTGTAACTCTTACTGACCCTGCTTTGACCAAGACGGTCAGACTAAATAGTTTCCAGGGGTTCCTTCCAAACTGAGCCATTCTGTACTTAGATGATATGTCTTCCTGGTTTGACTTTGGACCTGCCTTGTGACTTGTCTGTCAGTCACTGGGCTGCTTCCCGAAACTTGCCTACCATCACCAGACCTGCTCTACTTGTTTTATTGTTGCCCTAGTTGGTAAGGGCATTACCACATGCCTGACGTCACCCTCAGTTCCTAGGTCACCTTGTGTAGCTGCTGGTCCTTGTTACTCTCTGAGTTGTTGTTCATTCTTGAATGAGAAGCAGCAGGTTGTTTAACAGTGATTTGCAAGAGCTTTGCAGGTCATTTACATCCCATTTTTTTTGACTTAAAAGTGTCTAAGAAATGGAAAATAATTTGCACTGAACCTTTTTCCAAGACTACTGTCAGATGTCTTTTTGATACCATGGTTGGGAAAGTCTGTATGTGTTTTCATATTTCTCTTACATCTGATGGAGTCCTCATGTAAAATAGGGTGAGGCATCGCCAGCTAGGGGTCCTGTTTTTCAATGGGATCTAAAATTACTGCCAACGGTTATAATAGGTCAAGCCTCTGAGCCATCAGCAAACTGATACTCTCTCTGTCTTCGAAGTTTGTTTCCTGAGTGGCACTCTTTCAAGTAGACAAATGAGAAATAATACATTGTAAAATGGTTTTTAAGGACAGAATGTTTCTTAGAACACATACACTTTAACCCAGGATTGTGTCAGGTTTTCACTTCATCCAGAAAATTAGACTGCCAGTGTCGCCCCTCCCAATTTCTATCTTTAGGCATGTTTTCTGATTTTAAAAGATTTGTTTTTAATAAAAGGACATTTAGAAAGATTCTCTCATATATTTTGTGTCTACTGCAAAGCACAACACAGAACTGGAATTTTCAATGTAGGGGACTTCTCACTAGGTGACTGTATCATATGAAAGGTTGTTATGAGATAGCTAAAAAGGTGGCTCTGGTATAATTAATATCCATCTAACTAGAGCTCAGACATTACTGGTAGTATTGATTTGAAATATCTCAATAACTGTGATTTATAAGGCTGCCACAAAGACATCCCTACACACTTTCACTAAGCATGTTTCTCTTCTTGAATCATTGAAGAATGCTGGTGTTGGGGTTTTTTTAACAGTTGCACTTTACAGAAGTGTCCAGTCATTTTCATTCAACATAAATTTGGTCAATGACTCAAAAACTTCCTTCATGTTACACTTCTCAGAAAGTGTCACATCTTAACCCTATATCAATATTTAAGACAGTAACATAATTCTTGAAATAAAAAATATGTAAAACTTTAAGCCAATTTCAACCTTGTTAGTTAGCAATATTTTCAGGATTTTATGTTGCTCTTACTAAGCACCTACAGTTGGTCAGGAGAGGAGAAGAGAGAAAAACATGCTAAGTTCAAATAAAGGAAGATATTGTATTTTTCATACTCATGACCCAAATCCAGGGTTTATTCTCTACATTTCTGAGGACTGATTTTTTTTCCTTTTTTCATTAATTGCAGAGATCAGGAGGTGGGTTTGCCTGATCCTTTCCAAAGTGTTTGTGATTTTGTCTTACAGCTTTGTATTACTTCAGCTGTTCTGAAGCTGTTTTGTACAGCATAGTAACCAGAATACCTATTTAGTACAATAACCAAGTTTTGTGCATTTAATTATTTAAATATCTGTTCCAATTGATAGTACTTGGAGGTTTTCACTTATGCCAGTCCTATCATGCTCTAGGAAAGATCAATTATTATTTCACATATTTATTCTCTCTTTTTTTTTTTTTTAATTATGCTTACAGTTTATATATAAGTACGTAGTAAACATGTATTTTTAAAATATTTTCTATTTTATACTTAAACTACAAAAGATAAGTTATAGTGAATGTTCAAACTCTCAGGTCATTATCTGCTTAAAAGATATAGAGATTTGTACAGAAAGATGCCATGTGCTTGACACTGCTGATTACTAATTAAAGAACTCAAATTTCACATAGTCCCTGATTTTGTAACCATACATTTGTCATCAGTTTTTTTGAAGCTCAGACTTAAAATCCATGGTATATATTTTTCAATTCACAGTTCAGTTTCAGTGATTTGGCTTAAGTTTATTAGAATCTGCTTCTGGCCAAAAAATGGCAAAATTTATTTTTGCTACAGTATTTTCTGTAACTGTTTCTGAAAAGAGAGTTTGATTTTAATATGTTATCTTTATAAGAAAAAATATTTGTCCTACTTCAGGGTATTTACATTTTTGTTAAGAGTTTCTAAACAGAATTTTAGAAACTATCTAACTTAAAACATCATGGCCTATTTTTATATGGTGACACAGATTATGTTTTTTTTTTAACCTAAAGCAGGTTTCGGCACAGGCAGCTGAAATATTCATAGAAAGGTTTTCCTTCCCTTGTATAACAGATTTTTTTTTTTTAAATTTAACTTGTGGAATTAAATCTCACCTATTAATAACAAAATAGATGACAAAATGTGAATAGAATTCCTTTTAAATATTGGGAAATACAAAGATGCAGAGGAAAATTCAGAACTCTTTAAAATATGAGTAGCATTACTCACATCAAAACCCTCCTAAAAATACCACAGGGAAAAAAAAATGAGTGCATCAATAAGAAATGAAGGAAATGTTAAAGGGCATCCTTATTCTGAATCACCAGAGCAGAGAGACTAATCAAATCTTACACTACTGTGGCATTGATAGATATTAAGTATAGGATATCTTGTTCCACTGGTACACTGACAAAGTACTAGTACAAGATCTGAAGTGGTAAGTGGATTATCAGCAATAGAGATTGCAATGTAAATAAATTAAATGTCTATTTCTTTGCCTTTGGCTCTAATTTCTGTTATAAATATTTGGGTATATATATATGTTTCTGTCATCCATGCTTTTCATATTTACTTAATGGATACCTTAAAATACAATATTTCAGTTATCTTTTATTTAATGTATAAATATTTGTTCCTTGTTTCTGTAACTTTCCCGAAGTATAGCCTTCCTTTTCACTAGTGCATATAAAACTTTAAGCAATATTTTTGTGGATCACTTTATCCAAGAACATAAGCAAGTCCTGTTGCTCACTGTAAGTTCCTGTGTACAGAGATGAATGTCTGCTTTATAATAACTGTTTTACTATTAATATTATTTCATAAATCTAAGTGAAATTTATACTCATAGGATCCAGGCTCATAGATGAAAGCTGCCTGATTAGAAATTATAACCTTTAATGATTTTTTTCCTACAGTTTTTATTTTGGAAGTTGAAACATGCCCATTTAAAAACAGAGAAACTGCTTAGGCAATAAATTTTCAAACTCTGTTACGTTCCCTGACCAAGTAAGATCAGCGTGAGGATCCACTGTGTAATGACATAACAAGGAAAATTTTTATTTGGTACACTAGATAGATGTGCACAATGCACTAATCGAATAATGTAAGAAATTTCCAGGAGCTGCAATGATAACAAAAAAAAATCCAATTAATATCAGATACATATCTTTAAATCTATAAAAATGGATTAATGCATAGTACAAAAATTTACTTTCTATGTCTTACCTTTCCATCACCTCTAACACTTAACTTTTTACCTTAATCTTGCCCACAGTTTCAGTATCTGTTTTTCTGTCTGGTGGAGAGCCTTTTTTCCTGGCATGGGCTTAAATATTCATATTCTGTTTTGTGCTTTGATCTCCAGGTTCTGTTTGTTTTACTTGCTTTTGACTTCTGCCTCCTCACCTCCTCACTTCATTGTATTAAATAAACAGCTTTGAATGTGGGTTAAACAATATCTGCATATGAAAACCTGCCATTAGACCATACATCATTTTAGTCATTACTGTTTAACCTCTTTTGTACAGGCATTAAAATTCAAAATTCTAATTAAAAATAAAAAAGTTGGAACAATTGAGGAAGGTATGCTCAGGAGAAATCTTGACCGTCGGGGTGAGACAGTAGAAATTACTGATTCTGAAAATCTGTCTGATGAAGATGAGACTGATGAAACGGCCCCTCTTTGCTCAAAGAGTGATTCCTCAAAAAGAAAAAGTGACCGTAGATCTTCGCCCCTACCTCGAAAAAAAGCAAAGGTAATTTTTATCTCAACTGAATTTAGAAAACATATAGATGTATGCCAGCCCAGCATTTTCTTAAAAAGAGAAGGAATTTATTATATTATAATAGAGACTAAATTTAAAAGGTAAGGCTTTAAAAAAACTTAGAGCAATATATTTTGAAATAATATTTTTTAGCTCAAGGTTTCAGAGTATTCCTGATTCTTAAAAGACAAGCCAAACTGGAGCATATTTTAGTAGCCAACTAAAAGGCAGCCTTTCCCTGCACTCCCATTCTGAACTGCACCTGCATTTTTCACTTCCAAAACTTGTGCTTGTCCCAGGTGCTCAATACCACAATAGATCTAGTATAAAGTTGCTTGACTGCTTTGTTGGACTCAAGAAACTCCTGGAATTACGTGTGGAGAACTTTCATAGCAGTCCCTGATGAAAAAGAATGAAGGACAGAGACAAATACTTCTTCCTGCAGTCCACCAGTCTGCCATGGAAATTTTGAGGAGTTCCCATTCCCCTAGTTTCTTCTGTTCTGGATTTAGACGTGACATTAGGTGTAAGGTTCTGGTTGTGCTAAAACATTTTTAAGCATTTATAATAGAAAAGGTCTACATTTATCATGTAGAGACAACATTAAATACTATTTCTGAGACCATAAAAATTGGATGCAATTTACTTTTTAATACTCAAATTTAACTTATTTTTTTTATCAAGTAGTAATTCTCTGCCACAGAAATTTCTTCCTCCATCATGATTCAAACTGCTTATTTCAAATTTATTCAGCAGGCAGGAAGCACCCAGTATCCAGTCACTTTTGCACATTATGCTCTGATTATGTGAATGCCAATAGACTGGCATTGCTCCTCAGGTGTCACTGGTTTCCCTGAGAGCCAGTGTCTCTTCCTCTGTATTTCTTTTCTCTAACAGATCTGAAGGTCAAGATCTTTTCTTTTTCTTTCCGTCTGATATAGAGACATAGTAAAGAAAAATTCTGAGAAAGGATGGAGACTTCCTTGAGCAGGGAATACCAAATTTCCAGATAATAGGGTCATATATATTTGTAACATCATGTTACAGACCAGAATATATACCACATATATCTTAATTAACAGTAGCAACAACAGATGTCTGGTAATGTTTCAAATGCAGAAGAGACAATGGTTTCCAGGGTCCCACTAGTGCTCTGTTGTGGGGGTAGGAGAGGATTTGAATCCACACCCAAGATACCTTGGTGATGTTGTCTTAAGATGTCTTAAGCTGTGTCACCGCCTTCCACATCCTGAGAGTTCCATTATTTTGGAGTTCTGTGCCAGTAGGCTCCTGGTGCTCCATATGGCACATAGCTCCAGAATAATTAATGCACTTGAACTTTGCGTAGTTTAAGAGCCACAAGCAGGAAATCCCTGTTATTTCATCAGAGGAGAATTAATTGGTCTTCAAAAGCTTTACAAAATGTAAACATTATTAGTACTACCAGCTCTTTGCTGGTTACTACCACTGATTAGCTCACAAGTTCAAATAAACGGAAGAGGTCACATAGTATTTCAGTTTAAGAGATAAGAACCTCATAAAATTTGAGTTACTTCTTGTATAGCAGCCTTCGCTTTTGCTTGCTTTGGTAATGGAGTAAGGCTAAAGAAAAACTTTGGCCAAAGAACTTCCCATCTTCATTAAGAACAGAGTTTTCCTAACTTCAGAGAAATATTTGGAGGAATATACATATGATTGATTTGCTTGGCACGGTAAAATATTCTCCTCCTATTCTTACATTTTGTTGTAGAGTTTTTGCCATTCATGTATAGATCCTGCTGCTCTTTTTTGTATTAACATATATTTTATATAAGTAATGTTAAGAGCCATTAAAAATCATGTTAGTTTACATACCAGTCTCAGAAGCAGGGAAATGACAAAGCTGTCGAACAGAACACTGTGCTAGGAATCATTGGAAACATGTCTCCATTTACACTACATCTGCTATGATGAACATAGAGACAATAACCTTAATTGCCTCTGACTGGATTAACTCTCACTATCAAGTCATATCTTAAGCTCAGATATTCATTAATTGTGACACATTTTCCCATGCTTTATGGGAAATGACATGCTTTATCCAAAATGACAGGTTTTTTCTGAATTGTTAATAATAATACTGAAACAAATGTTATTGTAAGTTTGTTATTCTTCCATTTTTTTAATATTATGATTATTAGATGAAGAAGAAAAAACTTGCCCTTGCGTTGTCGGACCTTGTGATTTATACCAAATCGCAGAAGTTTGTGAGCTTCGAGCATTCTCTAGAAAATCAGAAGTGCTATGAAAATAATTCAATTGGAGAGGTTCGAGCACGAAAATTTATAAAAAATTCAGGTAATTTCTTTTTATTTAATCAGATAAAAGTTACAACGGCGCTATGGTTCACTGCTTAGGCACTGGAAGGGTTAAAATTTTATGAAACACATGCTATACAATTTATTTTGGTTGGTTTTATTACATTATTTTAGAAATAGTTTTATTTGGGTTTAGAAATAATTTTATGCAGTTGGTTTTATTATATTGGTTTAGAAATATCTTGTCATTTGCACTGCCTTTTTGTATTTCAGTTGTTTCTGTGAGGAAAATTGAAACCCAGCTTTGTTTTAATTTCATGTAGTATTAGGAGGACAAATATTAACATAATATACAAAATGCATTAATACATTTTGGTTCATTATTTTCTGCATCAAATAATTTGGAAGTTCAGTCAATACTTGAAAATATGTGGAATAGATTTCACCCTCCCCATATATGGTCTGTAGTACTCACGGGATTTGGGCATGCAGTACCATTGGTTTTGATGATAACTGCAGATAAGAGAATCCACATGGATGGAATAAATAAACTCCATGGCAGGCAGTTTGTCCCATCTGACCAGATATTTCATACCAACCAGGCTGGATTACTCAAAACTCATTCTGTGCTGCAGCATCTCCGTTTGGTGCAGCCAATGCAATGCAGCCTTTGTTGTTTAACTCCAGTTGTCCGCCCACGCAGGGCGTGGGGGAAGGATGAGAATGGAAAGGATCAGAGTGATGATCCTGGAAATGTAAAGCTTTCTGTTTAATTATGAAACAGGAATAGTGTAGATAGAAGTCATTTGAAGTTTTGCACATCTGTTTAGTTTATGCCTTTGTGGGAGGGAACACTGCTAGGAGGAAGAAAATCAACTCACTTGAATACTTAGCATCTTCTGAAGATTATAAAGAAATCAATTAGATGTCTTTTAGAAATGTGCTGTTCACTTATTGAGAGATTATTCAGTCATGTTATTTAAACCTCAAAACAGCAATCATGCTAAGATCATCTTGGGATGACTTATTTTCCTATTGGGCTTTCAGTTCCCTGTTTTGTGCATTTCCAGTTTTCCATGAGAAGACAGTGGGCTTTAGTATAAAAGTCACCTAACAAAGAGGTGAAGAAACAGAATATTTCCATGAAGGAATGATCCTTGGTTATTGAACCTTTATCAAATGTCTACACTATAGACAGAAATACTATCACATTCAAATATACACTAAATACACATTTTAAGGTTTTAAAATGGGATATCAGCAATATCTCAAAATGGCTGATATACTAATTTTAAAATGGATATAAATGTCCTAAAATATAAATACATTTATATGATTCACTGATCATATAAAAATACTTGGATCAGATTATTATATTTTTATTATTATTTTTTTCAGATATGATCACTTTTTTCTCACAGAGGTTTTATCATTCTATTTTTTTCAGCTCGGGAGTTTATTTCACACACTTCAAGATTCCTTACAAGAATCTACCCCAAAGGAACAAGAACGAACTCTTCAAATTATAATCCTCAGGAGTTCTGGAATGTGGGATGTCAAATGGGTATGTATGTTTGCAGAGAC
The DNA here is from genome assembly GCF_963082525.1 of Nesoenas mayeri. Lineage (NCBI taxonomy): Eukaryota > Metazoa > Chordata > Aves > Columbiformes > Columbidae > Nesoenas > Nesoenas mayeri. Next base: position 79,648,080 of record NC_137541.1, read on the forward strand.
TGTTGCATTCAAGGCTTTGTGAAGACTATACAGATACAAGAGGTTTTTTCTTCCTACGGTATTTTGTGTTATATAAGTTACATATTTTTCCCTCAGTGGCATCACTTCTATTTTACATTATCTAACCTTCTCCTTAGTCTAAACATCCTAGTAATTTTACATCCTGGAACCCAGTAATACTGATATAGAATAGCTAAGGGGAATAGTATTTTCATCAATTTACTTTTGTAATTAGTTACAATTAGGCCCTAAATAATTATAAATATAACTTTCTCTTATATAGGTGTATCTTATCCCAAATATCTCAATTTATAATAATTCATTATTTCCTTTAAATTATTATTTTTTAAAATTGAATAATAAGAAAAAGTCTACTAGGAACAATAATACAACATTTTAAAGTTTTGAACCTTTTTTTGCGTTACTCCTATCCCTAAGACTAAACAAAACATTATTTTATCTTACGAAGCAGTGTAGCAAAAGCACATATATAAACAACTTCCAACAGCTAAACCAGAATTTTCTTCTTTTTCTTCACATGTTATATCCTTTTTATTAATAATTCTATGATATTTATCTGTGAGTGTCTGCAAGGAGAGTCTAGATGATAATTTATGTTTTACTGCATGTCTCTTTGGGTGTTAAGATGTTACATATATTAACTTAGGTTTTGAGGTAAAAGTGAGCATGCTATGCATTAAATTAAGCATTATACTGCCAAAAAAAAAAATCATCTTTCAAGAAAATGAAAATAAATTACATTCTTTTGCATACTGTATTAATCAAATTCCTTAACCTCTGTGCTTGTTTGTCAGCTGTGGCTAAGGTATAAATATAGTGCGTTTATACAAGAAAATAGGAATGGTAGATGCTCCCCCCTACATCCCCTTCATTTTTCCCTTTTTATTATTTCTCTTTAAAAAAAACAACCAAACAAACAAAAAAAACCCAACTTTTTTTTCAGCTGAGGATTAGCACTCTTTATAGCTACTTTGTAATTAGCAAGGGAATAGAAATAACTGCCTGTTTAGCTAAAGGTGGGAACCGTAGGAATGCAATTCCATTTGCTTTTTTCTAACTTTGCCCTATCGCATTGAATTAGAAGAGGTGGTGGAAAGATAGATACGTGTGATTTAGGAATTTTTACACAGCAATGGAAGCCTCATTTGAAGCAACTGTAGGTTTTCAATGGTTTTGTGTAACTGGAGTGGCACAGATACAGGAGATGTGAGCACAACAATTCATATTGGTGCCAAGAATTCCCAGATTATAATATGCTGCTGCAAAGGAGCACTCAAAGGCTCCTGGTCAGCAGAATATTCAGGTGGAGCTGGGAGCTGCTGGGAGTTTCCAGTGACTGTATAGATGCAAAGCAAGTTTAGCATCCTAATTTCCAGTTTAAAGCATATTAGTTCCCTGATCATCACTTAGCTTGATGTTCTGCTATTGCTGTATTATCTGCCTGGGATAGTGGACTCTATATTATGTACACTGCTATTAAAAACTAGTCAGTTTCTTTCATGCTTAGAGGAAGCTCTGGCCAAAGGTCCTTAATTTAAAATTGAATCAATCTCTAAGGCTTATCGTACAGCAGTTTATTAGTTTTCTTTGTGGTGTGTAAATCTCCACACTGATGTCTACAAAGAATATCCATTTCCTCAATCTCAAACAGGACTGAAGTCTATCAAAATGACTACACTGACTATTGTCAGAGTATACTTTAATGAAGAGTCATTCTAAACATTAGTACACAAAACATACGATTTTTGCAGTATAGGGGCTTTGGGCCCCTTCCTGGAAGAATTAAAAATATACAGGAAGTGGTTAGATCTGCCCTTTTGGTCACATCATGTGCATCTTCATTTAAAGAATCATTTTTCTCATGGGAATAGTCTTATTATAAGCAATTCTCCACATATATCATTTCCAAGCCATGTCAGATCTATTCCTCATTCCCTAATCTGTTTTAGATAACTGTTTGGCAAAAATATAACTCTACTTCATAATTCATCTCCCAAAGCTCTAATCAGTGTATCTTCTGTTGATGTCCTTCCACTCATTTAACACAGATTTTTAAATGTTTGTGTCTGTCTTGTGTCCATATAGCTCACATACTCTCCCTGTCTCCCTGCCATTGCACTCTGCATCCTATGCACAGAAATAATCCCTCCAGATCCCTTCTGCCACTTTTCTAAAACTTTTTACAGGACTCCCAGATTTCTCCTATGTATGTCACCTGTTCCCCTTCCTCAGGTCTTTTCACCCTCCACACATCTGCTAGCTTACCCTTCTCACCTACCTTCAAGTTCTTCTAACATTGATAATTGTTCTGGCTGGGCAAAGAAAACGTATTACGTTTTGTTCAAATCTACAGATAATTATCCCTGCCAGGCCCCTGCATCATGTAAATGATAACAGTTGAGTTATTCCTTTACTTCCCTTAGTGACAAACACAAAACAGTGCTCTTGCCTGTACCTTGCCATCAATTTTCTCTAAACTGATTGAACATATTGGCTCGGAGCAGCCTGGCACTCTGCTGAAGAAGGATGAAATGGTCCAACATTGTTGGGGCTGAGGACAAGAATTATGTAATTGTGTAAACCTAATTTCCAGAGGAAGGCAAGTTAAAAACCACAGTAGAAAGGACAGATTCTCTACAAAATTGCTTTTGGATATCATTGTGCACTTAGTGTCCATTGTCTGAAAATTGAGATTCATAAGAACAGAATAGGTTTTTGTGAACAAAGACATCTTATGAAGAAAAATACCTACAATAACTTTTTATAGTCTGGGAAAATTAGTATGCCTCCTGCATATAGCTGCAGTGTGGCACTGGAAAGAACTGGTTTGGTATTTCCATATCTCATTTTTATTTAGTAAATAAAATGGAAAGATTTATGCAGGGAAAGAAAATTCAAGACAGTTATTTAAATAAACAGATATCAGTTGTATTATATTGACTGAGAAAAACAAAGACAAACATACACAACCAAATGAAAATGAAAATAGAAAGACAACTTAATATCTTTTCGAATATGTCCTCTGCATGCAGTAGAAAACATTCCACGTGTATTAAAACCATCTATGGGTATGACCAAAACATGTCAAAAGTTATATGAGAAAGCCTTGGCATGGCAGGTACAGAATTTTATTTTAGAAGAGGCTATAAAGAGCATATGTTTTCTGGAGCACACATAAAAATTCATATGGTACTGTGAAGGTTCCACTACTTGTATGATGGATTTTTTCTTATTATAGGTTTTGTTTTGGCCTGTGACATTGAAAAGCACCTTTGGCAATTTTGTCACAGGTTTGTGGCTAACTCTTGTGTGCAATAATATGATAAAAAAATAATGCATAGAAAGATGAGTGATAAAGAGTTCTCTAACTAGGTCTGATTTTGAACTCCGAAGCTCCCTAGGGAAAAAAGACTCACTTGTTTAATCTTGGCATGCCTCACCTGAGCAACTTAAAATGACCGTCAAGTCTGACCTTGCTTGGGTTCTAAGTGAATGAAAACTTAAAGAGGCAAACTTTGGAAAGCCTTGTAAAGAAAATAAGAGGACACAGGATCACTAATTTACTTTGGAATATTTGGTTGTTGTATGTTGTCTGTGAAACTGAGTTTTCCTTTCTTGCTGGAAAAATGGCAAGACTGGAAACAACAGGACTGATTTTTTTTTTTTTTTTCTAAATAAACAGATTAAGTCTGATCATGGGAAGTTTAGATATTCTCACAATCCTACTGAACATTATACATGTTAGAATATGTGATCAACTGTCAAATTCAGTAGAGGAAATTATGAAATAATGAAATTGAGTTTAAGGGAAAACACAGGCTCTTCCATTAGAAGACGGTGGAATACTACTTTTCTTTATAGATTTAATTGTTTTTCAGCATGATAGTTTTATACTCTTGGTTATTATTTTTATGGGAAATGTCTTTATAACACAGCAAAAGTGTAAAGCAAGCGTTTTCTGTAACAGGGATTTTTCAACAGCTAACGTGACATCTGAAACAAACTGAGAGTATTCATTACATTATAGCTTTGAATTGTTGTCACTTGAATTTCTAGTGGAATTTGTGAAGTGACATACTTTCATGTTTTTATTTTTATGTCTGGTTAGGTTGTTAGAATACCTCAAATCTCTTCACAGTATTTGTTATTGCAGTTACATACTAAGTGAGCACTCTTTATCTAACATTGTGATCCTTAAAACCTTGCAGATGAATTAACTCTAAACATTGCCTATGACAGGAAAAAGACAGATACAACACAGCATTTCGTCTTTGTTCATTCTACATTGTGATACCTAATACTTAGTCTCCAGCCATTAAACAGAGCTTCAGCTATCTTTCCAAAATGGGCTCTGGATTTAGTCCCAAACTAAAACACCTCTTCTGCTCAAAGGCAAGGGATGAGACTGACATCATACACCTCATGGCAAAAACATGCCCAGGCTGTTCTTTACATCCATCCTTCCAGTCTGGAGCTCATTATTTGGGCTTACTGTGACTTTATCCCACAACTGACTCAGGGAGAATGTGCTGTAAGACAGACAGGAAAGATTTCCTGCTAGTTCCCAAGACAAGCAATGCCCTGGAAGAAAGAAACAAGAAGGCACAGAAAATTACCTCTTGGTTGCACACTCCCTCTTGTTAAGGTTTCAAGGACAGGACTAGTTATCATAGGTCAATTATGGAAAAGGTGAGGAGGTCAATACCCATATTATTCTTCTTAATATGGTTTTAACAGTCCAAACATTAATCTTTAGGAAATGAAAACTAGATTTTGCACAACTGACATAAATCTTACCAAATACTGTTGAATAGTCTGTTATGGAAAGAAAATACTAAAATGTCAAACAAATAAGGCTGTTTATTATTAACAAAGTCACGTAGTTGGAAAAGAATCCACAGCTGTGATATGCCACATGACCATCATCATTTATGGAACTCCCAAAATGGTTGCTTCACCTCTTACTATTTCCTTCCATAAGTCCCCAGCCCAACGGGACAGCTATTAGAATTCCAGACTCCAGGGACATGATTATTCTCACACTTAAAGTATGGCCCCAATTTTGGTGACGTTGTCCCTTAAATGATTAGATTCTCATTAGTTGTAGTGGGGTAGCTAACTCATGTGTAGACATCTGTAAGTCAGGTGGGACAAAACCAGCCAGGTATGTGAAGTTGCCTAATTACACTCACCTTTCCTTTGGAATGGCTCTAAGGTCTGGGAGGTGTTTTGAACAAAGTGTTCATATTTTTCTTGCAGTCTCTACCTGCCAGGTTTATGACAAAGCTCTTGAGCTACTCCGGAGCTAGCTTCTTTTCAGGCAGAATTTTCACTTAAAAGCAAAGAAACACAGAAATTTCATTTTGTCAGCATTTTGTTGACAGTAACAATGAAAATAGTTTTCCCAGATATCTTCACTAAATCCACAACTGCAGATAACTAATAGAATAGTAAATAATTTATCTCAAATCTGGTTAATTTAGAAGAATGACAGAAAAAATTGCAGGAGCACAGTTATCTCTGAACTCCTTAATGATCTTGTTCTAAACCATGTGTTAGCGACCCAGACTGAAACAGGAAAGGGAAGCTGATAATATACACTGTTCTGCCAAGATGCACAAGGCAAACAAATTTTAAATGTTTCTTTGGAAATGTATCTGTTTCAGCTGTGAAATAAGTGAAATGACAATGAAAAGATCCTCAGACTTGTACTGAAGTGTAACTTTCAGATTGACACGCTAATTAAATAGCAAAAATCAATTTAGATTTTAGATTTGATAGTTTATCAGAAATGTGTTAGGTACTTTTCCCATGAGAACCTCACAAGAGAGGATCCCTAATTGAAACCAGTTGCATACTGGGAGAATGGTTGATGGTTAATCACTTGACATCTTTTATCTTCTTTTTTTTTTCTTTTTTTCTTTTTTTTTTTTTCCAGTAGAACTACTTGTAATTAAATAGAAACAATGTCAGCAATTATGAACGTTAGAATGATTGAACTCTTAACATTTCTAATGACAATTTCTTTAGAGCTACAGTATTGAATTGTCCCAAAGACAATAAGGATAGTCTGACTGTTTGCACATGCTGAGCATGATGTGTCAGACAGTTATGCATATTACTCAGCTCTCAGGAGAGTAGTCCCTCTTATTTCAGCAGAATACCTCATGTTGTAAGTCATTCATAAATTACACTTCATTAGAATAAGAGCATCTATTTCGAAATGCATCAGTAATAAGCAAAGCCAGGAATTATAATTAAGCTTAATAAAATCTGGAGTCTGAATAGCTAAGAGGAAAAAGGAGAGGAAAAAATTACATACAGTTTGACCACATTTTTTGGTCAGAAAAAGAGACAAGAAACGGTTTGTATGCCAAAATTTATACTAACACGTTAAGTCTGCTGTGTGTTGTCATTCTAACTGCCCCTCTGCCCCCCGCCTCCCCACCCCAGGAGATAGTAAGTCCTTGTTTATAAAGATTGAGTGGGATCTCACCTATTCACTGGCTTGGCAAGAGACCTAAAGCTGCATAAAGATTTAAAAAGCTCATAAAGCCCCAGGCAAAGAGGATGCTGAGGACACTTAAAAGGCTGACTTTGGACAGTATGTCCACAAGCCTGAATTATCAAGCACCCAGAGATGGCAGTGGGGGTCAGAGTGACATGTCAAGACAGGACCAGAACAGCAAGTAATGCTCAGGCTCAGAGCAGCCCTAGGAGGCTGCCGCAATTTGGTGGAAAGTCTTAATTATGCTGGAAGTCTTTCTAGTTTCTCAGATAGATGATGAAATAGGTGTTTTAAACCCACCATATTCCACCATTTTCCCAGGTTACGTGTTCTGACCACTTAGTGACAGAGCACATTATCTTCCTCACATCTGCTGTTATTGAGAAGGGTTTATGGAGTACTATAGTATGCATTGGATTTCTTTTATGTAAATTCCATCAGACTGTATATTAGATAGAATAAGATTTTCAATAGAGTAAAAGGGAAATATTATTTGCACCTGAGGACATTGTGATAATTAAGGTGTGCCCAGGAATTAGAAATTAGTGTATTATTTATCATTCAGATGACTGAATATCTTTCCTTTTCATCCACATTTTAAGTCAACTCATACTCAGTATGCCCTTAATTCAGGTTGTTGATGAAATTTTTTAAAAGTTACCTACATCACTTCAGAAAAATTAATATGATCTATGATGTCATGCAAAGACTTAGGAATATATTTCTGTAAATTTGGGCAGTGGCGGACTGGATGCAGCTGTGACCTACAGGGGAGAAGAAGGGATAGACAGTCAATGTCCAGCTGGGAGTAGTAATGTGGAATGAACACAGTGTCTTCAAATGCAGTCACATAGATAATCTCATAACCAATGGAAAAGTATGCCAGATCACTAGGACATGATGCTGTTTTCGTACTGTTTCCAAGTTGGTGTGGAATTGTGTTCAAATTTTGGACATCTAAGGCACAGAAGATGCTCTGCATTGATTGTGAGTGGCCCTTTTTAAAAACATAGACAAATGGAAAAATCTGAGAGAACGGTAACAAAAATGATCAAAGGGCTGGAAGTTTGATATATTGTATCTCTTTAGACTGAAATAAGTGAAGTAAATAATGGAGATAGGAACATTGGCACTGAGTGCTTTTTGCATAAAATTCAGATATTTCGATGTGGATTTTAAATGGCATAAAATGCAATTAAGTAACTAATTTTAAGAAAAATTGGTGACAAATGTGTGCTTTTCCATTTAGAAATATTTTTAATGTAGAAACTATATTAAACTTTGTCATAATATATCTAACAGAACCAGGAAGCAAAAATAAAAAAGAATGACAGAAGTCCTAATAGAAATATACATAGAGAGGCAGCATCACAGACAAAAGACATACAGTTTTCTTAAACTGTCTTCAGATTATAGCCACTTAGACATCTAAGAAGTACAGTTTTCACTTTGGTTTTTGAAAGCTTTTGCTTTCAGTTTAAAAATCAATTACGTCTTGAATGGTAGTGTTTATGGAAGGTGCTGTATTTGAATACTTAGATTATGGTTAGTCCTGCAAGTAGTTGTGGGACTGACTTAACTTAATTGCTTGTGATACTGAAGTTTGGGATGAAATATACCCTTTGTGTTCCTCTGTGCATTATGGGTTGTTTCATCTTTTTGGAGCTAGGCTGTTGCCTAATTTGCATTTGCTATATGAAGTTATTTACACCTGGGGGCAACAGGGACAGCTGTGGCAGCTTTGGTACTTTGCAAGAAGACTTGAGTATTAAATACTCTGATCTGAAGGAGATTCAGGGAGACGATTCCATTTCAGATGCAGGAATCACACTGAGGTTGTCCTTCAAGCCTGTATTTTGGTCTGCTGTTTTGATTTTGATGCTGATATTAAGAGGCTTTCAGTGTTTAACTGAAGGACTGAGGAAAATGTTTAACTTACACAGCGCTAAACTTCAGGTGCCTGTACTTTCCCATGAAAACCATACATTAAGATTATGTATTGTTTAGATGGTTTAAGAGTAACTATATTTGGGCTTCTTTTCAAAATAAACCAGAAGTTTAAAGCTTTGTACCTACATTAAATTTCTTCTGTTTCATAAAACAACAGTACATTACATGTTATTGACAGTTCTGTTCTTGAATTCAGCAAAACTAACATGAAACATTGGGTAGAAATTCAGTCTTCCTTGCAGAAAGATGTTGCTAAGAGAATGGAAAACATAGGTTTTAACTTATGAACTTTGCCATTTCTCAAGAATATTAAGGGTTATAACCGCATCTGATTAAAAAAAAAAAAACAACTGTGCAACAGTACACCATAAAGCATTATCCTAGATGGCTCCAAACAGCTATGAACCTTGCGAACTTTCGTAGTAGAGGTATGCGTCTCAAAGAATATAATACAAAATCTACCATTCATTTACCTTAATCAGGTTCCAACTTGCTGTACTGGGAATTCAGTAGGTAAATTAAAACTACTGTGCAGTGTGTTTTTAACTTATTCTAAGATAAAATTAAATTAAGTAAAAACATAGTGCTGATGTTTGAAGATATCAACCTGTAATAACATTGCCCTTCACTTGTGTTACAAAAGTAATTTTCCTAATATGACAAAATGTAAAGTATTCTCCTTCGCTTTCTTCTGTTGTTAAATCAGATTTTCCTGCTTAGTAGCCTATGAAGCTTAGCAAATTTAGCAACAGTCTCATTATGTGCAATCATGTAATTTGTTTCATCATATGAAAGCTGCTATTCGAAGCTATGACTGTTCAATTTGCCTAATTTCAGGTACACTTTTAAAAACACTTATTCTGAAAATATGGCCTAGGAGTCACCTTTATGCTGAGAGATCTTGGAGTTGTCTCTAGATCATGCCAGGATCTAGACTTCAAGGGACCTCTGGGTTGCAGCTCTGTAGCATTCACTGCACTGCTTGAATCAATGTATTACTATAAAGCGGTCATATAGCACCACATTTGGGTCTGGTTTTGGATGATGCATTGAGTCATAAAAACAGAACTGTGAAGCACTGCCAAAACTATACCAAGAGAATACTTACCCTCTTAAAAACAGGAAATGGTGTGCAATGGGCAATATGAACATTTTGAGGTTTAATTTCTCTTGTCAAAGGTAAAATAAGCTTAAAGTTCCTTTGCATATTGACACAGAATCTACGCCTGCATCTGCATTTGCATTTGCTTCAAAACAGGAGTGTTTTGTTGGTGGTGGGTTGGTTTTTTCGTTTGAGTATCTTTTTAGGCAAGGTTCCAAATTGTTACACCTTAGTGCACGTTGGTTCATGTTGCAGAGCAATCTTTGCTAGCACAGGTGGGATTCCTTTTGGATGAAACAGAGGATGCACTCTGGGAGCACTTGCTGTGTCCCAGCCATTAACTGGTATTGAGAGCATGGCATCAGGCTAGAGCTCTTCTGAAGTAACCCCACCAAAACCAAGCATAGTACAAACATCAGGTCTGTAGCACCAGCTGCTTCATTCTACAGATCTGTTCCTATTTGTGTCATTTACTACAGATTTTTTTTAAAGGATCATCAAAGCAGTTAAGAAACAAACATTTTTTGCAATCAAATATATACAAACTTATTGCATTTCCCACATGAGATAAGGATTTCTGAGTTCCAGCAAATGTTCATTCAATACATGTATATTATCTTGGAGGAATATGAAATAAGGTCGTCTTCCTGAACTATTATAAGGATTCACTTGTACTGCTTAAAGACTTCATTTTTTTTTCATGACAAGACATCAAGTGAATGATTTTTTTATCATTTTCTATTTAACACGTCATGTTATCACCTCAGTGATTTGACTTGTGCATTTTCTATTTTGAATGTGACAGGAAGCTCTAATGTACCGGAATAGGGGAAAATTTCATTAAATAGGACTATTTCAACATTGGCTTTATCTCATGAGTTACAATATCCTGTTGATGAGAAATGTGTTATTTTATGGTTGCTGCTGCAACAAACCAGAAATATTTGGAAAGGAAAATCTGTCAGGTGTACACTGAAAATTAACACCAGCGCTGGAAGATTAAGCTTGAAGAGGATTTTCTCACATAAATTTAAGAACACTTTAAAAATTGCTTCTACTGCTATAAACTTGTATGTATTTGCACTGAACAGTCTAACTCTAAACTAAAGCTTCTTTCTCTTGTGGATGATATGCTTTTATGATGAATTCTGCACCATAACTAAGGTTAGTTACAATCCTATTTTTTTCCCTCTGCACCAGAACTTTGTAAACAGGTTCAGCATGCAGGGTCTAGCCACTGTAGAGAAATTAGTATGTGGATTTAGCTCTTATAGAGAAAAAAGTTCTCGCATTTCCTATTCTCCAAGGTCTAATTTAGAAAGAAAAGAGAAAATCTACAACACACTGTAGAGTAAAAAACATCTATAGGATAATACTTAAAATGTGGTGTAGTTCAAGATAAAATGCACTTCTTTTGCACATGAATCAGTCATTATTGAATAATGCTAAATTTAAGAAAAATAACAAGATCTTACATATGAGTTGAAAGATATGTATACATACGTATATATCTCTGTTGCTTTTGTTTTTACTCTTCTTGTCAGAGAGATGTTTTATAAAATGGTATCAACTCTAATTCACTAAAATCAATATTTACTTATTTTTATAGTGGCCTTAAACTTCCAGACACCGGGAGTACAAATGGAGCTGCAACATGGAAAATTCCTAGACAATGGTGGTTGTGGCTATATTCTGAAACCAGAATTCTTGAGAAATCGTCATTCAACATTTACTCCACAGAATGTGGGAAGATACAGTAAACCAATGTCTCTGTCAATAAAGGTAAGCCTAGTTAATTGTTTGTTTCTTCCATAAAATGTGGAAACAAACGTTAAATAGTTCAGACTCATTTGTTATCTATTATTGGTTTCTCATTTTCCGCCTATTCCTGGTTGTTGAGATGTTTAACTTTGTTTTTTTAATAACACATTAAAACTCTAATGTAGTATCTACTGCTGCTTGGGTGGTTTCTCCTCTGTAGTTCACTAGTGTTTGTTAAAAATATGTAATTGTTCAGAAGTTATAAGATTTTATAAAATACATAATTTTTCACCATATAGTGTACAGAAATATAAATATACCTTTCATTGTGTCACAAGTGTAGATGACAAAGGGGTTTGCCAGTTACAGTTGTGGGGACTGAACTCTGAAAACTCAGAAATCAAATGTGCACTTCTATTGCTTTTTATCTTTAAGTGTTAGTAATGCCATGTGCACTATTATAATGCTAATTGACAAATGAAAACATTCAAAGATACGATAAGAAGCTTTATGCTTCTTTTAAGTTTCATTATCTTCCAATGCATACATAAAAGACTATCATCCTAAAATGGTATAAATAAGTGTAGAAAGGGGAAATGAATAAATAAGTCTTTGAATTATTTCTACTTCTTCCAAATTTAAACCTGATATACTTCTTAAAAATATTAGAAATACATGTCATTTAATACTAACGGGTTAGAAAACCTCTTCATTTGAGGTTAAGCAGATTTTTTTTGGTAGTTGTTCACTAGCCAGAAAACTACCTTTGCCTAATGAAAAATTGCTATTTCTGATTACACAGTACAGTACTTGCATAAATGTTATTTAATTAGCATAAAATTACTGTATAATTGCTATTTTGTTTCTTTCAGAGAAATAAATAGTGGAGATAAAACATTAGCTAATAATAATTATAAAATACGTTCATAATGCATGCACCTAATCAAAAACATTTTAGTGTCCCAACAGTCAGCATACCAATTATGAATAGACATTACTGGATGATTTCAAGTACCCATGCATACACATCAGTTATTTTAGCCTTTATTTGTGTAAAGCTGGAGATAAGATGAGACAAAATCCCCAATTGTAATGCAGGAAATAGAAAAAAAAAATGAAAATGGGAAGGAGATGTCTGAGTCTGGAAGTAGTTGGGAAGGAGAAAGGCAGGTTTTCAGACTGAGGGCATAGACTGAGAGGAAATCTGGGTATCACAGGATACAAAGAAGCAATGGCATCCCACCATCTGTAGAGATGATGGTAGAGGGTGCAGAGAGCACCATTCATAGAGCCATCAGGAAAAAAAATACAGGAAATGGTGGTTGAAGACAAAAAGAGCAGAAGTCATAAGAAAAACAGTTTCTGCTAAAGAAGAGTTGCTGACTTGTTGAACGGAGAAATTACTTAGCAGAGGGCAAAGATATAGAAGATCTAGGTGTCAAAACTCTCAGACTGACTGTTAACGGATGAATGAACAAATGAATGAATGCAAAGAAGAACATAAGTGAACACTGGGCCCAATTTTACTGAACTCAATACCCTTCTTCACCTGATGTGTCACAATTTCCATCAACACAATACATGATACATATAGCCTTTGAAGCAGAAATACATATATTCAAGGTATTTAATAAGAAACTTCTGAGCCTACCATGTTATTTACTACTCTCTCTTTATGTCTGCTTCACCTTGGGTCTCAAAAACTGGTTGGATTTATGGATTTGTGTCATTCTGTGCTGAACCCTTACTTCTCCAAGAACAGAAAACTTGATCATTTAATGATGGCTATGCCCGAGGTGATCTCTGACCATCACATTGTCCATGAGTCCTTCTCTATTTACAAACAACATGTCCAGTGGGGCACCTTCCTAGTTGGCTCGCTTAGCAGCTGTGTCAGGAAGTTGTCTTCCACATGCTCTAGGATTCTTCTAGACTGCTTCCTCTCTGCTGTGTGTTATTTCCAGCAGATATCTGGTAAGCTGAAGTCCCCCACAAGAACCAGGGCTAGCATCTTGCAAAGCTGCTTTCTAGTGAAGGTAGTAGGTATTTTCTAGGAAGAAAGTGGACAGCATCAGGGTTTGCTAATCCACTGCTCTTGGATTTTTCAGGCTAGAACTTTTCATGGAGCAAAGTGTTACAGAAAATACCTTAGCAAAAGGTGGAATTTGTGAGGTTTGATCTTTTGGTAGTTGACAGGGGAATTGGAATCTGTAGCTTGAGTTTTGATGCTTAGTGCTGAGATCTGGATCATAAGAGTCATATCTTTCACTTAGGCTTGCAGGCTTGTATATCTCTCTCGATACACTCCTTACATTGATTTCTAAAAAGCAGATTAGTGTAGAGATTGTTATTTTCTCCTAGGTGTCCTGAAATACAGATAGAAAGCAGGCAAAATTGTGACTTTCACAAATCCTTTCTTAGACTGGGTGCCAGATTACAGGGCATTCTGAGGCAAAATTTCTGGCTAGCTAACTAAATGATTAAAACATCAGGGAGCCTACTAAATGCAGAGCTTTTGTGTGTTACTGAGAAAGAGAAGGAATATAGGTGAGGCACTCTGCTACATACCCTGTAACACAATGCTGACGCCACCATGTGTGCTAGCACTGGTCCACTAGACACAGCTTCAATAGGAATTCATGAGCTTGATCTCAGAAAATGTAAAATGCATGAGGCTGATCCCTCCAACATCATTATTTTGCATGGTACTAAAATATAAGTTTTATGGCTAGTTATCGAACAAAAAATCTTTAATCTGAAAATTATTATTTAAAGTAGGGTCTCAGATTTTTTTTTGTCTTTTTTACAATAATGTGGTAAAACACTGTGAACAGGTTGCCCAGAGAGGTCGTAGATGCCCTGTCCCTGGAGACATTCAAGGCCAGGCTGGATGGGGCTCTGAGCAACATGATGTAGTTGAAGATGCCTCTGCTTATTGCAGAGGGGTTGGACTAGATGACCTTTGAAAGTCCCTTCCAACCCAAACCATTCCCTGAAAGTAACCAATAATTAAATTAAATGGGAAGGACCATGTTCTTAATTTCATTGTGTTTAATATGTATTTTTATAGCAGTTTGTGGCTGGTATATGCATCTTACAGCAGTTTCTTATGCAACAATCTTTGTTCCTATGATTACTATAGAGCTACTACATGAAGTTCATTCTTGCAGTTATTTCAATACATTACAACTTTAATTTTCCAGCTCATCAGCGGTCATCAGTTACCACCCAGTAACCTGTCGAAGACTAACAAAGCTGACCCTTTAGTGCATGTAGAAATTTATGGCGTGCCAGAAGATCAAACAAAAAAGAAATCTAATGTTGTAAAAAGCAATGGTGAGAATCAATCTTATTCTCTTGACTGTGAGCAAAGCAGAATAATATTTTATATGGAAGTGTGTTGCTTACTTACAAAGACTGCAATTATTTGTCTCTAGACTAGCATCTTTTGGCATAAAAACTGTAGCAGAAACGCATGCTACATGCCATTTTTTGTATGTTAAGGAAGCACAAACTCTTGTAGTTAGTAGCATTCTCCTGAAGGAAGATGGAATGTATTGTCTTTACTCACTGTTGTGGGCTCACTCTGGACAACAGCTCAGCACCACACAAGCCACTTGCTCAGTCTCCTCCAGTGGGATGTGGGAGAGAGTTGAAAGGGAAAAAAATTAGGAAACACTTCAGTTGAGATAAAGGCAATTTAATAGGTAATGCAAAAGCCGCATGTGTGAGCAAAGCAAAAGAAAAAAAGTTCATTCACCACTTCCCATCAACAGGCAGATGTTTAAGCACTTCCAGTTCAAAATGTAGCACTGTATGCGTTGATTTGAACAAAATTCAACCTTATCCCAGCAAAAAACAGTACACTAATTGCTAAATTTAAAGACATTTTTTTCTGAAGAAATTTCTGTGACTTCACCACTTAACTCGTATGAAGTTTCTAGCAGGACTAGTCCCTTAATTGCTTGATAGGTGAAGTGTGTACTCTTTGTAGCTGCTTTCAAGCACTCCCTCACCTTTATCAAATAGAACTTCTTGATGACTAAGACTAAAGTTTCCCTGTGATCTCCATTCTTCTATGCCTCCGTCTTCTATTTTTCCTTTTTCATTTTTGTAGGTGGCTGCTGTTTTAAATTGGCCTCTGAATTTCTTTTCTCTCTGTAGGAATAGTGCTCAAGACAAAGCACCCCTTCTCCTGTTCCACATCCTCTTTTTGGAATTTTAATCAAGTGATGGCTTTACAGTGCCTGCCTCATTTCCAACAATGTAAAAGGAGAAACTTTGGCAAAAACTTTAAACTGATATGGCTACAGGAAAATTTAACTTGAGCAGTGGTTCTTAACCTAGCTACTGCTGTCCCATTTTGCTCTCTTCTAAGAGATGACATCAACATTCTTAGGCTTTTGATTTACAATATTACGTAGCTAATACATTACAAAGTCTCAGAAGGGGCTGGCCTGCATACTGCAGGCAAGTTCCAAGCTCTTTGTTTGCTTCATTCTGAGAGTTTCTCTGACAGTTTTATTATATCTCCATAATATGTACAAAAGATCTACATATTGCTGCAGTCAGTGGGAATTTAATAGCTTATTTAAATGGGCACAGAAATCTAGGGAAAAAGAATGAATCTCTACCAGTTCAGACTATTGGTAGCAGATACAATAATTCAGATATTAAGTAGAATAATTGAAATGGTATTTTGACACTGTGCATTTTTTCTTTTCATTAGCTTTGTGCCCTAGATGGGATGAAACTTTCTCTTTTACTGTCCAAGTTCCAGAACTGGCATTGATACGCTTCTGTGTGGAGGATGAGATATCTCTGGTTTCAAACGAATTCCTTGGTCAATACACACTACCGGTGATGAACTTGAGTAAAGGTAATATTTTTGTGTGAGACACCTATAACAGCTCAAAAAAAATCTACAACATTCCATGCTTTTATCATTACTGTAGTCTTGACAGAGTACAGCATTATGTTTATTTCCTAAAGGAGAATTTTATAACCATAGGTAAAAATTGCACTCTTTTTTTTTTTTTTTGGTAAGCCATTGTAGTCTCTGAATGCAAATCCACAGTGTAGAAATCAAAAGAATAGTAATGACAGTTAATGTTTTCTACCGCAGTATTCAATTCTAGTTAGAAACTGCTCAGACGGTGTTTTAAGTCATTATAATAAGAAACAGGAAGAGAGATTAGTCAGAACTACTAGAAAGGTAACACTTTTGTGCACTTTCTACTCAGGCTCAAAAGCCAATACAAGCCAAATTAAAACCAAAGACAAACAAAGAAACAAACAAAAACCCTCATGTAACCTATCTGCAAGTTTTCAGAATGTAGAACAAAGAATGTAAATTAAGTAAAAAATTTACGGTATTTTTCTTGATAGTGTTTCTTTTATGGTATCAGTATAGCTTCTGCAATCTTATGTGGTTAATAGGCTGTGCATAAAGAGCAGACACAGAAGTCAGTAGGCCAGGGAGAAAGGCTTCTGTAAAACGGTTATTTTCTATATTGAATTTCCAAAGCTATTTCTGACAAAACAACCAACCCACTTTTACTGGTGAATGAAGTCGTGGGGGCAAAATGTTGGAGCTGACAATGGGCAGTGCAGCATTTTTATTAAACTTAACAGGGTTTTAATGGCTTTTTCTTTCCAGGTTCTGAAGTCATAAAGCTGTTTGTGATTCTTAGTTGTGGTTGAGGAATTAAACAAGAACAAAGATTACTCTTAAAATACACTTACTTTTCTCTAACATACATTTTTATAATGATCCCATTTTACTTTACTGTTATTTGTATATTTCAGGATAACGAAAAAAACCTCTGCCAACTTGTGATGTCTCAGGCAAATTTAAATAGCAAATGCTGAAAGTTGTATATGCTTGTAAAACCATCATCTTGGGCTTTTTTTTTTGGAGGGGGGTACAATTTTTCAGTGTGTCTCTAATGTGCCTGTATGATTTATTTTAGTCACAAATAGGGGATTCATATTTTGGAAAAGTAAGAAAAAGCAGATTCTGCAGGAAAGATTTTTGAGTGAAATAATTAAAAAATGCTAGTAAATAAGTGTAGGTACAAAAACTATAAACAGTGTCAAACAAGTTCCCCAAACCTACAATGTAAAAAAAAAAAAAAAAAAAGTGCCATCAAGATGCTCAGAGGCATAAATAAAATGCTTCTAAGAGATCATCTGAAAGATAATTTCAGAATTTATTGCAGAGCTTAACATTGAGACCTCTGGATTCCTCATCTGGAACCATGGTTCCACTTTAGGGTCCTAAGCTCAATAAATAGTGAAAGGGGAAAAGAATGCATTTTACTGAGGAGGGGTCACAACGGTCTAGAATTCTTAGGAAAGAACTGTCTAAAGCATGCTGAAGAGTGAATTAGGCTTTAAATTTCTAATCAAAGCTCTGACTGCTTTATTTTGCACTATGGGACTGTCCCTGCTTCCCTAGGGTTCATAACCCTGAGGGCAAGTTGCTTCCAAAAGCTGAGCAGTGCTTACATTTTTTTTTCTTTGACAGGCAGCAGGACAAAAGTTTGCCATTGCCACCACCCCCTGCATTTCCTCTTGAAAGGATTCAAATGTACATTATCACTTCCTTTCCCCAGCTGTAGTTTACACTGGGGAAAAATGCTTGTCACCCACCTGTACCAGTATTTGATTTTTCATGCAATGATTAAGTAGACATACTCAGAGGGGCTGAAGGTGGGAATAATACTCTAGCTGGATGGTTAAAGGTGAGAGGAAGGGGAGTCCTTGGTTATAGTCCCTGTCCCAGTGCATCTGCCATGGAGAATACTAAATAAAGGACAGGAATTCAAATATCACCGCTATTATAACTGGGTCAATGAATAGTTAATTATTTCATAAAAATGGCAACAATTTCAATAAAAAAGGAGCTTTACATCTTTCAGGACACTTTGTAGAATATTCTGAAGGTAGAGGCTAGAACATAGTCTTCAGAAATGAGTCCTTGAAGTGCTTCTGGATAGAAAATCAACCAATTCTTACATATAC
Source organism: Nesoenas mayeri (assembly GCF_963082525.1). NCBI lineage: Eukaryota > Metazoa > Chordata > Aves > Columbiformes > Columbidae > Nesoenas > Nesoenas mayeri. The sequence continues at coordinate 79,666,448 of NC_137541.1, forward strand.
TGTGTGCATACTCTAAAAGCTGATCTCAAATGTGTACTGCCTGGGCCCAGCTTTAACATCTGCTGCCCAGAAGCTGAACCTTAGATGCCAGGTAAACTTCAATGTTATATAAAAGAATCAAGAAAAGCCAAACCCAAACAAATAGGGGCCCTAAAGACTACACACACATCCAGACACACCTAAAGAAAGATTTTGAAAACTGCAGTTCTGAATGTAGATACTTATTCATAACATATACTTAAATAACTGCAGTTACATATACATAAATAACACTGAGATTTTTTTTTAAATCAAAAATGACATTGTTTACTATTATGAAATAATGGACATTTACAGTCATACAAAGCAATATAGGTTTGGGGTTTTGGAGAGAGGATTGTTTTGTTTTCTGTGCAGGGAAGTTATAATAATTAAGTTTGAAGCTGAGAATTATAGCCTCTCCAAATGCTTCCACTCACCAGATGAACATGTAGTTTCTGAGGCATGCCCCATCTCTGATACTGGGAATCACTCTCATATGTAAAAGGAGATCCTTAAGATATCACAGTAGAAGATCTTGCATGACACTTTTTTTCTGCCCCAGCTGGACAGTGCATTACTGCTGCAACACTATTCTTCTCTAAGGAACTGTCACTGCTGATTCACAAGTTATTTAATCTGCAGTAAGAACAATGTGTGCAGCATATGACATCTTTGGATGTGAAAATGCATGCTTTACCTATGTTTATTACAAGTATCACAGGGCTAAAACTCTTCAGTCTGAAAACACACCACATCCTGAAATACACTGGAGTTTCACTCTGTGTCCAAAAACGCCAGAATTTATATACTCTTTATGCAGAGGAGAAAAAACAGTAGAAATGGGATTTGCGTTCTGTGTAATTTCAGTTTATTTTAATGAGTTATTTAGAGAATAATAAATTATGCCATGTTTGCACAGTAGACCATTATGTTACTCCATTACAATGGAGTTGCATTTGCAGTTAATGCATCTTTGCATTTGCAGTTAATGCACTAATCAAGTGTTGTTATATTTACAGGTTACCGTAAGGTTCCCCTGTTGTCCAAAGATGGTGTCAATCTTGAACCTGCATCACTGTTTGTTCATATCTGGTACTATTAATGATGCTCTGCAGTAACAGTTATTCTGGAGGATCACACCCTGCTCAATAAAGAAACATCACTAGGCTTGCAATAATCCAACACTCTGATTTCCAGAGTGGTGTGTTCTCAATTATTTTATTAAGCTAATGGGACTTCTTGTGCGAGTAAATGGTATCCTGAATAAGTAATGACTACTGACATTGGCCTATCATTATTTAGAACTAATTCATAAAGACTGAACTTTTCTGGACTTTCTTAAAATTCAGTTAATTATTGCATTTGCAGCTAATTTCAAAATCATGATTAATTACTGGGAATAATTGTCTAATGTTTATGATTGGAGACTGAAAAATCATGAGCATGTTACACTGACATTTTTATTTGTATAGAACAAAATCTCTTTCCATTGTATCTTTCCAAAGGAACAGGAAAAATTACACATACAATGTACCTTTTACATTTATAATAACAGCAGTTGCTGATTGGAATATACCTCTTTAATGTTCACTGTAATTTTGCTACCTGGAAAGACAGTATTGAGAAAAAAAACAGCTCTTAAAATGATAAAAGCTCAGATGATGGTACATTTTCTTAGCTTAGTCTTGAACCTCCTGCTGCTAAAGACAGACAAATAATTCACAGACTGATTCGTAAAGGTCTGTGTTCCTTATAACAGCAGGGAGCACAGGATACATCTTACTGTGGACTAAGGAAATAGGGAGCACAAAGTACAAGAATTTTAGAAAATGCAAGGTTTGACTGTGTGATTTAAGACGTCTGAGGACAAGTGACATAGCTAGTGTGGCATAGCTATCAGTGTAGATCTTGCCTTTAAGACAAAACTTTCCTGTCTTCCTTACAAAAACTAAGTAGAGTTTCCACAGGACTGTATCTACCAGTTAACTGCGGATTTGTTACTCAAACTTGATTTTTTTCTTTTTAAAGGATGTTATATTGATAGGTGTATTTCTTTAATACTAAAGAGTATTGCTTATGTTTGCAGACAGTTCTGATAATATTATATTTTAATGTTATTTTATTTAATGCTGTTCTACAATGGAAAATTGGGGCATGTGGTAAACAATGATTAGAAAATGTCACAGGAAATAACACTATTAGAAAATTGCATTATAATTACAATAAGGAAACCAAGAAAGTAGCCTAAGAAGAATCTAAAATCAATATTGAACAGTTCCATCAGGTAATCTGATAACATTGTAATCTGGCCACAATGTGTTTTCTCTGCTTGAGTGACAAGTCACTTGATTCTTGACCCAAGAGAGCCTATAATCTAAAATGTTAGACTTTGTAGTGATCGTATCTGTATGCTAGCCAATATCCTTTTTATGTGGTAAATATTTTATAGCTTTTTTCAGCTCTGAAGAATACTAATAATATTAATATCAAAGCAGAGTTCTCCCCACCTCCTCTTATTGAGGAGTTTAATTTCCCAAGGCAACCTAGTGCATCTATTCTCATCTAAAAACTGATCAAGTGACACAGTCAATTGGTTTGATGCTGAGAAAAACTCCAGATAATTTAGTTTCCTAAATAACACTCCTAGTCCCACATCAGGAGTTTTATATAACATTATCTTCTGAAGACTGATTTGTTGTGAGTGTCCTTTGGGAGAAGAAGGTGATTATCTTCAGCTTCTCGCATTATTATCCCTCTGTTGACCACTTTTCCACCTGGCAGGATCTACACAGTATAGGGTAACTTAAAATTTTACAGCAGATCAGATCACAAATCAACATGTCCCCTGTGCCTTAAAAATGTGCCCTTAGTCCTGGAAAGGTATATGTACATGGTCATCTATGTGTGTGCAAGACGCTGGCAATAATGGATGGGTCATTATGGCTGCTCACATGCTAAATGTTTAAAGATGTGCTTAAGTGCTTCCTCAATTTAGGTAAAAAATGCTTTGAAGAACAGAGCTCATAATTAGCCTCAGTGAACTCAAAGGAACCACTCACATTTGTTATTCAATATGTATATACACATTTTATAGCCCTGAGGTCAATACATGTATTGACTTGATTCCCTTATGCAGCATAAGAATGCAATAATATAAGACTGGTGAACAAAGATTCCTTATAGTATTACCTTAAATAAATACCAGACTGAAAGTTTGCATGCAATATGTTTGATTTATTTGTGAATATTAGCTTCTTCCTTCTCTTTTCTTCTCACAAATGACTATTATATCTGCTTCTTAAATCTCAGAATAAAAGAAACAATGACATATCTTATTAACAAATGGATATCCTGGATTGAATGCTACATTAGATCAAAAGCTAAAAGCACACAAATATATACTACACAAAATGCATAAAGTGCAAGGCTTTTAAATTCTTAAAAAAAAAAAAAAGAAGAAAATAAAAAAGATTGCATAAGATTTTACATGAAATTTGCTAGACATCTCAAATGCATTGATACACATGGTTCTCTGGTGAAATTATCACACGGCAGTCAGGTCATAGCAGGTACTGATGAATTACACCATTATCAGCATTGTTTCAACACAGTCAGTGCAATTAATAGGCAAAGAATTAGGCCCCACACTTTCATGCGTACAGAGTTTAGTATTTTTACAGTACTATTTAATACGAACAAAATTAAAATGTTTATTGCTGTCATAATAAATTGTTGCATGCTGTTACAAGTTCTTTGCATATGATTTCTTAAATTCACACTGACAGGAATTAGTTGCAGGAAGATGGTAGCAATTTTAAGACAATAGCCTTATCATTAGAAATGTTAAGGTATGTGATCAGCAGATGACTGCATATTCTCAAAGGCAACTGAGACAAAATGTACCGTGGGAAATGGGATAAAGAAACATTAGTGGATAAATAATTGAATTATCTTAGGACAACATTTAAATTACACTGTTTCCCAGTGGATACCACTTTTCTTCATTTAACTGGACACTGCTCAGCTGAATGTTAACAGCTCCCACAAACATTCCTTTGCTTTTCACAATAAGCTTCAGTACACGGCCTTTGAGCTCTGTGACATTGTCGTACACAACCTGAAACAATACATGGTAAAAGAGAAAAAAAAAAGTGTGAATTTGTGAATCTATTTGACTGGCAAAACCCACTTATTTCAATACAGCATTCAGAATGATGATTACGACTTTGTAATAATTGCTTTAAACTTACCCTCCAGAATTATAAACTACTAATCATGAGCTAAATTCACCCAACTTAGTGAATTTACCTCAGAAATATATTTGACCCTATGTAATTTATATAAAAGAGATTCTGCCAGCCTAGCCTTGTGAAATATGATTACTAAGCATTTGTAAAGAAATTTGAAACCCGTGTTGTGCAATGCTTGAGAAAAAAATAGGCACACATACTTTTCCCTGTGAAAAACTGAAACTCTAGCATAAGCAGAATTTTGAACTGAAATATGAAGAAATATCAGATCCTTCCTGACATTCACCAGGAATGATAATACTGTTGATTTTCTAGAGGAGAGATTCAGATGGAGGGTACACATCATGGACAGCCACATGAAAACATAAGATAGGTAATTCTCTAAAAGTGTAGATTATTATGATTTTTAAATATCTTTTCATAGCTTTGATAAACTGTATTGCTCTTCTGCAAAAATCAGAAAAAAACAGGAAAAGAGTTTTGATGTAATTTTTTTAGCCTATTTATATTCTATTTGTTACATGTTCCTTAGTGGTGTCTTAAAGAAACTTTGTGTTGCATTGATATGTCTTATGAAGATGTATCATCACATCAATGCACAGTACCACAGAATTTTTTCTCAGTAATGTACTTGTGATAAAATCTTGTGCTACATAGCAGAATTAAAAAAAAAAAAGATAAACCAATGCAAAGCCAAATTTTCTTCTAATCAAGACTTCCATAAAATTTCACAACTGTTCTAGGTCCAACAAACCCACATCAAAAAATACAATAATTTTTCTTTGAAAATTCTCTGTATAAATTTTAGTATTTCAATACAAATAACTTTATGCATGATTCTGGATGTTAACTGTATCCAAATGTGCCCATTATAAAAATTCTTGTATTTTTAATGGCATCATCAACTATTAAACATGACAGAAAGCTCAGCCCATTCAGTAGAAGTTGTAGATGTGAAATATTGCTGAGATAAGACCAAATTTAGCAAGTGGAACTTACTAAATTTGGATTGGATGTTTCTGTTACTCAAGAAGTGCTGTTAATATTTCTCAAATTAAATGAGAAAGCTTGCTTCACATCTCTTAAGAAAAGTACTAAGGCCTACAGTTTTTAAAATATCCTTGGAATTACTGTAATACTATGAGAACACACTGAGGTTAATTATGAAATGTTAATGATGTATTTTCTGAATTAAAAAAAAAAAAAGCTGTGGTTACAGGCTAACAAGAATGAGCTGCATTCAGAACAGATTCCTGTGTTCATCTCTGCATTAAAACTGCTGAGTAACCTGCATGTGGGCTGATAAAATGTGAAAGAATGCTCTCAGCTAGTTTCAGGCCTGAAAGGTAAGCTTTGTTAAGAGAAGCACATTAAATCTAAGATTTGTATAGCTGGAAAAGTTTTTGCTATTTTAGTTGCAATGGAAAATGCTTTAAATTTTAATCTCTCTGTGCAGTTTAAAAAGCTAACGCATTGCCATACTGTCACTTCATGAGAAAAGGAAAGTGGAACTGCCCTGAGAGGAGTTCACCATGCAATCTGCTTGGATTTACTGTTCAATTTGAAAGCAGTCTACACATATCACAGAATTACAGACTGGTTGGGGTTGGAAGGGACCTCTGGAAATCATCTAGTCTAACCCACCTGTTAAAGCAGGTTCACCAAGAGTGGATTGCACAGGAATGTGTCCAGGTGAGTTCTGAATGTCTCCAGAGAAGGAGACTCCACAACCTCTCTGGGCAGCCTGTTCCAGTGCTCTGGCACTCTCAAAGTAAAGAAGTTTCTTCTCATGTTTAGATGGAACCTCCTGTGATTCAGTCAGTGCCCCTTGCCCCTCATCCTATTATCGGGCACAATTCAAAAGAGTCCGGTCCCATCAATGCCACCAATACGGCACTGCTGAGGAAAATAAGTCAGACTGAGCCCCTTCTAGCTTGGATCTCTGGGAGCTGGACAGCAGAGTCCTCTCTGTACCTTATAAGAAGCAAAACCAGCCATGGGTGATATCCTTCAGACAGGGATAGTTTATGAAAGCTCAGCCACAGCAATGTTCCTCACGCTGAGTGGGAATAGAAATGTGATTATGAACTTCACAGGTGGACCCAGAAGACACAAAACTGTTGGGTCTTCCAGACAACCCCAGCTGGCCCTTGCCACCCCTGCAGGAGCACAGCGTGGTCACGTCTGTGCTGTGAGCTGCTGGCGTGAATAGGCAGGACACCAGATCAGGCTCTCTGGTGTACGGGGACAGCTTGTGCTGTCGAGATCAGCGGCCACTGCCACCATTTGTGGGAGAAAGAAAAACTGCCCCACTCACTTTTTTTAATTGACCTCTACTAGAAAGGTCTTACCAGGGACCAACAGGGTTTTTTTCCATTTATAAACCTTTAGAAATCATAGTTTGGAACAGCTGTCATAAAAGTCATGCCTGGTGCTTTTCAGTTTTGATGTTTACTGTGTCTATTTCACCAAATTGTATGTAAATTAAAACTTCCAGCTTCTCTGTCCCACAATGGCATCTTTCCACCAAAATCAAAGTAAATGATGAAGAAAATCCAAAAGCAAGGACAAGTATAGTAAGTGACAATATAATTTAGAATAAATCTGTTATTTGATTACTGAAGTGATACTAATGTTACCATAGAAAGGTGCCTTGTTTCTTTGCCAATATACTAAGGTATCATCTTTAGCTGTTGCTTTGAATCACCAGAGTTGTACGTGTAAGCTGTAAGAGCTAAGAAATCTTCAGTACAATGGGTCACAACAAATGTGAACTGGGGTAATGAAGAACTTTCAACCTTTGGACAAAAAGATGCTTTAAGCTTTGGGCAATCGCAGACCTTACAGTGCAGGGTGGGTGCTTCTCAAATGATCCCAGTGAGCTGTTTCTAAAACGGTATTGTAAATTCAGCTGGAGTAAGGTATATATCATCAGGATGTAGTCACAGAAGCAAGATCTGGAGATAGCTGAATTAGTATGTGGATAAAACAAATGCCAACTGCCAGAATTTCATAATCTTAACAGTTAAATCCTGAAATGATTGTGTAGTAAGAATATTTGCTAGATCAAGCGGAGGTGAGTTATGCACCGCCATGCGGCAAATCAGTGGGACAGTTAGGGCTGGAATTCAAGTATTCCTGGCTCCAAAAAGAGCAGCCCTGTCGACCTACAGGAGTCTAATGACATTTTAATTGCAAATGTGGGACAGTTGCTTCTCCGGAGGTAGCCATGGCACAGTTCCTAGATTTGCTCTTAATTGCCTGAATTAGCTTTGATGCACGGTGCTAGAGGGAGCGACTGTGGCTCCTGGTGCAGGTCCGCTCACCCCTCCATTGGGCTTGCTGAGTCCATTTGGGGTGTCACAGGCCAGCGTCCTCTCTACTCCCAGGGCAACTGCAGCAACACTAATGGACTGATATGGCCCAGGTGTATTGGCTCATATTTTGCTGCACCCCACGGGCAGGATGGGGAAAGTTCACTTTTGCTCCATCTTCATTACAGCAGCACACACTCTGGTTTGTCTTGGAGGTTTGCTCATTGCGTGGGTCCGCGTACATGCAGGCACTCGAGATAAACAAGGCAACGGAGACCTTAAAGCACGTTTCAGGGCAAATGCTACTCATATGAGCAAGACTCCACTGCAGTTGCTTCTGGTCATTGCAGCTTTTCTTGGCAAGAGTTTAAACTTAAATCATTAGGTTTTATTTTTTTTTGCTCAACTACTCTGGAACCTCCCGAGTAACTCTCATTTATTCCTAACAATGGTCTTTAAGCAGGCATGCTATTCTTTTTCTCTTTACACTTCATTCCATTTTTCCTTGTTCTTTCTCCTCTTCTTCTCAACCATCATCTACATCATCTTGAATGCAATGTTATACTAATGTGAATGCAACAAACTCCAAAATCCAAATGAAGGAATAAAAGGAAAAATGAGTTCATAGTTCATTTCATTGTTGGTCCTCCTGGACTTTCACCACTTTACTCTCACATATGAGTGAAAACCAAAAATAAAATGCACTTTTGCAAGGCTGATAATTTGCTGTAGGCAGTCATAAGCAATAAAGTACAAAACTAAAACCAAAAATACCCAAGAGAAGCACATTTCAGAATTTTCTCAGTCTCAAACACAGAGAGAAATTAATATATAGCTTCCTTCCAGTCATTTGGCTTTAATAAAAACTTATGAACTCATAAAAAAGGCTAGTACATTTCTGTACACAGTGTTTTGGACAGTAACTAACTTAAAAGACAGCGGACTTATATTTTTAGTAGTTTTTCTTCCCTGGGGCGGCTTCTACCTCAGTCTACCAGCCTTGGACAGAAAATGTACACAGAATGATATCACATATGGAAGAACAGAGCTGCTAACAGCACAAGCAATGGGTTTGAAATGTCCGAGTTCAATGGAACCATATGTCCCCACTGTGATTAGCAGTTCCTGGTGAAAAAGATTGAGCATTTGTAAAGAAGGCTCTCAGTTTTGAGTAAAGGACATTAAAGTTTTCATGGAATTTCTCTTAACATCAGTGGAATGCTTCTTAACCACAATTAAATGTCCTCCCAGTAACTACTGTCTGACTGCAGACAGGATTTTAGATTTTCTTGCATTCAACTTGATTTAAAAATGATTAGAAAGATAATTGTCTTCTAGCATTGCTGGCTGTTTCTTGTCTGTAGTCCATTTTGGATACTTTGCAATTAATGTTATTATAAAATCATATTATATTCCTATGCTTTAAATATCCTTCAAATGTAAAGGAGTTTCTTTAGACAGGTCAATTAGACTCATTTCACTGTCCCTTTGATTGCAAAACAAGGAAAGAACATAAAAAATAAAGCCTATTTCCCTGTTATTCTACTGTAGTACCATAGAGAGGGAAATCTGTCTCAGCTGCTAGCAGCAGTACTACTTGAGGAGCCTTCTTACAGAAGCACTGGAAGTCATCAGTGTAAGTAGGTAACTTTTCTAAAAAATAGAAGAAAGATATCAAAACTCCAGGACTGGGAAACTAGGAGATAAGGACTCAATCTCAGCTGACTAACTCAAGCTTCATCATCTCTATGAAACAGGGTGGAGTGGTAATATTTTCCATGCCTTCTACTTTAAAGCCTGCTCCAAGTGCATTTGTAAGTTGCTTTGAGATCATTAGGTTTGTTATATGTAATAATTATAATGTCCAATTCCACCTACTGTTCAAATCTTATCTGGTCTTACAAAAGAATATAATTCATGCCATTTCCCATTCTGTCATAATTTTTTTCTCTATACAAATGTTTCTTTTCATCCCAGAGGCGTGAGCTCTTCAGTGGTGTGTGAAATCATTATATATGGCTGTGAACTGCCAGCATTTGCACATAAAATGAATGAGGCTGTTTATTATTGTATTATCATTTAGGACAGCAACAATCAATTTCATTGTCTATTTTCAAATGTGAATTTGAATAACGGCATCCGCTCACCTAGTACCTTTTATGTTATTGTACCAATCTGCATTCAAAATAGCCTAGGTTTTGGTGCAATGATACTTGGTGTCATTTGGCTAACATGTAACTGTGGTTATGGTGTAAGACAGAGCAGTGTGAATAATCCAACTGCTTTCCTGACGAGAGAGACATAGGAAAACCAAACAAGTAAGAAATGATGGAAGAAAGTGAATGGTACTCACAATCTCATTGTAAGTAGGGTCAGAGCTTTTTGGAGCTGTTCTTGTTTTCCTTCGACTGACCTCATAAGGATCTGGTAGAAGATAAAATTCAGCATGTGCACTTGGGAGAGAACCATCTGGGAGGCGCTTAAAAACAAAACGGTCATAAATATGAATGTTCGTGTTCTAGAAATGAAAACAAGTAAAAAGTACCAAATGAAATGCGGACCTTAAGCAGACACAGAAACACATGACATTCAGTTCTCTTGGCTAAATTGGAGTGCTAGTGCAGTAAGCAGGAATTTTTAGAATCAGGAAAATAGAAATGAAATCATAAAAGAACACGGTAAAATTGCCTATCTTTAATATTTTACGTTCTGATGGAAAACCTCATAAGCTTCAACCTACTTTAACTCAGCTTAATCTGATACAAAGTCTAGCTCTTCCATTTTCCAGAGCAATGCATAGAAACTGGATTATAGTCAGTAAGCTCCTATTAATTTTAACCCCTAAGTAGCAGTGCTGACGCTGGAGAGAACCAACTGTTTCTAAGGGTGTTTCATAAAGCATATTACTACAGAAGAGCCAGAAGCATTTCCTGCAGCAATATGAGCAGAACAGGATTCTTATAGTAACAGTCTTTCCGATCTCTCCCATCACGCAGCTGCAATTTTATCTTTAATTTTCCAGTTCAGATTACTTAATGATGTTCCTGATATCCCATCTTATGGTAGCTCCTGGAGATCAGAGTCAGTCTGTTAACTAGGATCAGTCATAAGCTAATGCTAGTGGGTAGAGTTTTTTTTATTAATTCTGAACAGGTTAATTCAGATTAATTCTGTAAGTTTATTCCTAAACTAATATTACAATTACTCAGAATACATATTGGTAGTATGAGAAGCTTTAAATGAACACATAAGAAACATAATCATGAGAACGTATGGAACAGGTATCTTGCCAGGATATGCGACTTAGCACTTAGCTTATAATTAAGCAGAAACCTTTGTGTTGGTAACACAATATACAATCAGAAAGCATAAAATGGGGCATATAAAAAATCAGTAATTTTAATTGTATTATCAGCACTTTAAGCAGCAAGTTTATCTGACAGCTCATAGGCAATCCAGTGACAGGATGTAAATGAACATGTAGGCAAAAAGGAGATATCTTAAAATGTTTGGAATGGATGAACCCAAAGCATTACACAGGCAGTTACATTTATATTTCCCCTTGTAATTTTACCTGGCTCAGAATAATGTCATTTCTCAGAATCTGGTTATTCACAGTATGTGTCTAGAAATACGGGGCTTTCTACAGGCATTATCAACAACATATCCTTGTGACAGGAGAAAACAATGGTGTCCTAGCAATAAATAACTTCTCTTTCGGGAAGTAAAACAGTGCTTGTGTGTGTGAGCAGCCAGTTCTTGCACAAAAAAAAATATCTCTGCTTTTTCTTATCTGAAATGGTCAACTGCAAAGCTTGTTACTGCTATCGTTACCACTATACAGCATAAAGGATGCACTACTCAAATCATTACATATTGTCAGCACCATGAGAATGATTAATGTTATTAATGCTAAGCTCCCTGAAGTACCTCTGCTTTAAAAAATATGTGGAATTTAGATAGATGGGATTCAACAGCCAAAATAATACTATTAAATGGCAGTGAAACTAATAGGTATTTTCCTAGGACAGAGTAGCATTTTGTTCATGCACGATTTATAATTTACACTGTCCGTTTGAGAGCCCATCTCTTTCTTCTTCTTCTAAGACTATACGAAAACTTCAATCAAGGATTACAAATAACAGTAACTTGAACAGTCTCTTAAAAATCAGGAAGGAGAAAGAAACATAGCCTTAAATACCAGTCCAAGCAACCAGCATCCTAACTGTAATCAAGCTCTTCCCTTCTCAATGAATAGATAAGCACCACTGTAACTTGGTCAACAGATTTTAGTTGTTTCAGACAAAAAAGGGAACACAGTTAAAAAAAAAAAAAAAAAGGAGGGGGGTCATTCTTGAAGAAGACCTTATCAGCTCAACTGCTGAAGCTCAGCACAACAGGGAGAGTCCTGTAGAATGTCAGGCTTTATAAATCATCCCAGCTGTGTATTGCCTAACCAAGGATCATGTCAGAACGGGCTTTGAAAGCTGAGGTCAGCAGCAGCTGCAAAGGGCAATGGGCTGAGAAGCCCAGGTGGTCAGCAAAGGGCTACAAAGGTAACAAGAGGCAACATCTGCATTCATCCAGTTCTGCTCCCCTTTGAGCTGTCCAGGTAAGACCAGGTGTAGTCACAAGTGCTGTGCCCCACTGCACACCTCAAGGCAACCAAAGCACAGATCATGGCAGTGTTGTTTGCATTTGAAACAGGCTCATTCTGGCATTCACCTGCCAGGGAAAGAATCCCAGCTGATTGCTGTGTGATTGTTTAACAAGACCGTGGTATCCAGAAGTGCATGGAATGAATAAAAAAAAAATTCAGATAAAATTGTCACTCAGCCTCTGAGTTGCTCCTTGTACCCTGCTAGCAATGCTGGCACAGCATCTGGCCTTCAGCCAACTAACCTTCCTCCACCAGCCAATGCCTTCCAAAATCTATGGAAGGCACTTCGCAGCAGTCAAACACTATCCCTTTGAATGCAGCTAAATATATGTTGAAAGAGGCGAGTGGGAGGAGAGGGTCAAGAGAGAAAATGAAAAAGGAGAACATTTTAATGATTCAGAGAAGAAAATTCAAGTCAGAGCAGTTGCTCTGGGATCTTTCAAAACTAAAACAAAGCCCCTTTTCATGAATAGTAGCAATCAGCAGCCAGGCTGTTGGAGGTGATTTAAACTGCAGCCACCTGAATTCCAACTAGAGATGCTAGTTCTGGCTGCTGGGCATTGATTTCCCCCTTTACACTCCTCGCTGTACAGATAAGATTTTCCTGCTTCATCATCCCTTGCCTGGGAAAGGCAAACAGGCCACTCCAAATTCCACAACCATCCCAATTCTCCATCGGCAGAGGCACCATTACGCCATCAAGCGATCAAGGAGCTTCAGCTGGGCAATCTTCAAGCCAGGTCACACCTTCCATCTCTCAACTGCCCTTCCCTGACTCCTGGTAGGATACAACACATCTAACGAGGGCCTCCAGCTGTCAAAAAGGCTCTGCCCCACCACATACAAATCATTCAAAACTACAGCTGATGAGCAGTTATAAGTCAGCCACAGCTTTACAAGGGCAGAGTATGGGTAGCTTGAATGATGAGTTTGTGCTGGTTTGTCTGTTGATTAGGCACAATAGCTGAATCTTTCCTAGTGAAGAGACACCTTCACCACGGGGCTTCTTGAGACAGACTTGAAACAGCTGTGGAAGGATTTGTACTCTGCCGGACCCTTCCTAGCAGGGACCAAGAGGGATCTTGTCAGTTTTGCAATCATAGTGTGAAAACAGAAGTGGGATTAATGTGGCAGAAATATATTTTTAAATCCAAAGTAGGTGAAATTTGGAGTAAACTGTTTCCTTAATACAACTGACTATGGCAGGCAAAAGTCCCAAGTTTTCAGGAAAACTAGTCCTTTCTTGGGTTTTCATATATGAGTTGAGTTTGACCATTTTTTTGAATAAAGGAGAATGGAGAAAACATCAGGATTATTTTTTTCTTTCTAAAGATTATGTCTTCTGTCACATTACAGTGTCACATTTAGTGAGTAAAATCCCTGGATTACCCTTTCACTTCTAACTCAGACGGCATTAGCACATTTACAAACTTAGGTAAACATGAAGAATATCTGACCTAAATGCCAGACTCATTTGCACCAAATAATATCTGTTCTGGTGGGTCCATTATAAACAAAGAATAAGATTTCTAACAGGCTTATGAGTGATTCTGAAATCCAGCAAAAACTTCTTTTGTTATTATTAACAACTCAAAACTCACTGATCTCTGTCCATAGTCCAGGCCAGAAGGAAAATCAAAGGGTACCTTTGGGAATGTAATTTTGCACTTTAATTACTCTGCAAAACCTTTATAGCCTGATTGGACTTGTGAACAAGCAAAGAAAAAAAAAACCCAGCTAACCAACCAAAAATTGTAGATTGAATTTGATTTATGTTTAATTCTGAAGTCATTTAATGAGTCCCAAAATAAAGGAAGTTTACTTCCTTTAAAAGATGGTACTCCCAGTTTAAATTGTGGTCTTAAATCTTTGATTATATATGCTTGTGAATAAATTCAAGCTCTCCAATGTATAAGGTGGAAAAGGTATAAAACCAAGTTCCCAACAGAAAGGCTATGGCTCTTGTTGTTATGCCTATGGACAAAAAACCACCACTGATTTTGATCTGCCAATAAAAAAAATTGAATTGAATTTAGAAGTTGACTCTTTGTGCTTTTTTCAAATACAAAGAAGCCATAACTGAACAATTCTATCAGAGAATGACCTGCCTGCTTGACCCTGATAATGACTGATATTTTTAAGGAACTCAGTTACAACAGCCTCTATATGTGTTTAGAAAAGCAGTTTATTTTTGAAATGGTATTTTATTCTAAAGTCAGGCAGAAGGTGATTAAAATATTTAAGAATGAATGGGAGTGAGGGAGGGGAAATAATATTCTGGATAGACTTCTCTCCACATCTGTAATTCAATACTGGAAAACTAATAGAGACGCATCTGTTATGGCTGTGTTCCAACCTTCACTCCAATTTTATTTTCCAACACCAAAAAAGTATTGATATTTACTTACAGAAACCCACACACATAGGTTATGTCCTGTGTAATTTAATTTTAAATATACTAGATGTAGCTGGGAAATAATGGATGAAATTCAATTAATTTTCCCACAAGAATTACATTATCCTAATGACTTTTCTCCCTCGATCATTACTAACCATCCATGACTCTCTTTAAGGATGGATTCTTTGTTAGCATTATGAAAGGTCTAGCTACCTCAAAATTTGCCATATATTAAACTATGCAATTTAGCAGCCAATATGAATATTGGGCCTTACTCATATGAATTTGAAGGAAAGTTTTACAATTTAAAAAAAATGGATTTTAGGGATAATTTATAGTAAAGCTTTTAAAAACTCACCTCTTCCTAAGTGACATAAAATTTTCTTTTTAGGTCACTATTGCCTTAAATTTAAATCATGTCATCAGTTTCTCCCAGTGTTAGACATGCAGGTATTTTTCAACCTTTTTGTCCTAGAGTGAAACAGATTGATGTTTCGGAACATTTGATAGTTCCAGCTGCTGTTATCTTTTTCCCATTTTTCATTTTCAACCCTCTTGACAGAAAAAAAAAAAAAAAAAATCAAAGTACTTGTATTAACTAATGCCACCTTTCCTCCTCTATAAATAACTTCCTTTCTTCCCCTCCAAATTAATTTCCTGTACCTTTTTCAAATCTCAGTTGCTGTCTTCCCCTTCTTCAATGAAAAAAAGGAAATCCAGGCTTTAGAAAGGTTCCTATTTCAGTTGCTGCCCCCAAATTTAAAAAATAGATATATTAAAAAAAATTTTAAAAATTGTTCACTTTGTCCAGTAGTTCTAACTCTCAGTTTTCCTATCCTTTACCTTCATCTTGTATTTTTCTCTCACATGCACTGCCATAAGAATTTTTCTTCTACATAGTGACAAAAGGACTACAAACTATTCCTAATACTATTCCTAATATTTAATATTGAGATATCTTTACATCTTTAAAAAACATAACTTTATAGTAAATGGTTAGAAAAAATCTTCACAGCTACAAAGCAAAATGTGTATACATTAAGTATAGACGTGCGGTCGATTTTATTATTATCCAATAAGGGAGGATTAGAAAAAAAATCCACGGAAGAAATCAGCCTTGCACCCCAGTAATCTATATAAATTACCTCTTGACTAAATTAAAACCAGAAAGAAATGTGGAAAAGACATCACTGATGCTACATTGTCTTCCCCTTTCTCCAAGTCTCTGTGTAAATCAGCAGAGAAAGGCTAAACCCTGTCTTTGTAAGATGCGGCTTAATTAACAAATACAGCCTCTGCCTAAAAAAAGAACATCCTCTGGGCTAATTCTGAATTTAAAGAGCTGAGAAAATAATCAGCACTAAGACAACCATAGTACAAAGCAAGAGGTTCCATCAAAAACAGATTAATAAGATATACAAACCTTCACGACAAATGGGATTGCTGTGTGAATGGTCAGCTGTCTTGTGACCTCATAAATCCTAACACGGGATTGAAGACCCTTCCTTGTTTTTCCTTTGAGCTCTGCATATCCCAAAGCACTGAACACCCCTGTTCTACCCTGCTATTAAGCTTTTAGTTTTCCTGTTACAAATACTTTCAAAGAACTTCAAAAGAAAATTAAAAATAAAATCACATTTACAGTAATTAAATCATAATTACAAAAGAAGATAATCCACTATATCGCTATGGTGCACCCTGCACTGCCTGCTGTTGGCAAGATGAAACAGAAAAGCAATCAGCCAAAAGTGATCGCACAAATAAGGTATTTTTTCCCAAACAACTGGTTTTTTTCACCTAAAACTTGAAAACCTTTAACTGCTTCTCTGTAAGGTAAATTTTATTTTATTTTCTGATCCAAGCCTTCTACCCCTCTTCACTGTGGGCAACTTCATTCTATTCCTACTTCTTTCCTATCTTGTGCATGGATCTGGGTGTGTACATGAACAGAGAAGACACATTGTGACAGATGTCACTGACACAGACGTCAATGGCAAAGCATCAAAACAATGATTTTATCATCTCAATTTAATGCATGGAAATAAAAAGACATGTTGCTTCAGACAATATATATTTTAGTATCAGGGGACCTCGGGAAAGCATTTTTTTGGAGCAGGTATTTTCTATTATACCTTTCAGAAATCTCGTAGTGTCAGTGTAGCAAGCCTCCAGACAGCTTTGTCCTTTACTATGATATAAACGCAAAGGTCCTCTATCCGTGTTATTGATTTCAATCTCCATATATATTTTATGCATTTGATGCCGTCCAATACCTTCACCATCCTCATCAACCTGCCTGGTCTGCATGTCACTTAGCAGTGCACCAAATGGACAAACAGTGCCTAATGGGGGTGGTGCTCATTCAAGGAAAAAATAGTGCTTTTGCCACAGCAGTTTATTCCAGCCCTTTCTCTCGCAGGTGAAGTAAGGTTTTTGTGGCAAAACAAAGTGCAGGTTTACTGGTTCAGCTTTCTTCGTAGTAGAGTAGCAAGGATGTGTGCAGTCTCACCGTTAATAAAACGTGGTATGCTGGTTTCCTAATGGGGAGAACTACATTGGCAAAAAAAAGGGGTCTAGAGTGGTTCCGAGTCACAAAATCTCTAAAGACTGAACCAGTCTGTCCAGGATGTCAAATGTGAAAGAAAAAACCACCCTCAATCACGGAGATAGAAAAGAAATGTCACAACTGATATCCTGCAACAAACACACCAGTTCTGGGCAAAATGTCAAGGTGTTGATCTATCCTGGTGCATGTGTGAGGTTGGTACATAAGTTCCCAGTACAGTCTAAGCAGATCTCTGTAATGCTGTTAAGGACGGAGCCAGAAAGAGACTGAACTCATCATACTGGGGACATCTCCTTGCTTGGCTTGGTTAAATTGCCCACACATTGGTGTCTGGCACCATCTGAGACACATAAGATGCTTGAGATATCTGCACAAACTGTCTGACATGACACAGGCCTTACCTCTTCTGCAGGGGCAGCTGGAGGCTGGATGGGATGTGTTAGGTCATCTGCTATATGTTTAGGAAAATGAATTGGGACTTAAGTCTCCAGTGACCAAAATGAGAGTTTAGCCATCTAGACTAAGATCCAGTTTCTAAAATAGTGCTGATTCATGTCACCTCAGATAACAAAAGGTGTGTATAAAGTTGGAAATACGACGCAGACTTTTTGGGAAACTGGCACCATTCTGGAGTGGTCATTGGAGGTCAAGCAAGGTGACCTCCATTCAAAATAGCCATGATCAGATAACCAAGTTCCACCACATCATATAGGTATGCATTTTAGTTTCAAACTGAATCTCACTCCAATTAGGCCAGGGCATACAGATAGTGGGATTTTTAAAGTGAAAAAGTATTATTTGTTAAATAGTTAAAAAATGCAAGGTGTTTGCTCATTTGTTTGTTCTTGTAAGGAGAGAGACAGTTCTAGGAAACAGGCTAGATCCCAAAAGATTCAGGGCTTCCAAAGAACTATGTAAAATGCTTCTGATCTGCTTCAGTGATCTGAGAAAAAGGCCCATCTAACTCTGCTTAAATGAAGTAAATAAAATGAAAGCTGGCGTGTCATACCCACAAGGTCATAAGGGTTTCTCTTCCAAGCCTTTATTACTATGGGGCTCTGAAACCAGAATCTAACAGCTTCAGAAAAGTGAAGAAAAGAACAGAGATGGAGCTCTGACACCCTGTTTAAAAATGATAATGTATTGATTTGATAATCCAGAAAGAGTTGTATATTAGGATAGACAGAATCCCAAATGAAATGGGGAAGAGTCTGTACAACCATTTCACTGTAACTGTCAGGTAAAACAGGCTCTTGCGTTTTACTGGCCATTGTCTGGTTGGAATTTTGCTCTATCAAGTAATGACACAGCTTTGTGTGCATTTACTACTATTCCTGAATTAACAACGAAGAAAAAGATGTCTTAGAATGGCTTGTGTCCCTACCGAGCTCACTCAAAGCTCAAGTTTAGTTCCTGGGCTCCGACACCCCTCTAATACTTCACCAGTGCTCAGGACTAGATTATTGGATGCTCCATGTGGGTATACAAAAGTTACTAAGGCTGCAAAAAATAATATAAAAGAAGGTGACTGTATAACTGGGAAGTGTGAATACATAAAATGTACAACTCCTAGTAAAATATTTGAGCAAGAATCACATAGAAGTTTTTTTTTTCTGAAAGAGGAGGTGACAAGTACGTTCTAGATTTCTGAACCACAGGCTACATTACTATCTTGAAGTATCTTGCTATCTTGCTTACTATCTTGCTTTTTTGCATAGATGAAAGAAATAAAGGTTGAGATGTGCTTTAAAATTACATTATTCTATGGATAAGCAATGTTGGCACAGGGTGTAAAATGTAGAAAGCAGATTTCATGAACAAGCTTTTATTCCAGAATTACCAACAAGCCTGTAAAGAAACTACATTCATTGCTTTCAACCTTATATTATTGTTGTGCTTGGAACATTTAATTTTCAGAGGAATATTTAGTTGCAGAATCTATTACACTGGTTGAGATAAGACTGATCTCGTTTGGACACTTGAAAATATATATCCCAGAATTTCTTCTCTCTTGACTAAAGCACAGGGGAGAAACAAATACTAAAGACAAATCCCCATTTTGCTTTTCTTTTGAAATCACTCAGGATTAACACCATTGCTGTCAGAGGGCATGAAAGAAAATTAGCATTTAAGAAAAGAAACACAAGCAAATACTGTTCTGTTTCTTTTTGTCACGTACATATTCTTTTCCTTCTTTGCCTAGGCACAGATAGTAAGTAAAAATAAAAATGCATCAAGAAATAGTGACACTGTTATCTGTGTCTTTACCCTGCACTGTTTTTCTTCTCAAATTTTTAATTAGTTAAAAAAGTCTCTACATGCCTGATCTAGACTACTTTTCATTTCTCAAACTGTACAGAGCTCTTTTCTTTGGATTATTCTACAGCTTTCCATCTCCCTTTGTAAGAAAACATTTTATTTCATTCTATGATGCATGCAATTTCTGCTCCTTAATTACCTCTCATTACTTCTACTTACGCTCTTGCTCAATGTCCTAAATAATTCCTCTTGAACCTTCGTGTCCTCTCCCTTAATATTTGCACAATTTACTTGTGTCCTTGTTAGTCTGTTCTTAACTAAGTTTTAGTAACAATAAATCACTCCTGAAGAATCAATCACTTCCAAGTAACCCTACTGAGAACTATTCTTTGAACTTATATTCTAGTTTTAAAAAAACATCCTGAGAGAAATATTTTACCATCAAAGCCTTATAAAGATGAACTACTTTCTTTCTACACCATGACACCAGGATCTGGCCTTTCTCATTGGCATCTCTCACAGCAGCCTCATGTCTCACCATCTGCTTGTTTCACCTTCATGTTACTATGGCATATAGATCTATACCTCCCTCAGGAAAGACTTTTCATTTGTCCAAGCTGGTTGCAGGGTTCTGAAAATTACTTTTATTCTCTTGATCTTGCTCTATCTCCACTATTATTTTTAATATTTTCTTCATTTGCAAACACTGACAAATTTAATTTATGTTCACCTTCATCTCCCAGATCACTCATGTTATTAAGCAGAGCTCACAGTTTGTTGTGCATTTTTTTCTTTTTTCTTTTTTCCTGTTTGTTTTTTTTTTTTTTTCTTTTTCTCATTCAACACATTTCAGCTACGTAGGGAGTTAGTCCTTTACAAAAATAGCAGTTAGAACTTACAGCTGAGGCAATACTGAGACTGTGACAGATTAAAGGGTTTAACAAGAAATAGTAACACAACTTTCTGTACAACATATTTGTCAAATACCTTTCATAACAAATATGTTGGAATCTAACAGTAATCCCTCTGCCACAAGAACAGACCTCATCTCTTCCCAATTTAGAATACTACTGAGTAGTAGTACCCTTTGCTAACAGGTGTTCAGCTAATTTTCAGTTCAAAAGAGAACACGGTCTATCTAAGCTAATTTCCATTGATTTTTAAAGTAAAAGCATTTTCTATGAATATAAAATTAAATCCAAACTCTTTATAAGCTACAGTTAGTAAAACAGATTTCTTTCCATGGCTTTTTATTCTGTTTTTCTGTGCTAGTCTATGGAGAATTCCATTTGCATGTGTTACCTCCCTCTGTCAGACAAGCTGCTGATTTCATTCTGTCACAAATACTTTATGAATAACTTTTGTCCAGCTCAAAGAGATTTTTTTTACACTTGTTTTCCATCCCTGGATGACTGAACAGGCTTGGCCTACCTATGCAACTTCTTCCCAGTCCCTGTTGGCTGATCCATGGGCTGCAGTAAGGAAAGCAGGATACACTCATAATGTTCTGAAATGATAATGTGGCTTTTTATTTAATTGGCAGGTACTGCTTTGCTGGCAAGTAATATATTTTCCATTTAAATGTATATTATTATATTCATAAAGTGTAAAAGATAGCGGGCCCATGAGAGGAAAGATGGAAACTAGGACTGAACAAAAATCCCCACCTGAAGCTAGACAAAACACAGCAAAGGCAGCGGAACCTCTACCCAAACTCTATGTGGGAACTTCTGCACCGCCCTGCACCTGCGGGCTTAGAAATAGATTTCATCCTCACTGTTTACAGAAAGTTTGGCTCCCACCTTTCTTCCCAAAGCATTTAAGCCATCCTGTCTCACAAACATTTTTAGAAGCAATTTGTACTCGGATGGTGTAAGACATGAAATGGGAAGAGGCTGGATGTCTGTGCAAGCCTAAAGCTGATTACTAATTCGTCACCCACGTATCAGCTATCTCAGTATCATTAATCACCAAGAGTGGTACATGACAGCTTCAGAGCTTTTATAAAAGGAAAGCTGGAAGTAGTTTTGGAAAGTACTATAGGAGTTTTTTTTTTTTCTTCCAGCAAATTTCCCCCCTGTAAAATTGGTTCTGAATTCATCACCCGCACACATTTCTGTGAATTGTAGTAACATTTTGCATTCTTTGGCATGAGGTTCAGGACAAGTTGGCTTTGTTTCTCCTCCCCACTAGCCCTGAGGAGTTATTCTGTCCACAAGAAGCAACGGGCAAAGATGTTTAGCAGCAAGGATTGGAAGTTTAGCTGCTTATCTAGAAAAACAGGGCATGCCTGAAGTCATGGCAATGAAGCCATCCGACAAAGCAGACTTCCTTCTGAGCCAGTGCTGAACCACTGTTCTCTTCTGTTCCTCTGTGGAGCAGGAAAATAAATATATTAGCCAACCTTTTCTGAAATGGCTATTAGTTTTGCTTCTGGTGTCTTTTTGAGCAGACAAGCAAGCCCAGCAGAGCAGCAGGAGGCAGCCTGGCTGTTTCTGGCTGTGCAGGACTCAGCTGGCCCATAGTCTGCTCCATGTCAGATCTGGTGTGCTCTTGACGTCCCCCATTCTCTGTGTTGGTTCATACAGATGAATGGAATGAGACTTGAGCATTTCAAGTTCAAAACCTATGTGTCTTTCAATTTTCTTAAATCCACCTCCACAGCTTCTACACAGATGTACGTTTTTAAGGTAAACTCTCAAGCTCTCTTCTTATCACTCTTGTGCTCCTAGTCCTGCCTGCTGCCATTTTTCTGGGTATTGCACCGCCACAGTTGGACTACTTTTGTTCTTAGCTAACAAGTCCATTCACATGCCAAAAGAAACTTCCCCCAGGGCTCCTGTGTCTTCCTCCTAAGACCACTTAGTGCACTTTGCCAGGCACCGCACTATTGTGTTTGCAGAAGCAGCCTGCTCTGTTTCATCCTCTCCAGCTGTCACAGCCTCCACAACTCCAGAGGCAAACTGTCCTGGTCTCTCTATATAACCTCTCTTCTTCTATTAAGGCAATACTGCCTGTATTGTCTACACATAAAATGCCCAGTGTTGCACTATCTGCATTTGAGGAGAACAAGTAATGCCCCAAGAGGCTGACCTAAAATTATATAATATACATGTTAAGAAAATGGCATCTTATTGGCTTTTATATGTTTGAAATTGGATTGAAATATTTTTTTCCTTTCCCTCAGCAGTCATGGTGATACCGTTCAAATCACAATTAGAAGCAGTGAGACTGATATGAGTCACCTGACTTACAGAATCTCAGGATTCAAATAAAACTACCGAATTGCTGTGAAAAATCTTGAAACTGAAACACTGTTAGTATCTTACAAATATCTATTTAACAGAACTTGTCTTCATTGTGCACCCACAGTCTTAAACTGTAGACAAACATTTGCAACTAGTCTTAACATCTCTCTGTTCAAATAGTTTCTTCGGCTGCATTATCGGTCTAGATGGAAGTATTTTCTCAACAACAAAAAAAAAGAGCTTATGCATAACAGGAGGTTAGGTTAGAGTACTGATCCTTTCCAGTACAAAATCTGTAAGAATGTTTTTCTCTATTGTTGGCCTCTGAAGACTTTTGGTATAGTTTTCTTGATGCAGGACTGGCTTTTGTAACATGACTGAAATTATTGCAGTGGTGAGAGGTCATTCTGTGGCAGACATAGGGATGAGCGACTTGCACATCTGCAGCAAATCTGGAATATGTGGATGCATCAGATCAAATGCGGCTGCACTGTGCAGTCCATGCATGCACTCACATTAGACACTCTTCTGGCAGGTCTGCACCAGGGTCTGCACCTCTCTCAAGTGCTATCGTGGTTTTTGTCTATGACTTCCCACATGGATAGGGTTAGCTTAATGAAAAAAAATCTGAAAAGCTATAGTATTTCACTCTTTTGACTTCTTCTTTTAAAGGACCTATGTGACAGTTGACAATAGCTATGAACAACACCAGCTCCTTAGGGATTCTCTTGTGCATTGTAAATTAATACAGAATTTGTACAGCAGACCTAGATCTCCTATTAAAATCCCTAGAAGTAAACCCATACAAATACTAAATAAAATCTATTTACATGGATCAAGTCTCTATCAGAATGCCTGTCATTTCTGTGAAGTTACATTTGAGATTAATTTGGCCCGCTACAATTATTTTCACATCTGAACACGTCATAAAATCTCTATAAAGAAATAAATTAAATGGGGAAGAGCACCATAAAAATTATTTACTATAAATTCTGAAATAAAACAAGATAGCAAAATAATCTCTGCACAGCTGAAGCACTAAAATACAATTAGTGAGACTGCAAAAGACTGAATATACCTGAAATACCTTTAACATGTCTTGAATAAGATAAGACATGATACTTTTAGAATCCCTGTTTGGCTCCATCAAAAAAAAAAAAAAAAAAAAAAGGAGAGAGAGTGAGAAAGGAAAGGAAAATAAAATAAAAGAAAAAGAGAAGAGAGCACATCAGAGAGATTGATCCATATGACTGGAAAGCTGAGAAGATTACTAATCGGATAAAGAACGTTTCTGTTATAGGTTCTCATCTGAAGGCAGTCCAGCATCACAGTACCCCAAAGCACTACTATTTCATAATTCTGATCAGATGACGACGCATGGATGGCTGGATGGAAAGAAGGAATTGGAAGCCCAGAATTTAAAAACATTGCTAAAACAATGACCAGTCTTCAAGTCATGAATCATTGCTAGTCTTACTGAATTGGACTCCTACTACTGTGTAAATGCATTAAAATGGATTTGATTTAAGTTACCTACTTTCAAAAGCTAGACAATAACTTAAAGTTGTATCATCCCTTCCCATTATGAAGTAAACTGAATGCTGGATTTTATGTTTGCTATACACAGCTATCTATGCTATAATTTATTCCCATTTAATTAAATGGTTGGAACTTTCTAAGTTAAAGAACACAGTTAGAAGCCTATATGCTTAAAATGGTGGAAACAAGGAGAAAGACTATTTCCAACATCTGTAGGTCTGTGTGCATCTCCACATCACCTGCCTGAACTCACACTGACATAATTAGCATGGCAATCACTTAAGTATACCCGTCACCAAAGAGAACTTTACCGGAAGCTTATCAAAGTCACTTAGCTTTAAAAAGCACAATAGAAAAAATAAAGAGGTCTTATACTATATCCTGAGGGTAAAATTTTTATAAATTGGACCTGTCAGAGGAGGCTGATCTCACCTGCCAAGGTGGTGCACAGGAAACAAAAGACAAGTCTCTCAGGACAGAGATGTATTGGATGTTATAGATCAAAGCGAACTTGCTTGAATTGCAAATCAGAAGCCAGAGTGGCCAAGAGAGAACAGTTGGAGCTACGTAAGCCTCATGTGTCTCATACAACTAATTCAATATTCAGCCTCATTTTATTATTGGCTGATGTCCACATAAGCTCCACAGCTTGGCCCCATTTAGGGAAAGTGATTGCAATCCAGTTAGGGATGGAGGCAGCATCAGTGTATGCAATGAGAACCCACAACAGTTGATAACAGCTTTAATCTCCTAGCTAAAGAAAGATACTGAAGGATCTCTCTCCCACAGCCATTACTTGAGACTTCAGCAACTGGGAATCCAAGAGCACATCTAGGTGGTCAAATTCATGACGGAAGAGCATCAGGCTGCTTCAGCTGGGCGATCGCATATGGCACCAGCCAGATTTCTCAAGATCTCCCTGTCAGCCAATTTCACCTGCCTTGTGTTGCAGCAGTGCTGCCAGCTCTCGGAGTCTGGCTCCAGGAACACACTGCATTTACCATTTAGCCTTGTGATAGACAGCGTGTTACAAAGCTGAGCATCACCCCAACATCACTTCTTAAAATACACCACTGCTCCCTCTGCTGAGCTCTGCCTTGTTTGTACACCAGCCATGTCAGAATTGAAAGAAATGTTACAGATAATCAATCACTAACGCCAGGCTGACATCCTACAAAAAGTCATGCCGCTGCATCATGCCTTCTGTCTGACTGGTATCAAAATGCATCAGCTGCAAAGGCCAAAACAGTCATCAAAACTGGTTTTCTATATAGCCTGGAAAAGGCCATTACCAGCCATGCAGTTTCTGTATCTGCCCCATACTTGTAACCATATTGAGTGAGCTCAAAGGAAGAAAGTAAGTGTTTAATGCTGACAGAACAGCAACATTGTTATTTTGAGTTAAAATCAGTTATCCCAGAAAGGGCATTTGAGGATTAATGTTTTCACAGTACTCTGAAAATGCAAGGATTTATGAGTTATAGATTATGATAAAAATACTCACGATGTTCCTCATGTGTTTCAACATTATTGTCAGACGGCTGCTCTTGTAGGATATGACTAATTGTACTCCAGGCTTATGATCAGTTGACTGAGGACCTAAAAAAGGCCAGATAGTTTGATTTTTGAGTTAACAACTCAGCAGAAGTACATCTGTAAAATTTGCAATACACATGAACTAATACATCAAAAGGGCCTATTGTGTGTGTAAATCAGGAATGAAATTAGAAAACATAGATAAGGAGTGTGATGGAAGAAGGTGGTCTGACACGCAGTGCTCCTTTTCTTTCCTGTTTATACATTGGTGGTGAGATATTTTTTATTTCAAATTGCCATCAACTGGAATTTCAGTAGGAAATTTGTGCTTGAGTAATAAATAATCAGGCCAGGGCGGGGGGCGGGGGGGGTGAGGTGGCAATAATTGATGACACTAGTCAGTATTTTTGCAATTCTTCTGTCTTGTTAAAAACATTGGATTATTTTTCTTTTTTCATTGTCCAGCAGAAAGGAAAGAAAAAAGAAAAAAAGAAAAAAAAAAAAGAGCAAGTTTTCAGAACAGTTCCAAACAACTGTTACAGAAACAACATCTATATCTATCCTCCTCATTCTGTGTTTTTCCTGTTCCAGGCTGGTTTTCATGCAGCCCATTGCTTTCATAGATTTTTCTACTAAGATGCATTTACAGAGTTTGATTCCATTCCCAGTGAAATAAAACATTTTTTGGTTTCCAAGCAAGAAGTATCAGTCTTATAATGTGGAAGAAATGACTAAGCATATCTTGTTCCATCTTTCTGCTGGAGGCATTGAGCCAGCTGTCTTCACTGCCAAAAAGGTGTGTCCTGGCAGCTGAGTAAGTAATGTGGCATCCCTGTCCCACAGAGACAGCAGAGAAAATACAGATGGCTTTTAGCACAGTATAATGTATATACATTGTACAGGTAATGGTGAACACAACAGCTCTTCTTGGTATCTACCTGACCTTCTTATTTGGCAGTGCTAAGCCTGAGCAGGGTGGACGTGAGCCATTTTGCAACACTTGTCCTGAGACATGGGGTTATCCCCATGTGGTGATCACCAAAGACAGTCCAGACACTGCCTGTGTGAACTAGCCTGGTTTTACTTATGCAAACAGGACTTCATTTAATTAAACCAAGGGCTGTATTACAACCAGTATTATATATTTACAATACTTGGCAAAATAAGAACTAAACCCTGCTAACCTTATGACAAATAGTGATCCCTGATGAGCTGGGCACAGCTCTGCCTGCCTCCCTGTTAAAGAAGTAGCTGACAGAAAAGTCCTCCCCTGCATGCACACTGAGATCTGCCACCAACACAGCAGCCTGAAACCCATCACAGGGTGAGATAACGGCATGAGACAAAACGATATAGTCGTAATTAGCTCTTTAAATAGAAACATATCTTTTAAGTCACACAAGGAATGAGAAAGAATGATGAGAACGGAAGAGCTGCCATCACACGCGAGGGTTGTGCACTAGCGAGAGGAGGCTTTTTAGAGAGTATCATCGGGACTGTTCATCCTCGATAGCAGGCAGGACTCCCATGTCATCCTTTCAGCCTCAGCAGACACCTGTGCGCTCTCTGTTGTGCTCCTGCTCCTTCTTTTCCACGTGTGTACCAGAGCTGCTGCAGACAGGGTTGTACAAGCAAATAATCGAACTCCTTCCCCTCAGCCTTTACTCTGTTATTCAGTGGAGGAGGCAGCAGAGGGGAAGTTATAGTGAATAAGCAATGTTGGCTGTATTTTTCTGAAGAAACCAAATGTGTAACCTCTGGAGTGAACACAGGCTAAAATAACTGCTAAGCAGATAGCATTACAGTGGTGTCACGTACTATTGACAGCCAGAGAGCTAGTACAATTCCCATTTACGCTAAGGAATGGAATTCAAATGAATTAAAAATAACACAGCGTTTACATACAACTGCCATATTATATTTTTTCCAGGCAGCCTGGATATCAACACTTCTCAGTTTCTGATGTTTGGATTGGAATTGTAGAATATCAATCTGTCTCAAATTTCTTCCCTTTAGAGACTACAAAAATACATTTTTAATCACATCCTAATTAGAGAAGGGCTGAAATAGACTCTCGAAGAATTGAAATGTTATGAAGAAATCAGTAAGCTGGGACTTAGAAAACCAAGGTGCGGTTCTTCATTTGTCGTTCTCCTTTATGAACTTTGACAAATCACTTAGCCAGACTGCACTTTATTTCATTTTGTTGTGTTTGCAAATAATGACAGAGAGGGATAGGAGATGAAAACTCCATGAACCAGACAATGCGGAGTTTTTTTCCAGGGTAACGAAAAGCCCACAAAAATAATTTCTTCCCGACACCATGCAAAAGCCGTTTTACCATATTTTTTTAAGTTGTGGTTCCTTTTTCCTTTAAGTGGCAGCAGGAAAGGCAGAGTCCTAGACCATTAAACATAGTGTAGCATAAGGGAGTTGTGTTTTAACATAAGGGCACAATTGACTTGCGGGGCTCTGTTAATTTTGTGAATTGCAGTGGGTCATCCTGAGTGTTTTAGCAAGAGCAATAGATCTCAGGGGCTAAATTGCATCATTAGAATTCAGCTGAACACTGTGTCTTTCCTCTCATACTGGTACTACCAGTGCCTTTTTGTGAATTAAGATTTATACTGTGAGTGCTTAATCCTGGTCAAGGAATTTCTCCATGGGAGCTGGCATTTTCATTTAGAAGGAAAAAACCCAAACAAATGTTAAATAAGTTTCTAACCAAGCTGAAAATAATTAAAAACATGGGAGGGGAAGCATAGCTATTAATATTACTAAAATATTTGCTCTTGTTAGATAATAAATACAGCACTAACAAAAAAAAATTTTTAAAAAAATAAAAGGAAGGTAAAGAAAAAATAACAGTGCAGGGAATATTAAGAACATGGAAGAAACTTCTATCACTTATATTTCATAATAAAAGACAGTTACTGTTAGCTGCACTCAGCTGTTACATTAATATTTTAGGTTTTTCCCACATTCACTGCTAAATCGTAGTCTTTTTGAGACTAAGGTCATTTTAGCTTCAACTGATAATAAAATACACATACAGTAATTACTTCCAGTCTATCCAGCTTGAGCAGATGGACCTGAGCTCAGGCCCTGCATTTTTAGGAACTGTCATGCTCTACTTGCACTCCATTATAGGCCAAGACCAAATGCTGGTCTGTTGTAGATACAGGACAAAGCTCCACTGACTTCAGCTGAAGCAAGATTTCCCTCCCAGAGGTTGATTCTTTGCTCACTGGTGTCAATGCAAAAGCTGTCAAATGTCAAACGAGGACTCTAGAGTTTGGCTGCCTGCAGACAGAATGGCACTTGTAGCATTTTTCTATATGTTTTGTGCCTATGTGTCTCAGCACTCTACAGTGGAAGTTGGCCACCAGTCCCTACTGCAGAAAAATTCAAACACTGTGCCAGTTTTTAATCTCTTCTATCAAGGAACTTTAACACTAGAAAACTGTGGGTCCTTTCTTCTTTTTGAATGACCAAATTAGGGCAATTAGTGTTCAATTTTTTACTGAAGGTGGAATGATCTTCAGAATAGCGAAGTATGCAGTTCCTTTCTCTATCTACATGGTCTTCTCTAGCATGCGGAAGAGCTACCAGCTCTATATTCTAAAATTTGTGTAATGTTTTCATTAGCAGAATTTTACAACAAGCACTGCATTACACTTTGCACAATGCATGAGAAATATAAACAGTGGGGAAGGTGCTACACAGAAGACTGATAAAATCAATAGGGAAACCATGATTTCATAATACACTGCATTTCACATGTGGACTGCAAAGCAACGTGAAAGCACTAATTAACTAAGTATCACAGCACTAGCATTAAGCAGTTAAGTATTATTCTGTATTCTGGACCCTCTGATTCATCTTAGATCCTTTTCTCTTGGTGACAGCTTGTTTCAACACCTGGCACCAAAAGATACTGGAACCTGGTTTTCCAGGGCCAGGGCTGAATGCCCCAAGCCAACCAGCTGCCTTCTTTAGCTACAGCTTGGGTTTATGAGCCTCCAATGTACCCAGCTTCAGATACTCAGCTGTAAATACCTTAACTATCTCACTGTTTTCACCCTGTCAGCCAACCTGAGGTGCTTATGGCCAGCAAAACAGCCTACATGCAACTGAAGTAGGAATGCAACTTGCGGCAAAAGCTTTACTGTGAGAATGAGCAACTGCAGCAGATTGAAACACTATGTAACATGATCAAAATAGCTGATTCTCCTGAGGAACTACTCAGGAAGACTGCAACTCTGCATGGAGAAGCGCACTGTACGATATTATTTTTGAAAAGCTTAGATCTTCCTTTAGAAGGACACAGAGCCAGTTTCACTGCTGTGCTGAATGGAGAGCAGCCCTTGAAATGAGTGGAGCACTAACCAAACACACCAGAACTGGACCTGGATTGTGCACTGTTATAACGAACAGCAAAGACTTCATGATTTCATAACTTTGGCAAAACAATCTGAATTATTAATATTTTCAGGAGATACAAACTCAAGAGAAGAAAAATAAACAAGATTGATATAAGAATGATTTTGACAGATTTTCTTTCTTCTTTTTTTAAAAGGATCTTTATAAAAGACTGTCTGTGAAGTCATTGCTGATACCTGCACTCACTCCCTTGCAGTGAGCTCAGTATAATGAAATACTAACAATATTCAGTATAATTCAGAATTCACCCCATCGGGAGAACTGAATCAGTATTCATGTCAAAGTAAATTTAGCACCGATTTTTAATCTCTTCATTGCTAGGAGCACAGTACAAATTCATAAATTTTAATTTTTATTTTACTTTAGTAAGTGTAATTACTTACAACATTTGGAAATTAAAGCAGTGTAAGAGAAAGATGCTGTCCTGATCAAAATTCATAACCAGCTTCTATTGGGCATTCATTTTTTTTTATATTGATCCTAACTAAGACACAGATGATTTGCTTGCATAAAGGCTGAGAGAGAAATCACCAGATTAATGGAAAGCTACGGTCCGTATTAAACCTGAGATATTCTTCAAAACAGGCAAAAATTAAGGCCCTTATAACCTCATAAAGCAATGAAAGCTGTGGGGGAAAGACATATTATTTTCACGGAAATTACTTCTCTCCTGCAGGCTCAGTGAACTTAATTCCTGCCCCAGACTGACTCTGGCATTACTACAGGCCTTACTTTCAAATGAGGAGTGTTTCAGTGCACCCTCAGCAAACAAGAGCCCCCAGGGCCACTGTGCTCTTCCCTGCAACTCCTTGTTTGCTACTTGTCAGCTTGGCATGATCAGCCACCTCCTGCCTTAGCTGGACTCGTGTCTTCTCCTTCTCACAGGACAGATGATAACAGGGTGCAGAATGCTATGCAGCAAAAAACTAAATGAGCTAGCTGGGGTATGGCAACAGTCGAACTCCAACAAAGAAGGCTGAAGCAAAGACTAACGTATATGAAAATAATTTTTCAGGTGGGTAATTAGCACATGCATGGCTGGTAGCTGAGCTAGCTCATTTACAGCTAAGCTCACCCACTTCCACAGTTCACTGCAACTGATGCCTGACCAGGAGCAATCCCCTCCTCACTGACCAGAAGTGGTTCCACACCCAGAGCAACTCAGCCCATTACTCATGTTCTCTGTTTTTAGAGTCTAAACTCATTGGGTCCTGATTTGGACCCTGTGTGCTACTGGTATTCTATCGATAAATGACAGTGATTAATTTTCTAGGCCAAAGGGAGGTTTTGTTTTGTTTTGTTTTTCTCTCCTGTGTTAAACAAAGGTTTTACCCTAAATCTAGAACTGAAATGTCCGAACTTTAAAAGGCAGGGATCCTGAGAGGAAAAAAATAATCCCTCTGTAACCATACTGCTTGAGGCCAGAGACACATTAATCTCCCCTGACCAGGTTGTGACCTTCACCTCCACTACTACAGTAAACCAGCAGATTGGGTTACCTGTCACATAGCTTTTGTCAAACACTCACTAAACACATCCTTAACTCCGTTTCTTTATCCTCTTCTCTGATTTTGATGTCATTGACAACAAAAATAAAGGGCTTACCCTTCAGACTATATTGGCTTGGGACACCACTGCAGGAATTATGAGGCTATAATTTATTTCTCAACTTTATTACAGACTCAGTTCATGCTTTTGCATAAGACTTTTACATCAAGAATCTCTGTAATAATTAGGTATCTAAATATTAGTGAAATGTCAAAATCCTTCTGAAGACCTGAGACTTTAACTCCTTTATGCCTCAGCTCACTCTTAGACGTCTGCATCTTTGGCTGAAGAGTCTACAGAGACTGGTAGCCCACAGAGCCAGACTACATGTTACATTTGAACTCTGGTTTGGATTTTCCGTGACAAGATATGGCCTTGTATATTTCTAACACCTAGAATATCTTTGCATTATCTCCTCATTCCTTTGTAAAAGTTAGAGCAACCGTTAGGAATTTCCAATAGACATAATGGATTTAATATGATAATGGCATGCCCTAATCAAATAAACTCTACACAGGGGGAATCTTCCAAAGGCTGAGAAGCCGGAATGGGATTTATTTTGTTCTGATGAATTTAAAAAAATGGTCCCAGCAAAAGAGATAATGAAGCCCCTGTCTGCAGAGAGATTAAATTAACTTAATGGACATGCAAACTAAATATGCAGAGATACTTGCACTCCTTGTTGAAATGCAGATAACTAGTGATCTTGGAAACTATCCTATCACTTGGAGCATGTACCAACCAGCTGAATTATTATGGTACACAGTGCAGCTGCAGGCTTCTCTAAGAGATTTTATTTTGCCTAAAAACTGCCTACAGAAGATTATTCTCAGTGCAGAACTAGTGCAGTGGAAGACAATAAACATTCACAGTTTACATTTTACGGTTTATGCTTTGGCTCTTAATGCTGTAATACCAGAGATTAGATTAAATTAGGTGCTGGAAGAGAAGCGGGAAATGGGTTAAGTATTCAGATAGGCTAAAGGAACAATGCAGAATCTCATTTAGTAAGAAGTGAATTACCACTATCATTAATAATGTATGCCTAGGCATTAACATAATGTTCTGTTATTTACCTGCTCCACTCACTGTGGAAATGACTTTAGAAGTCGTCTCTAATTTTCTTTGCTTGTCCAAGCACACATTGTGGTTTGTCATTATTTAGATCCTTTCTTGCAGATTCTTCTCTGAAGATCTTGTTTTGTAAAACAAGAAACCTACCACAGTTTGTGTAAATAGGCTTTTACTCTGCATATAGGTATGTTTATTCAAGAAGAAATGAAGCAAGGCTGAGGAGAATATGCCAAAGCAAGCTACAGGTCACATTACTAACACATTTTCAGAGACCTCCAGAAATCAGGAATTATCTTTTAGTATCTTTATATTATATTTTTTAAAGCAGCAGCCTCCTAAACACTTTAGAGTCACCTTTGCATTATTATATTTAATATTATTAAATAAGTTCTTCTTAGAAAACAAATAAGATTGGTAATCCACGTACCTAAAGTCACAGGTGATGAATCTTCTGCCAAGGTCTTTCTGGACCAATTCAGGAAGAAACTGAGTACAAGCTCATTCTGAAATAAAACAAAAATACTTTAGGGAATATCATATGTTGTGCTCTGTTTCTTAAATTATTCCCCTCTGAGCAGATTGCTGGTAGGCTTCTAACGTGTATACTTGGGTTAGTGATGAAGGGGATCTGTTCCCTTCTGATCATGGGCAAGGATCCCAGGGAATGATTTCCATACAGGCACTGGGAAGACAATGGTGCCCCTTACCACTGGCCCAGGGATGCTGCATTGGTGCCTACCTGGCCCCTTTTCTGTGAACACA
This sequence comes from Nesoenas mayeri, assembly GCF_963082525.1. Lineage (NCBI taxonomy): Eukaryota > Metazoa > Chordata > Aves > Columbiformes > Columbidae > Nesoenas > Nesoenas mayeri. Next base: position 79,700,066 of record NC_137541.1, read on the forward strand.
CTCCCAAACAGCAATGATGTGGGCCCTAGATTTGCATCCTTGCTTGACCCCCAGTGTCTTGAGACATGTATTAGCAGCTGCAACTACTTTTACAGACCAGCCCGTCTGTGAAGCAAATGCAGGAGAACGTCTTTACTGTGTATTGTGTAGTCAGTGTGAAATTTGCCCTTGGTACAGGACCGACCCCAACCATCTGACCTAATGTGTGCCTCCCCGAGGCTGAGATACTGTGCATACGTCCCTCACATGGCGGCTTAATGGACACCCACACAGAAAAGCTCCATACAGAGTAAACTCCTACCCAAAACCAATAGGGAGTGAAAGGGATGATCATATTTTGCTATCCTATTTAAAAGAGTGATCCACCTTACGTACTACACTATAACTTTTATTTGTATGTACTGACCTGTACTGCTCTACTGAACATACATAACAAGTAGTTACATTCAACTGTATAGAATTAAAACAATAAATCAAATCCCCAGATTTTAGTATTGTGCAAGGCAATAAAAGGTGAATTCTGAAATGGACTCTTATGATTCTGAATCATAGGTGGACAGTAATTGCATTTTTATTAGCTTTTTCATAAAACTGTATTTCAGAATGTCCATTCTTTAGGACGGTTAGAATTGCTACATTCATACTGATCTTACTTGGACTGACACTGTAATGAATGGGTAGAACAAGAGGCTTTTCAGATTCTAGTATTAAAATGTCACTATTTTTTTTTCCAGGCCATGGAAAATAAGGTGTCTCTTATCAGCAAGATGCACTTCAAGTAGCATTTGTCTTGTTTCAATTTGACAAGATGTGGCACGCTTTGTGCAAGGAAAAAGGAAAAGGAAGACTTCAGTGCAGCTAGTGAGGAGTTAACGTGTGGTTACAGCAGACAGAGGAACAAGATGTGTATGTTCAGCACAGAGACAATACTTAGCAACCTGGATTTATTTTAGCAGTTGCCTTTTATTTTTCATTCTACTGTTTGCAATTTTTCCTCCCACACCAGTATTTTCTTTAAAAGAAAAATGAGGGGGGAAAAAAAAAGGATAAACCAACAGAATTATTTTCCTGGAATTCAATGACGATCCTTAAGCCATTAGCAGTGGACTGCCAATATACCTGTCTGTTCTGAGCATGACTAATTATTCTCTCATCTCATGAGGACAGCTTACAGGGGAAAGCCAATACACTTGCTTCAGCTTCCAGTAGCTTTAAACAGCCAAGTTATTTGCTGTGGGACCTCCATGTACTCTATCAGCACAAGTCCCAAGTCTAGGAAATCTCAGGGGTTAAAAGCAAGTATTTTTGGCAGCTCAGCCTTTTTTTGACAGCATGAAAATAAGCAGAGAAACTTAAGTAGCCCTTTGAGTTCAAAGATCTTGAGAGAAGTGGGCAGGAGGTGGAAGTAAGGATACACTAACTTGAAAGAGAAATAAAAAACTCTGCACTGAGCAGCCTGGCGTTCTGCTTCCTCTCTGCTTAATCTTTCAGCAATAAATGGAAATATATGAACAGTGAGGTTTGTAAACAGGAAGTGCAAAGATTGTTTCAGGTGATAGTTCCAAATTCTAATTTCTAAAGGAGACAAGATGCTGAGAAAACAACACTTGGCTTAAGAACAAAAGTGGAATTTGTGCAGATCTCACATCAGGAATGAACACAACAGGCTTGTACATTGCTGGTGCCACAGCACTGATTTCAAAGCTCTCCCTGTCTGTGTCCATTGTACTCAACAGGTATTGAAGCATATGGGGAAGCAGCAAGGCTGTTAGCAAATGGAAAGCAAAAACATAACAGGTCAGGTTGCGGGGGCAGATGTAGCAGTCTATCCAGGGCAAAGTGCTTCAAAAGCAATGGAGATGATCTCCCACATGTTTGCAGAAAAAGGCATATTGCACACTGTTATCCACAAGACAGCAATTTCTCCCTGACCTGTGTTAATCTGCATGTTGCAGAATTCCATCACTTAGATTTTCACCAGCAAAGTGTGTAAGGATCTTCTGAAGTTTACCCTTTGCCTGCAGACCACCAAAGCACAACTTGAACTTTCATATTTTTACTAAATCAATTGGACTCCTGTCAATGGGACTGAAGTGTAGGCTTAGAGTTAAAAATGCATCTAACTACACTGCCAGAAACAGGCACTTCAGGGCCTTGAACATATGTATGATCAAAACCACACTGTATTTAGGTGGATAGAGTCCACTTCCAAACAAACAATTGTTTTTACAAAGATATGACCACAGGTGGGAACCTTAGAGACCCCATGAGAGTTTTGGTAGATAGGCAGGCACTGAGGATGACCACGGGCACTCACCTACCCTTTTTTCCCTTGAATTATTGCCTTTAAATCAGTAAGTGGAGATTCCCTAAAATATTGCCCATTTGGGGATTTTTAGAAAAGCCTCCTATCACTTGTCTAGCCATTCTTACCTAAAAAGACAGCAATCTTTAGCAGGTAGTGCTGATTTTTTTCCAGGTCACTCAACATTAGTCTATTGGGGAGCAGCCAGGTATGTATGGGTGCATCAGCGCTATGCCGGCTAGAACTCATGCATGACCTTTATTCAGCCATTGAATTGAAAAGGGACAAATTCCACCTTCACTCACATGAGGATACAACATAAATACCCTATTTAAGTGACGTTAGGGGAGCTGGCACAGCCCTGAAAAACTGTAGCATGATAGAATTTGTCTACTGCTCTCCATCAGAGCCTAACTAGACAAGCACTCTGCTGTTAGTGAAACACAGGCAGATTTCAAGCCAGATTTAATTTTGTTCAAAAGAAAAGCAGCCTCTCCTCTGCTTTCAGCTTTCTTTTCAGCTGTGTTAAGAGCAGATTCGGGGTCAGAGAACACCCATGCACCTGTTATATTTTAACGGGATGGAGAATCAGCAGGAAAGAAAGAAACCAGAAAAAGCTGACCTTGCTGCAGCTATTATAGCTTCAGGAAAGGACAGTGGAAAAGAGAGGACTTTGAACCCTCCCCATTTTGGCTCTGCTGGATGTCTTGCTGTGGGAGTATAGGAGTGGGTGGAAGTTTAAGGGACCCATATACCTTGGGTGCACTTTGTACCACCATATTATGTAGCTCTATACAGGCACTGCGGGACCTATTTTCTCATCTCTGCAAAGCCCAAGTAGCACCAGTGAACAAAATACAAATGAAATATGGGTAGCTCTTATCAAACTTGTTTACTTTTATAGTGTAAAACATTAGTCACTCTAGAACAATGCTGTGGGCCTGGTTTTCACTGTATGCTTGAAAATGAGCGAATAGAATTTACAATCATTTCCATTTATATCCTCTTTAAAGCCCTTTTACACATCCTATAATTCACCACAAAACTGCTCATAGAACCTATCCATACCTGATACACTGTCACTGTTTGCTTACCTGCTTGCACTAAGTTTACCTTTGGACCCAAAGTCTTCAGATAATTTGGACACTTAAAGAGAAAATTTTTATAGAGGTACCCAGTATACCCCATTTCTTTCTACTGTGCACTTGCACTTACTATGATGTTCACTAACATCCCCAGCATCACAGAGAAACTCCCTCAAACATCCAAGCCCACCAAACTTGCACACAAAACTAATCTACATGAAAGATGTGGGACAAATAACATATGCTTATTCAAGGCAATGTAGTTTTGCAAGATCAGTATGTACATCTAGTGTCTAGGGTTATCAATAACAATATCCACAAATTAAATGTCACTTCTTTTAAATGATAAGAGATGGGAAGATTAGCTATAGAAACTTACTAGCTGGGTGATAGTACCAAATACAGGTTGCTATATAAAACATTGGTTTAGACTCAATTTTAGACTTTTCATTTGCAATGCCCAAGACAGGTGCAAGTTGTCTTTTCAAGATAAGCATGAAGACATTCAGCTTTGTGAATGCTGCTGTTTGACACCAGGGCCAAGAGCAAACTAAATTAATGGAGCCTTACATTGCTTTTGTGTCCCCTGGGAGCATACAGTCCTCTTACAATACAGCATTAAAATGACAAGCCACTAGTGCAGCTCTAATTTATATGATATGTTATGAGATTTGGGCTGCAATCTCCATTCAGCCCATCACTCAGCTGGAGTTAACAGGGAAATAGAGAAAAATGTAGAAGTGGTGAACAGCTGCTGCTTTTTCTCACAGATTTGATTTATATGTTGATAACGCACATTTTTGTCTTCCTCCACATTACCAACCTTCAATTTATTGTTTCTTGATGCTTGACCTATTACTGGTTGTTTTGCCACTTAATGAAGCAAAACTCCAGGAGTCCAAACATTGCTGAGTGTGTTGCCTTACTGATCTAAAAGACCCAGGCATTTCAACACATGCAGCTGATCAGCCAGTCGGCAATGGTGCAACTGGCACAAAACTAAATATTCTTGCAGGGCAATCACATATATTGCTACTGGTTTGGGGGTGGGGGAGGACAGCAGAATGAAAATAAAAAAGGTGCCGAAACCTGATTTTGATCCTGTTCTGAAGGATTCAGTATGACATGGAAGGTGCATCAACTTCTGCTTTTTAGTGATTGATGTAATGAAAATAGCTTGTTAATGCATACAGTCTGGTGGTGTAGTTATTTATAACTGAGTGCTAACCTGAATTTAGAAAAAGCACTCCTAGAAACTCTTTAATTAATGTCTAAGAGGAAGTCAATGAATGAGACGGGTGCTTGAAGTACACCACAGACTTAAAAAAACACTTTGAATAAGGATGGGCATGAGCACATTTAAGCATTTCAATGGCCCCAACAGCAAATACCTCCATCAGCTCATGTTTCTGCATTTAACTGATATGATACTAAAATGCAGAGATAGAGGTGGCTTCAAGTTTCTGTTCCTTAAATAAGGGTTTGAAGAAACATTTAATTCCATTTGAGCTAAAGTGCAAATGAGAAGGCGGCTACTTTCCACCTCTCCTCCTTCATTCAAACCATTTAGCAGAATAGGTCAGTGACATTCTGACCTGCTCTTAATTATAACACAATTTTCATAATCAGAACTTTGTCTGGACTAAAAATCATGCACTTAAGGCGTGACTGAGGAAGGAATTTGGATATAATCCAATTTTTTCTTTATTTCTAGCATTTTTAATTCCTTATTTCATAGAACCAAGCATGTAGTCAGTCCTGTGTGGACTGGACTGAACTTTTCAGAGCTGAAAATGGTGTCTAGTCAATCAGGGTAATGTGTTTACAGTGACAGCAAGGGTATATTATAAAAAAATAAATAAATTATTTTCTCTCCATCTCAGACAATGCTCCGGTGTACCATACAGTTACAATACAGCTATGACACCATACAGGTACAATTCAGCAGAAAGAAATGACTGTCAAGAAAGTAAAGGCAATCCTATTCTAAAGGCGCTTGCTCTTACAAGATTTCTTCACAAGTTTCTGAATTAATTATTTATTCTTACATAGTTTTACTATTTTATAGGAATGACAGTTCGGTAATGCTTGAGAAAAGACAACTCACTAAATGGTTTTGGTCAGGCTCCCTAGCAATTTGAGAAAAAGGAGAAATTTGACTGCAAAGTTGTCCACGGCAAAAAGAAAGAAAAAATAATTGTATTTATTTTGATCAAGAAAGCCTCCTAGCTTGGCTTTCTGCTCAAAGCGAAACCAAGAAGACACCATGACATTTTCAAAAAAGCCATACCAAAGAGAAAAGTAAAAAAGAAGACTTCAGCTGGGAATACAAAGGAAATTACCCACTGACTAGGTTCCTTGTTCTAAGTGGGTCAGAACACATCAGTATTTTCTAAATTTCTCACATCTCCCAGCAGGAGAAGCATATTGAAGTAAAAATAATGATTCAATGTTTATAGAGTATCAATAACCTTAAAGGTTATCATCTAGAATTGCAGGTTAGCTGCATGGTGGTAAGCAAGACATTTTCCAGCATGCAATAGCACTTTACTGATGGAAACAATCTGTTCTTTACTCCATTTATTATTGTGCCCTCTGAGTCCAGCACACCGGTAGCTGTGCAGCCCAGCACAAAATTGGTTTTTTCTCCTCATGGCTCAGCACTACAGGGTGTACCAGGATGGAAGAGTTTTCAGCAGCCTCATAGTCCAGCATGTCTGTAGAGCCACTCTGGCCTCATTCAGAGTCACACCAGCACATTTCCTAAGAAGATCTGTCCACAGTTCCCTCTGGATTCCCAACTTGTGGTTGTGCCCCCGTATCCCGGCAGCAATGTGCTAGGAGAACTTACCCAGCTCCATGGGTGTGTGCTGCAGGACTATAAAGGGAGGGGGAAAGTCATGAGAAAGCCCATGGCAAGGCAGCGTGCTCTGGCTGATTATCGGCCCATTCACAGACCATGGAGCAGGAGGAAGAGGAGAGCTGCTGTGTGTGACCGGGAAATGTTCTTATTACTATCCCAGGGCTTTAAGCAGCCTAATTTTTCAGCCATAGATTAGGCTTCTACATAGGAGTGCTTGGCCCAAATTGAAAATCCATGTACCTTACAGCAGAAGATACAGAGCTCTTCATTTCTAGGTCACTGGCTTATATCAGTTTTTCCTCAGCTGTGATCAAAAGGTGCTAATGTAAAATAAACACATGACCCTAACATTAGTGACAGAAATTGCACAATTAACCCCAGCCTGTGCAGTTTATTTGGCAAGGTCAGTCAAGGGAGCAATCCCATACACCCAAGTCAGCTGTCCATGCCGAATTAAGTGTAACTCCATGACACAGATATTATATACCCTCTTTGCAGATCTTCTCTATTTCAACTCAGGACACAGAATTTAGACTTCTATTAATAAGAAAATGCCTATTTGTTTTATATATGGACAATTTCCACTTCAATCCCTATTACACAATCACAGATGGGAAAGTTACATAGTTAGGCAACAAACATTTTTCTCCTCTGCAAGATGATAGAAATTTGAAGAAAAAAAAATAAATCTGTCATATCCTCTTTTGGCATCCTAGACTGTCTATGCTTTTAGACCAAATCAGCCTGAGTTTGTACTATAGCTCTGAGGCCAGGGGACATGACATGGCTCACCTGGTAGAGGCCCAAGCCCTGCCAGAGAACATGACAACAGCAAAACAGCAGTACCAATGCATGAGCTCGTGCCCTGGCTCCCTTGCATTTACTAGGCTCTACATAAGTTTAGGGTCTAACGCAAAGCACCTCCTGGCAGCTTTCCTGACAACTGCTGGTCTCTGGAAGATGCTTCTTTCTCTCAGACCCTGGTGTCACTATCAGTGATTGACCATTCAACTTCCAAAGTGATGCAGCACAATGATTTAACATCCTCTCCCAGGGTGCAGGGTGCCTGTTGATTACTCTTGGCTCTGGCTTTAGTGTTGCTGAGGTGCATAAGGCTTTATACTAGGCGAGGCAATGAAGAGTCACCAATTGTTACCATTGTAGCTTTCTATTTTTAAACAAGAGGAAAACATCAAACCTCAGAAAACGATAATGAATAAAAAAATGAGAAAACACCAGTTTTAATGGACACAGTGTATCATTTGATCACATTGAAACATTCTGGTTTTGGTCTTATGTTTGAAAAACAATTTCTTATTCACGTTAACTTAAATTTTGAAATGAAGAGTATTTCTGGGCTGAAATAATGTAACTTTTTTATTTAAAAACTGTCAAAATCAGACTTTTCAATATTTCAAAACTTACTCCTTTGCTAGACATTACATTCCTCAGAACCTACTTCTTACTGTCAAAAATTCAGTGAATCACTACTTTTGGATGGCAGCAAAGGAAGACAATTTAAAAAAAAAAAATGCCCTGACAGGTCTAATAAACTATTTTTCAGTCATTCTTGTCTTAAGATCTGATGAATGCTACAATGGCTCCATCTCAAAACGGCTGCATAAGAAGACATGTCATTTATGTAATTTATTTTTTTTCAAATGAGGACATGGAAAGCTTCCTGAATCTTTTGTTAAAATGCTACTAAAAGTCCTATTAAAATAAAATAAATACTGGAAGTGCTCACATTAGGCAGTTTCCTGGGTCCACTTAATAGCTGCTTCAGATAGAGATTCAAATCCTTGACTCTTTTATGTTCAAGATCTGTAAAAGGTAAATGCCATGAGTGGGGAAACCTGCAAAAGAAGAATATTCATAAGTATAACTCTCGTATTTGCTGTAAATGTTTCTAGCTCTACTTAACAGAAGAAAGTTAACATTTTCAAAGAGTTTTTGCAGGTAGGGGAAGGGATGGGTGCTGTGTCCAGTGAACTGTTTACTTCCTGACTCTGGTTCTTCTAATAATTCGCTGATGTGCTGTTTCATATTGTACCTATTTTTCTGTCTAAGTCATTAATTAAAAAAAAAACAAAATTAAAACAAAACAAAACAACAACAACAAAACCAAACCGAAACAAACAAAAAAACCCCAACAAACCAAAACCAAAAGACACAAACAAAACCCATGAACAAATTAACAGCAAAACCCAATCAAACAAATAACTCCAAACCTACAAGACACTTATTTGCATTGTATTATGGTATCTAAATAGCTCTAAAAAAAGTGTCCCTTTCTGATCCCAGGAAAACGACACCCTCTCCATTTTTTGCACTGTGCACAGCACAATAGATCTGTGATCTCAACCCTGGGCTCATGCTGTAGGAACCCTTACCATGAAACACAGAATACCCAAGTCTGACAGCAACAATGTAACATTTTAAGAATATATCATTGCTTGCCTTTTCACCTCAGCTATTTAGAGTGTAGATTAAGTTTTTCAGAGCAGGTCCCTGATCCCATATGTAATTTCAGGGAAGAGTATAATAAAAGTAATACATGAAAACAGATGATCATCACAATAACAAAATCAATCCCAACAAAAGCAATAACAATAATAATAATAATGTTCTTGCTGAATTTTTATTAAGATTAATTTCATTTCAGTTTAGTAAATAAACAACACATGCATAGAACGGCCTTATGTCAATTTTCAAATGGTCTGGTGATTGAAAATGTCAAAATCTCACATTTTTTTTACTTGAATCATTTTTGCATTTTAGAGACAACACACATTAGATCAGTCAAATGGTTGGATTTTTAACAATACACATAATTAATTTATATTAACCTTGCCCTGACAAGGACTATTTCTCTCTCAGGTTGAAGGGGCATTAAAAAAGCTATCTGTGCTAAATTGCATGTCACGGGTTTTGCGATATGAATTGCTAATATTGGGATTCATAACTAACATTATGCTTTATGTCCCCTAAACTGGGTAATACAGAATGGCAGAAGTTTTGATCTGGTTGTATTTCATGTTACAAAGTCACTGCAAAGAGTTAACTGTGTCTTGTTTACAAATCTCTTTTTTTTTTTCGTACAACCTTGCTTATCCACTAGATCTCAAGAGGTATCAGAAGGCTTCAGACAAATGGCTAAAGAGACACTTAGCAGTGAAATACACTGCAAAGAGACACTTGTCCAGCCTTTTGAAAGGCAGGTGGTCAGGTCCTACTTCGCACATGTTTCACCCAGTTCCAGAGTTCAGTGCTAAGATCTCATCAGCTTTTCAAAGGCCAGCCAAATAGCAACACAGTATTGGAGGGAACGCTGGCCAGCTTTGCAAACCACCCAGCTGTAAAAATGGTAAATAGCAGCCTCACCTAGTGAAAATAAAATGAATGAAGATGATTAACCCACAGTTTCTGTTACCAAGAGATTCAGTGTAATTAGATTTTATGAACTGCAATTAGACCTGTTGGGTTGGGCTTTTTTTAAGCTTGTTTTGTAACAGAAGGCCTTCTATGAAGAGAATACTGATGAACAAGATATTTTAATACTTTTTAGAAGCATACAGATCTTTGCCGGTCTTATGTAATAATTCTGAGGAAGAACTCAGCACTGGTATAACTTAGTCTGCAATTAAAACAGCAAGGGGCCAGGATGATAGCAACTATGTATATATGACCTTTTGATTATTTTTGCCTATAGCACTGAAAGATCAGTGCTCAGTTATGGGCTGCACAAATGAATAAAAAGAGGCAATTCTTGCCTGACAAAATTACAGTGGCAGGACACATAATGAGACAGGGGAGGTGATACGACCCAAGATCATGACATATAGGAGCTTCACAGATAAAAATAGAGCTCAGGTCATTTGGCACACATAGTTGCCCTGTGAATGTTTCGGGTTCCTCTGGAGCACAAAAAGGGCTTTTTTCAAGAGACAGTAGGGAGGATTTGTTTGGAAGCAGCTTAAAATTAATGAGGCTGTATAAAACAAAGAAAGGATTCTGGCTGTAAAATGTAGGCCCTTGGAAGATGCATCCTAAGCACAGCAGCCAAAGTGAGGACAGAGGAACTGCCAATTGATAGCACCAATAACTCTGCTGCAGTGAAGGACAGTGTGAACCCTGTGGCAGTACTGACACTATTTTAAAAGGCCTTTATGCTTTTGCTGAATTGCGCCTCTGGCTGCAACTGACCTTGCACTTGTGAACACACTTGTGTTTGAACAGGGTAACTTCCCAAGATAATTTTGAGCTTTGCATTTACCTTAAGTAGATCAGAAAATATAAACTTGCACCACACACAGACATCCTGCATTGCAGATTCCATTCCCTACTCACTAGCTTGAAGAACACTCTGTATATGAATTAAATGTTTGGATTAAATGATTTTTTGCCTTTCAAAAAACAATAATTAAACAGAATTAATACTCTGTCTGAAACCAAACAAGAGGGAAGATGCTGGAGTGCAATGGCTTGCTTGCGGCAGCTGTGCTTTGACTTAAAAATATGGGCTGAATGTTTACATGCCAATAGCAAAATTTCAGATACTCTGAACTCTGAGGTTTTGCCAGTATTTAGCACTTGTATGAAGCAGAATCATATTGCATTATTTTATTCTAATGAAACATGAATATATATAATTTCATGAATCAATACAAAGCAGTAACCAAATCCTTTCTGTTAGCAGTTCCAATTACTCTAGTAGTATTAGACATTTTACTTTTAAATCATACATTTCAAACTGATTTTGTGGTTACATTATGGAACCAGGCTTTTTCTTTCCTTTGAAGCATCTGGTATCGGCCAGAGCTGGAGCTTTGTAACACAGAGACAGACTAATGGTCTGATAGGGTACGGCAGTTTCAGTGATAACTTCCTATAAAGAAATAATTAGTTTTTATTATTAGAATAAAAGCTGGAATACATAAAAAGCCTCAAACTGATGTTCTGTTAGAAAATAAACCAAAACTTTAACATTAAAGAATATACATATAAAGAAACATCATGAAATGAATTACTTCAGCACAGTCTTGGGGAAAGATCATACAGTGACAGGTTACTGCTGGGACTGCATTATGACAAGCAAGCTCTGGAGCTCTTAGACACAGCCTCAGTATATGCAGATTAGCTCTCTGTGAGTTCTGGAACTCTCTTTTGCAGTGAAAATATCGTGAGGGATTTTATTAAAGCCAGATTTATCTGAAAAATGGCTAGTACTATTTTTGAAATTCACTACAGGGTTTCTGAGGTCTACACATTTCTAAACAGAAATATATTTTCCTTCAAAGGCTTCTGCTCACCACAGGAAAAAATCAGAAATAGGTACTTGCTAAATATTTTATTTTATGACCTAATAGTTAGTGTGCAAACATCTCCAAATCAAAACCATGACGCAAGCCGTTTCAGAATTCAGTGAAATTCAGATTCTTACCAACTGCTGCAAACCAGTTCATATGAGCCAGTCATAATGAGTAAAATTGGAGTCAATTAAAATCCCCTCAAGGTAGGAGATAGATATTCTGGAATTAATTAACCTAACACCATTTAACTGAATGCCTCTCACAAGCTTGGGAGAATATCAAATTTGTATCTGAAATTTGTGGAATTTTGTGTTTTAAGTCAAACCCACGTTGTTTGTAGCTATTTACCCCTTGTCAAACCTCAAAGACCTTTCTATTTTTCAAGCATATCACTTGAATCTTAGCTTGATTCAAGTAAATTGCTTGCCTTTTTGGCCAGCTTTATGATTTATTCTAGAATGAGCTTGAAGAGGGGTTTGTATTAGATGAGTCAGCATGACTGTTTAAGAGAGGACTACTTTGTTCTCAATGGTGTATGCCATACAATGTATATGATATTTGTAGAACACATAACTTCACTTGTATTACCCAAGCCATGGACAATCGCTACATAAGGCAAAGCTGTTTCACATAAGACAGAAATAAACTGTGGGACTCATCGTCCCAGGAAACTGTGAATAAGATTCAGAATATGAAAAGCAGGAATAGACATGCACATGGATAAAAAATAATATTCAGAATTATTGAAACTAATTCTAGCATATTTTTCAAGAGATATGAAACTGAATGAGAGCAAGGAACAAAGTATTGTTTTGTGGGGCCAGGATAGTACATAAGATTATTGTGTATTTCTCAGCAGAGGAATATATGCATCTTTTTGTAAAAAGGTTGATCATGTCTGCCAGTGTCAGAGATTGGCTTGTTTCTGTTCTGACCCAGTGTGAACATTCCCATCTCACTTTGATATATGGCTATTACTATAGTTTTGATCAACATCATGAAGAAAATAAAAACTATTAAAGGCCTTATCATGCCTTTAATGAAGTCAATACCACTTACCCTTTGATTTCAGGAATAGTTATGTCAGGCCCAAGCTGTTCCCCCTTCTCTTCCCATTAAAAAAAAGGAACAGTGAAATACACAGAAGTTAGACTGTCACAATGGTCTATGATTCCATTTCTTGTGGGTCTGAATGAAAGCCTTGATAAAATATGTCGCGTTGCCTTTGTGTTTCTAAAAATATGTCTTTCTCACATTTTTATCTGTGCACAGAGACAACCATTTAACAGCAGAATAATATTTGCTAATATGCTGCCTTACTCTGGGAGGGCATGTGATGGAAATTGCTTCTGGAGGTCGCTGTGAAGTTTTGAGAACTGGTCAAATGATTTTTCCACAAAAGTGACCACATTGCAGGTTTGCACCACCTGGACTAGATACAGCTGTATTGGAGAAAAGGAAAAGGCAGAAAAGAGAAATTATCAGAGAGGCACATTAAAATAAATTGTACAAGGGAAAATATAGGGTGATTTTAACAAAGAAAAACCTTTCTTTAATGTAGTGCCAAGTGCCAGAGAATTCAGTCTGTAATTTACAGTTTTGCTGCACAGAAAGAGAAACTTGCCTGGATAGCATACAACTGAAACACTGAAAGATCACTGCAGTGTGTGAAAACTAATAACGCACCATTAAAGCATCATATAACAGCCTCCGATTTCTATTAGGCTTCCTAATTTTGTGCCATGCTTTCCTTCTGGATGCTTTAATTAGGTCTTGATTTATTTTTCACTATAGGGCATGAACTGTTCTCCTTAATGGCTCCCTGCTAATAGCTGTCTGCCTGGCGTTCTTTCTCTCTGGTAACTCATTGCTTATGGCACCACTGTTCATCCTGTGATCCTTTTAATGTGGCACAAGCACATCTTCTATAAAGGAGGAGAGAGAGTATACAAGCTCACAAAAGAGTCATTAAAGATCAAGGCAAATGAGGGCAAGCAAATAACATAATACATACAGGGTCAGACTTTTTGTTGAAGCCCAAAATGGTGGCTCTCGTGATTGACTTCTCTGCATCCAACATCATCCACTCCTGGGTGTCAGTCTCTGGAGCTGGAGGTTTTGCAGAGGCTGCCATTGACATCTGTACAAGTGTGTGGATCAAGTTATTGAGTTTAACAGGAAAGCACTCCAAACTTTCCTTTATTTTCCTGAAGAACAAATAAAGAGAAGAGGTGCTATTTATGCAACTGTTCTGTTTCTATTTTTTTGATCCTTGATTTTATGGATACAAGAACCAACCCCCTCCGACTCCCAAATTCTAAAACATACCTCACAGGCACATGTACCTACATACACTCCAGTCATCATTATTTGCAGAAATAGAGCATATCCAGCCCCTGAGCTCTACTGCTTAAAGGAGTCCTTTTGCTAAAGCCTGTCTCATGGTTTACCTTGAGGTAGTTATTCTTCATGAGTTGGATACCATAAGTTTCTTTTGGACAACAGAGACAGATAGAACATTTCTATATGTGTTCTGAGGAGTTCCAGGGTAGAACAATACGTGTTCACTTCAACATGTAGGAAAGAGCACCCTAGCACTTACTTTTTGGTTACACTAACCTCACATGGACTTACACGTGTTTGCAGAAGGCTCTTGCATCCAGTTCATGATTTAGCTGTGCATAATATGTTGCTAAATCCTCTAGCCTGTTCTTAAAAGCTCTGTCCCTGTGGAGCTGCTTAAGATAAAAAAAAGAGAAATTTTCTCCCCCTATCTTCCCTCATCTCATCCCTGTGCAAGGAGAGCCAGAACACACTTGTAATTTCCTAGAGTTCTAAGATCCTGCATCAGAAAAGACATAATAGATAAAAAAAATAATGAGATACACATGTAGATAAGTACTGCAAACATGTTTTAACATCAAAGTGAACTCATCTTGAGAAATAACACTGCAAGATAATCATTGGTCTTTGAAGAGTAAGATGCAGTACTCATTAGAGTACACTTGCCCTCTTGAATTCAATTGCTGGTTAAGATCTATTTAACTTGTGATTTTTTTTTTTTTTTTTCCTATCTCCCTGCTTATTTCTACAGCACTCTGAAGTTACTCTGGATAGAGTCTGATGTTACAGAACAACAACCCATTAGCTTCAGACCATAAGGCAACCAGGTAGGAAACCTCTACCAAATTGTCAGGTGTTTTTTTGTGATTTTTTTTGGTTGGTTGGTCGGTTTTGTTTCTGTTTTTTGTTTTTGTTTTTTGTTTTTATTTTTTTTTTTTGTGTTTTTTTTTTGTTTTTTTTCCCTGGTTTTAGTTTTGTTTTGTTTTGTGTTTTTTTCCATCCGGTTTTGGATTATATCTAACTAGCTTACAAGGGCTGACAATACCCTTAACCACCTTCATTATCTCCTGTTCAAAGCTGAGCAAATGCTTTCCCTGTCATTTTAAATTAAATTAATGGGGTTCTGTGAGTGGGTTTGATTGCATATTGCAATCAATTGAAATCAACTCCATTCATTGCATTGGCTTATTTTTCATCATCTCAGATATTCTGGCTAAAGTCTGTAGCTTCACAGATGCAACCATACCAAAACCAACATTCTACCTGCAGATACCTCCCTAGCTTGTCCCCCCAAAATTGAGATTTCATTTAAAATACTGTGTGAATTTATCATACACCAATTAGGCATACTAAACCAAGGGAAGAAGATGCATGTGTATTTCTTAATGTAATACAAGGAAGGGTATCTCTGAATTGATTCAGTTAATTATCTTAATTATTAATTACATTTTCCAGAAACAGATACATACAGATTATTTAATAAATGACACAAATTAACACTCAAATTGAAAACAAGAAAACAAACCTCATTTCAAAATATTAGTACAAAATCAATTCAGTGCTGATTAATTAGGTTGCATCTGTGGTGAACTTTTCCTTTTTAATGTATTTAATTCAATGCATGGTTTAAACACTTCTTAAATCACTGAGACATGATATAGGTTACAGAATCTGTAACTGGGCCATATTATAGCAAAGAACATAGGGAATTTGCAATATTACTATAAGAGGCATGTTAACTTTGCAGCTAAACACAGTGCATTTTAATTTGCATAAAGCAGACCTTGGCTTCTAAAGTAGCATTAATTCAGGCATCACCACTACACAGAACAGCTGATACCAGAATACCACTATTTTTTCCATGGGTTCATTAAGCTTCTGAAATAACTTTAACATTCAGATTGATAATTACATACTTTAAACCTAAACAGAGGCTTTTGTTGTCATCGTTGTAGATTTTCCCTGTGAGTTATTTTAAAGGACTACATTTAAAACAAAATAGAATGAGAAGTGTATGTTGTTTTCTCCCTCTCCTGATATTTTTTTTTTTTTGCTCTATGCAGTCCTCCCTGTTAGGATAGAAAATATTAAACAATCCTTATGTCATATTATCAACAAATAATTTAAAATGTCTCTTTGCTCTTCTGGTGACACCTGAGAGAGTGTCTTCGCAGCAATGTAGGACAACTCTGGTTATGGTTCTCTGTGTTTTCTTTCAAGGGCAAACTGGCTTAAGGAAACCTTCCTTCCCACAGCCTCCATAAGGTGGTTCCCAGCTATGTCTGGAGCAGTGGGGTACATCGAACCCATGTTTCTTTTTCAATTTTGCATTTTATTTTTGGCACGGATTAGTTCACTGAACCAGTTCATCACACTGTGGTAATGTGATTCCTCTTTCTGCTAGCATTTTTTAAGTTCATGCTAAGGCCTGGTGGTGGAATGTTCTCCTCTTCAAGATCCCCATACACCTTATTTTCTCTATAGTCACGTTAATTTTAGCCACAGGTGAAGAAGTTGGTAGGGTCATGGGTATTTGTTGCTGAGATCCTCTTGCTCCCTAGGCCATGACCACCTTTGCCTGTGCCTAAAGCTGGCTCTGCTTTCAGAAGATGACAAAAAGTTTTTCAGGTATTTCAGAGCTTTGGTAACCCAAGCTCCTTAGAGAATTAGTGCCTAGTGGTCTATAGATGGGACAAGCGAAGTGACTTATATTAAGAGGATCAAAAGCACAGGTTAATTAGGAGAAAATTACAAACTGTCATTTAATTGAGTAACATTAATTGTGAATCACAATATTGTTAACATAAAGTTTTCAGGCAGAAAAAGTATTTTTTTTCCACATAACAATATCTCTTGAACAGGCAGATTGGTGTCTGACCTACTTCTCAGAAAACTGAGTTAAATATCAGGGATTATTGAAAAGTAATGTCTTTCCACTTTCCACCTGCTCAACTGACTTAGACTTTCATATGCGGCTCACAGTCTTTCTACAGAACTGTCAAATTACAGTATTGGGTAAAACGTGCACAGACTGGTTGGCTGCTTGTGTAAACAGAAATGGATGAAAAGATTGGCTAATATTTTCAAGAGTGACTTGTGACAGTTGGTGCCTTGATTTTTAGGAAGCAGACAAATCTTACAGTCTGAGAGCTGGTGCTTGGATATTTTTGGACATACCAGCCTTTCTGCACAGCCTTTTTAAGAGCACACACATTCATTATTACTGACTAGTTATCCAGACCTTAGTCTTGGTATATATAATAACAAATATTCACCTCAAACTTCAGGATAATTTCCTTTATCATCCATGATGGCATCCTGCTTCTCATTTCTATCTAGGCCTAAAAGCAATTTAGAGTATAATGAGCAAAATTTATTTTCATGGGATTCTCAGACGTTAATTAACATGGTGTATCATATATATTACAACCTTTTCATCCATGAATTTAGCAGGTTGCATTTTAAGAAAAACTGGGTATTATGCCCCCAACAGCTCATAACAGACTTTTCCAGAATATTACTGCTTTGAGGTACAGATCTTTTCTAATTTTGAGCAACCTTTATTCATGGAGAGTTGATATTCTTATTTTTGTGTATGGTAGTGATAACTCTTCAGTTTAATAATTTATTTCCAACTGTGATAGTACATAGCCAATAATAATAATAATATTCTTTTTACCCCTTATTTTGCTAGTATTTAAAATTTAGGTTTATTTACAGACTTACTGATCCCATGGGCTGAGCACATCAGGTGCTCTCTTGATGTGCATCTTCTGGTCTTGTTTCCCTACTAGTCCTCGTATGGTCCTTTCCCAGGACAGAGGACACTCCTCTCCCCTAAGATGGTGGCATGTGGGGTTTGTACAGCAGTATAGATGCCTCAAACAACATAAATTTAAGGAGGAAGTCTGCCTCTGTTCCTTTGAGGCACATAGAAAACAAACTTTATGAACTGCTTCAATGCCACTGAGAGACGCTAGTACTGTAGTTTTGCCTATGCCCTTTCATCAGCTTTTGCTGGTGTTCCAGTTGTTTGGGAGATTTCTTCCTGGAATTTCTGCAGCCACCTGAGAAACAGGGATTGGCTGATCAGTTTCAGATGAGCATCATGTTTTGAAAGGAATTACTGTGAATTGTCCAGCTTTGCAACTGCTGGCATTTGTAGTTTGGAGTGGATATACTTGACCTGGGCAATGAGAGGTACCTAACAAATGATTCTGTTAACATATATGAAAAAATGGCAGCTGACCCAAGCAGCACTCCCCTCAATCAGGCTGCTGAAGATATGCTCCGGTGCTTCGTTGGTAATTGTCAGATCTACTGTGCATCTCTTATTCATAGGCTTCTATGCGTGGGTTAGATTGCATACTGCAATCAATTGAAATCAACTCCATTCAATGCATTAGGCTAACTTTAATCCCTGAAAAATAATTTTAAATATACATCCCTTTACAGGCACATAAAAAATGTCAGGAAGCATGTGACACCACGCTGACATTTGAAGACATCTGCAGAAAACCAAAGAGGAAATTTATATTCAGAGGGAAGATGGGTTTCCAGTTTTCTGGTAAAACTGTGTCCTCCGTGTAAGAGGAAAGGAGGGAGGGGAAAGGATGAAATTTAGTTTCAAGGATCAAACTGAGTTCAGGGCAGATGCTGGAGAGACAACAATGTTTCATTTGGCACTAGGTGCACGGAACTGACAAGCAAACACAGAAACTGTTGTATAACTCTCAATTGGCGCATTGTTTATCCACAATCTGAGGGTGGGACCTTCCAGAAGGCTGTAAGCTGTGAGGCTTAACACTGCCCCTCATCAGCTCATAGCAGTGAACTGACCCAATGTGTGAAGAATACTGAACACAAATGAGACAGCGGATTGTTGAACATGTCTTAAATCAAGAATGAGAGGAAAGGAATTTGGTAAAACACAGAATGCTTTACGATCCTGAAAGAGGTCAGTACGTTACAGCCCAAACTCTGGTAAAATTATTCTGTTGGCTAAAAAGGTGATGGCAAAGAACAAATTAACATTGTTTTGCCAGGAATATTTGTGACATCATTCATCATTTTACATTGTTTTTAAACAACAGCTGAGGAAATGTCAGTATTATTGCTCAAACCATGCTCAGACAATTGCTAAAAGCAACTTATTTCTACAGTGAAATGCTGGCTGTTCCCCTATTTCCACTAGAAGAACATTGGGGTTTTCAGCAGACATACATTATATGATCGGATCCGAAAGATTACAGTAACTACCTTGTATTTACAACAAGAAATAACATTCTGTTGGCAGATTTTATAATTCCAATCGCTGCACCCTAGAAAATACCTAAAAAAACCCCAACAACAATAAAATGTTTTTGAAAGTAATTATGGAGAAAAAGATGCTACAAATTGTGAAGGATTTCAGAGCTACTGGAAGTTATGCTTATAAGTAGAACTTTCCGTTTCCTTGCCTTTCTAAGGATAGCCTGAAAAAGAGACACAGGAATAAGCTACAGAGTGATCATGAGAAATGGGTCGCTGGATTTTTTTCTCACACAGACTTTTTGTATAACAAGGAAATAGAGAAGAATTTTTCTGAAGGACAGGAATAAATATGATGTAGATAATGCAAAGCTCACAAAGTCCTCAATATATCAACATTCCTGGAGGCAGGTCGTAAGATGCTTATACAGAGGGCTAAGTTCTGCATGGATCCAGGTACCAGGCCATCCCAAAATCTTTATTTTGAAAAGTCCCTGGATATGCTTTTCAGAAGTTAAAATATTACTAGACATGAAACCTGACGTTCTGCCATGCTTAGACACGTAGAAACGTTAGTTAATGTACATGTTGAATTAACACAAATTATTTTCCAACATGAATAGAAATTAAAATAAAGGAAAAAAAAACACTAAGAGAAATGAGATCCATGGAAATTCATGAGCTGATGACAAGAGACTTTCTTCTTGCAAATGAGCATTTGTAAGACAAACATACCATAAGAGTATCAAAGCAGAAAATATGCACCCTAGTGATATATGACCTTACTATGCGATATAGTGATCTCTGTGGACAAAAACAAATCTACACTTCAGCATTTTGAAGGAAACTGGAACAATAGATCTGGAGCACACTAAAAACATTTTAGCAGAAAATACAGTTTCAAATAAGAACAGAGTCCACAGCACTCTCCAGATCTGCACCATGATGCCAGTTTTGTTGGTAAGCAGGACTTGTGTGGCATTTCCACTGTGAAGGCCTTCATTATCTGAACATCAACCCTAACAAGAAATCTAATGGGAAGAAGGACATGCTGGCCTCTGAGACCTACCTGTAGTCTCTCTGGGCTGAACCTAATCCTAACGTGATCCTCTAGCAGACAACAAAGAGGACCAACTCTTTCGACTTCCAAAACAATGTTGAGCCACATCTCCTTCCTGAGACCAGTTGTCTTTTCGCATGCTTTGGCTGAGAAAACATTGCCCTTGAATTCCCACCCTGAAGTCTCTCACTTCCTTCACCCTAACCCTCAAAACACCATGACCAGCCTGCCCAACTCCAAGAGGGTGCAGCTACAGCTCTGTCCTGAACGCAGACCTCATCCTTCATCTTCCAGCTAAGCAAGACTTCAGTGATATGAACCCAAACCACAATCATTGTCCCATCTGACTGAAAAGCAAACTGACCCTTTCCATCTCCAGAAAAGCACTAGACACTAGCTCTAAGCTAGCAATTTCCACTCTGAAGACTCATATTTCCATATTTGTTATGTATACCTGAGCCTTTTTTTCACTTATTAAATGAATTGAGATTTTTACTCATGAGGGACAGACAAAACCACTCAAGAGTATTTGACAGAATAAAGATTTGGCATTTTAATTTGAAACTGCATGTTTTCTCTTTGAAGTAGAAATATAAGCCTGTAATTTGGGAATATTTGAAATTTTAAAGGAAAGTGTAAGGTAGGAGTAGATGGTAAATATGAAGCTGTAATTAAATTTTAAAACAAAACAATTTAGTTAAGGGGCAAGAGGGAAAGCATATGAAAAAGTAAGTGTTAAAGAAGGAACTCAGTGCTCTACTGTGTGTAACGGAACAATAGTTTTGTGTGAGAGGTTTCCCTCTTCCTCTTTAAAGAAAGATCTTCCTTAAACTCTCTAGGTCTCTGTTCCAAGCATTCTCTGAATCTGCAGCCTCAGTTTCTGGTTCTAATAAATGAAAAGGACACATATAAACGACGTAATTCAAATTGCCCAAAATCTTCATAGAGGCCTTTGTAATAGTAATGAGAGACAGCTGCCCCAGTTCAAGCTTTCATCTCATTTATTCATTGCAACATGCCCTCTGGCTGTACTGAAGGGCAGGGGATTGGTCTTGCCTCCAGGCAGTCTGCACAGTGCAGAGAACTGTGCCGCCTTATGGGAGCATCCTTGAGGACTCTGATTTGAAAGGAGCCCTTCACTCAGACCCCAGTGCTGTGACCTGGAAATGTGCCCTGCACTTGGGCCAGAGGAAGACGTCAGAAGAGTCTGGATTGCTTTGCCTGTGTACGTGGTGTCCAGGGTGCGTGAATTCACAGGCTGTCCTTGGGCAATGATGGTGCTGCACAGAACAGGGTCTGACAGGCACAGATTTTCTCAGACTGTGCATAGAATGGGCAAGTGAGTTTCCAAGCCCAGTCAATCTCCCCTGGCTCTATCTAGAGCATCGTCACATAAATAGCTGGAATTATCTGCAATGTAGAGGCCTGACCCGAAAGATCAGAACTGAAGGCTTCAAATTGATTTTATACAGGTCGTCTGCAGTTCCTCATCAATAATCCTCTGTTATTATCACAAACAAGTGAAAGTTTTCATTATCTGAATGCAAATCAAGCTTTAAACATACATATATTCACACACAATGCTTTTCTGTGATAGATCTGTTAAGTGCTCAAAAGGAAGAATCAGTATTATTTTGCAGATGGAGAAACTATGGCTAACAGAGGTAAAGTAACTTGCCTGAAGCAACACAGAAGGCCAAAGCAAGAACAGAAAAGGAAATAAAACGGAGGAATTCCAGGTCTTTACTCAGTCCACAGGTTGAACCTTTTAACGCAGTCCAAATCCCGTTGCATGTAGCTGCTGCATTTAGAAGCAGAGAGGAAAGCTGGCTAGAAATAAGCCAGGATGGTTTCGCCATGAAAGCCAAAGAAACCTCTAGGTGTTGAATAAAGTGACTTGTTACAAGAGTACAACAAATGTACAACTGTTTCTGCCAGAAATTTGAGGGGATTCATTAAAACATGCAAAAGGAAAGGACTTTTGAAAAGTATACATGTGAAGACCAATTATCCTTTTGTATGATTTCACTGATTATAACCTCTTAACAAAACAGAAAAACTGTCTTTTTTTTTTTTTCTTTGGTCTTTTTTTTTTTATGTGTGTGTGATTTGGCAGCTTTGCTTCATGCCTGAAGGAGGTAAGGTTTCTGGATTATATTCTGGTTTTACCTGGTAAAGTAGCTTGTAGCCTGGAGGTCTGAGTCCTGAGGACGGAGGTTATCGTACACGTACTTCAGATCCTGAATACTGTTTAGCTCAGGCAATCCTGCATGCAGCATCTAAAAGTAAAGAAATATAATAAGTCCATGAAATGAGACTGAGACAAGAAAGTTTTAACAGTGAAGGACTTGTAAACCACAAAGTTTTACTGATCTGAAAAGTGGTTCTGACGCTGGAGCAATATCTGGAACACTAAAGTGAATATATTGCATTATAAAACTTTCACACTGAGGTGCTGGAAAGAAGCACGGGCCAAAATAATCGATCCATTTTAGTTATTTATTTTCCAGTCCCTAACATTCTCTGATTCTGCATGCTTCTCTTCAGATATCATCATCTCAACATGTGCATTGCTAAACTTCCTTCATAGTCTTCTAATGGTGATAAAGGGAAAGAGACCAAATTCAGCCACCTGAACAACAGTTAACCATGTTTCTGTTATGCTCACAGTATTATCGTAGTCCTAATCCAATTTAGCGCAACATCACCTTCTCATTTATAACCACTGATCCCACCAACACTGCTCTAAATCCCTCCTGCAAAGGGATCGTATATTCACTCCCTTTACAGTCAATGGAGGGGGAAGCTTCCTTTACATGTCAATTCATAGCAGAAGCCATGAATTGGGCACAGAGAGTTGCCCTCTGTAGAAGTGTATCATTCTCCATGGATGTGGGACAGAGCTGTTCCAGTTCAAAAGACAAATAATGCAAATATTCCCCTTGCAAAGTAACACAACAAGCAGGGTAGACAATTGAGTGTGTCCATTTGCCCACAAAGCTCTCTCAAGGCATTTTAAAATGTCAAAAAAAAAAATTGACTTGCTTCAAAACTTACTGATTCTTCTGAACAATCACAGTAAGTTGAGAGAGATGATTTGTGTGTAGTGGAGAAAAAAAAATCACTCCTTCACATTGCTTGGAAGGAAATGTATGTGAATTTGCAGTCACTGCTGTGTGTTATTCATTGATATTTATGTCTAGCTCAGGCATAAAGACCCACAGAGAAGAAAGGAAGCTTTCATTTCAAGGTTTGGTTGAGAGATGTATGGAGTAAGGGGAAAAGAGATGTAAAGATATGTTCTTCATTCCTTCAAACCTTCTCAGTGAAACCCCTAATCAAGAAAATTCTGCTTTGTATCTGACCCAATTTGTGCAATCACTGGACAGTTAGATTGCTGTCTCACAGAGTTCTGCCTAGCAAGGAGCAGAAAGGCAGAAAGCTCAATGGGGTGAATTTAAGTGAGTTGAGAGTAGGGACAATAACAACATTCAGCAGTTAAGGACAAGCAATGTATGCCCTCAACCCATTTGTAAAAGATTTTAATGACTCCTGATATTTTTAATTAAAAAAAAAAAAAAAAAGAGTTGCTGCATGGGCAAATTAAGCTTCTTGCTCTGTATCAGAAAAGGAAACAATGCCAGATATGAACATAAACACATAATCTGAATGATCTGTAGTGCAACTGAAAACTAGGGTTTTTTTAAGGGTCTCTGCATTGCAGAAAATGGAAAACCATTTGCTGAAGCAAAGAAATGTCTTTAGCTGGGTACTACCTACATAGTGCTATGCTGACTGAAAATGCATCTTAAGGCTTATTATAGTGCTTCTTCCCTTTTGCTCCATACAACGTATCTTTCGTGTTTCCAGTACCCTGATGCAGGAGGCTTCTGACAAATGTGGCTAGTGATACTGGAGGCTAATTAAATAAGACATGGAACAACTGTTCAGAAAACAACTACAGGTTGCCTAGAGCAACTCAAATGTCACTAACTGCCTAAGTTTAATTGCCTGCATATCTCAATTTCTCCCCTTGTTTGGCCTCACATATGTCTTGACCAACCACAGTTGGTTATCCCAGGACTTCTGACTCACTGAACGGAGCTGCCTATGGTCTCCTTAGGCCTTGATTCAGAGCTGGCGTATAACACTCAGCCCAAAATCCCACCAAAAAAATGAATAGTTCTGACATGTACTTTACATGCATTAGACCTCTCAAATAGGAGTGTTTCCTGCTCCTCTTTTCCCAAATGGCATCTCTGAGTTGTAGAAGGGCAAAATTACTTGTATGGGGACATGAGATTCTTGAGTCTTAGATCGGCTCTAGGTAGTCTCCTGTTTTATACTATTAGGATGACCTGTATCTTGTCAGAATAGAGGCAAGTGGATCAATTACTTGCTGTCTAGTGTAACCTCTAAGCCCCTTTTAATAATTTTTGACCACAAAAAAATCTTTGTAACAGCAATGGATTTTGCATTTTTTTAAACTAATCAAAAGGTGTTTGTGTCCTGTGATCACCCTCTTTATAATAGTTCACATCAATTCATTAATGAGAGCAAAGCTGATGAACTACAGGCATTTACGCAGCTGAACTCTGCCAGCAGACTCTTGGGTCTCCCACAGGTGTTTCTGCTTTTGAAAGTGATGGAAACTTCATGGATTACTTCTTACTCCCAGTAGCAAATGTCACTACAGCTCAGGAAACATGCTGCTCACCACCAAGAAAAAGCATTAAGTCCCAAACTGGGCCAAACCTCCCAAATTGTTGTTCACAGTCAAGGTTTGCTAGAAACCACTAACAATTACTGACCATGCAGAGCACAGTTCAGTATATCTGTGAAGTACTGTACTTTTTTGAAATAGCCTTATTGTTGAGATTTTTTAACCACGTCTTATAAATAGCATCTCAGAAAACAGAATGTGGGAGGGGAATGAAAGATTAATGATGCAGATTTCCAGATAGTGCGAGAAATCTTAGACTGTCACTGACATAAATAGGTAGTGGTTAATTTATCTTGCCCCTTCATGATAACATCAGATGTTTTGCATGGAAATGAATTCAAAGCAGAACTTCTTAACAGTCACTTTTGTAGAAATGACCCACAAAACTAAAACATTTTGATACTTACAGTTTCCAACCAATACCCGATTTCAAGTGCAGAACCAGACTCGCCTTCCAAACAGCACTGGCAAAAACAAGGTGTTCACAAACCTGCCTTGTTTAATTTCCTTTTGATATGAAGTGCTCACCGATGGGGTCTGAATATACTGACAGTTATTTTTCAATTATGAAATGTAAAGCAATTGACTGAACTGCAGCCCATTGACAAATGTTAAAACATATCTGTATGCTGACTTATAGCTCAACACTATTAACTCTCCTTAAAGATCAGCAGAAACAAAAGATGCAGTATGTCCTGAATATACACAAACTGGAGCTATATCCAGGCAGAGGCAGCTAGTTATTTCAGAGCTCCTGCCAGGAGCATTTTCCTAACGCTCTGTCTCTTATCCTAGAGTAATCTAACATCATTATCTCTGCTGGCTGCCGAACAAGGGACTGCAATGGGGACAAGGAGGTACAAGATATAGCTATATTTGCAGCATGAGATTTTAGGCAACCTGTTCAGAAATGTAGAGATTACTGTTGTGGATGAGGGAAGCATAGACAATCCTGAATTTCTCAGAGGATCTTTAAGTTAAGAAACACTCGGCACTGCTTTCAGGCTATATAGTTACAACATACTTGGGCAAAATTACGCTTTACGATGGGAATGCAGCTTTGCTGCACCTTTGTGACTACTTAGAAGCAGGGTTAAGAGATCTGGGGCAATCCTTTCTGCTCCATATTGCACTGTACCACTGCATGAGAATCAACAGACAAGACAGAAACAAGATGAACAAATTCTTGCTCTTTCTCCTCTCTCAGCTGCAGAAGTTGGAGATGATAGAGGAGTGTTTGCAGAGCAACTTCTTGGCTGTACCCCAACCTCAGCAGGGATTCTGTTCATAAAGTTGTGTAGGTTTTTTCATGCACAGAGCAGTCACCTAGGTTTTGCATGGGGCCCTGGACATAACTTTTAGATTAATATCTTAGCCAAGAAACTTAGCAAATATTAGTTAATTTAATATTCTCATTCTACTTGTGAAGGGAGAAAATAATTAACCTTTCCAACACAAGTAAACAGAGGCATAAAGCAGTTATGGAATCAGCCACAGCATGTGAATTGGTAGAAATAGTTAAGGGATAAAAACTCCTAGAGGTCTTAAAATCTTATGCAAAAGGATTTTCAAACCTGTGCTAATATTGGTAGTGCTCTTTCCTGTGTTTGTCATCCTAAGAACAGAATGTGGAAATGTGAAAAAAAAACCAAACAAAACAAAACAAAAAACAAAAAACATTCTAATGACATCACTGTTAGCTGCAGTGCTACTAGGTACTATCAGATCACCTAGTCTGTGACATATTTTTTTCTTGCCATAGCCATGAATGGGATTGGTAAATGATTGCTAGAAAATCTCCAAAAAGGGCGGAGTGAAATTCCTGAATGTGAAACTCGTACCCATCTTCTTTTGCAGTTTTCTGCTACTTTGTAAAAAAGAACACAGTAAAAAAAAAAAAAGGGAGAAAATCTAGCAGCTTAGCTTTTCTCAAAAATTAGTACTGAAACTGGATAGTTCCTTTGCACAGGAAGAGCCAGCGCTAACATTTCCTGCAGTGCAGCTGATACATCTTCAAATCACAGAAGGCAGCAGAGAAGTGGTAAAAGGGAAGACGACACCAGAGGAAATTGATTTTTGGTTTCATCCTCAAGCTTCTTACCATCTCCAGCAGGTTCAAGAGTAACTGGCTGTGTTTCCTGACTATATTATAAGCTCGACAACAAAGCTCCACAAACTCTTGAAAACGCTGTGGGTTTTTTCCACCTTCTGTGATGAAATACTCCATCTCTGATGTGAAGATGAAGGGCGCTCGGTCCCTTGAAAAGAGAACAATGACATGAGAAATTTCACCAAAAATAGCAAATCATGCAAGGCAGTTAATATTTGTAACTCATTATTCACATTTGTTTTTCCAGTATTACCTTCCTCATTATTTGAACTCTCCCCTCCTCAATGTGGACAGCTCTACTGCTTTGTCTGGTGTCACTGAATAATTGCGGGCAGAGGCAGATATCACAGCAAGAGCTTCCTAGTGAGAAAGCCAACAACTGAACAAGTTTGGAGCTTACACGTTTTTTTCTTCTGGTTATTTTTTGCTTTTCTTTTTAAAATATCATTGCTTTAATTTCATGACTCCAGCCTGGAAGTGAATATAGAAACAAGTCCTCTTCTGGTATTGAAATATTTAAAAGTTGTTCTCAAAGAGGACGGGATATAAATATCAACTCCCCACTAGGCAAGGAGTGAATTTAAGAAAAAAAACTACAGCTCCACAATCCAACAACAAAAAAATACAACATATGATGCTATCATTAAATATACACCATTCTAAACTGTTGTTTCTGACCCAAGTTAGAAAAGAATAAGCCTAAATATGTTGTGTTGGTTTTGGTACAGTTAACTCTGTGTTCAACCTAGAGTAAATGAGGTACAGAATCTGATACCATGTCTTGCCTTTTTTTCTTATCACTAGCATAGTTAGTGGCTATGGCACGCTATTGCAGAAAAAACCAGATTAGCTAGACTTCTGCTAACAATCCCATCATTTGATAGTTTCAGAAAGGCCTGATATACCGCATCCTTGCACAGTCAAAGCTTCTGCAGTGATTTACTCATCATCACTGTTGTATATAGAGGCATGTAAACTGATTAGAGGGCTATATTCCAAGGAAATACACACAGCATGTTAACCCTTAATTCAAAATGAACTTGAGTAAACTAAACATTCTTGAGAAGCCTTTATGCAGAAACAAATTTGAGGATCTCTGTTTCTTGCTAAAACCTCAAACATGGGCTGCGTCTGAACCTGCTCTGCTTGCTGTTTCATTGATAAATGAGACAGAAGCTTTCCTAGGATTTTTTCTTATTTTCCTTTAAAAATGCCTGTCTTTTTCTATCACAGAAAGTCAAGTTGCTATGAGATTCTAGGCTGTAGCTGGAAGTCCTAGTCACAAGAAATGTTCAAGTGGCCTTCCCTTTCTTATGTCTGGAAGTTCTTCCTGTTTTGCATTGAAAATAACTTTGAAAGCAGATCTCCTATGGGTATCACTCACCTCAAAGTAGCCCTGGGCATCAAGGTTTTTTAAAAGTATATTATTCAATTTCAGCTAGGTAGTACTAGGAATGATGAAGGTCCAGAATAGTCAATCTTATTCTTTCCTTCCGCATTTTTCTGTATCATGGAATACGTGAGTTTAGTGTAAGTTATGCTGCAGTATGACTGTTACACAGTTATTGTGTAGTTTTGTGCTTTCAGAGAATTACAAAACTGTGGCTATTACTGATTTCAGAAAGCAAGATTTCCCCAGTACCTTCATTAATTCATCTTTTAGCTTGTCTTTTGTTTAGCAGAGGCATTTAAAACAGACATTAAGTATTAGATAAACTGATGTAACTAGGGTCACACAGGTCAACTTGTTGAAGCCAGAGAGATAGAGCCAAAAAATTAGCAACATTAATATTTTCACTTATGTATGGACAGAAGTCCAACCTAAATCCTGATTTAAAAGCACTGTAGCATCTTGAGAGTGTTTCAAAATAAAATATTTTTCTTTTCTGCATTTACATATTTGACATAAAATATTCCAAATCAAAATAGTGCTGTAAAGGTCTCATTTGATGTATTATGTCCAAAATTCCTATTTGACTTCTGATGTTCAAGTGCATCAAGAGACACAATTACATTATGAAAACATAGCCCTTTCTGAGCTAGTCCAAGTCTCCCACATGAAGCTACTTGAGCTGCAAACAGATACTGGAATCAGAATTTACTTTACTGGAAGAAACATGGTGTTTAACATTTTTGGGTTGGGCTGTGGGCCAATTTCCACATAATGCAATGACTGCAACACTAGCCAATTGTCTTACTGGTGTTGCTAACGGATCCATTTGAACATACAACCAATATTTTAGTATTTATATTATTTATATATTAATTTTCCTTTCAAGATCTTTTTATGCAGTTTTACAACGTTTAAAACTTCTCAGTATCATTTGAGACTGTCTTCTAAGCTGGTAGGCCTGTCCTCCCTTGCTAACATGCAAAATGCAACGCAGAATTTTGCTTTCCCTGTTCTTGCTCAAGGTCTCATATCAGAGCCTCTCCCACAAAGGTAAATCCTGCAATCAGATGCTGAAGCTTTGTTCCTGCCTATGTCTAAGCTGCTCGTAAAGGGAACACTTTGCAATTGAAATTAAAAAACAAACAAACAAATACATAAAACAATATAGTCATTTCTCATGATAATATCAAAAAGCAAAGTTTCAGTGGGAGGAGATGCTTACTCACTGAAGAGTACATTAAGGACTCTAAAAAAAAAAATGACAGGACTGAATGTCTACACACAGATGCAAAATGTTCCTTACTGTTTTCACAAACTCCTTTGGAATACAAAAACATGGAAGGGGATAGTCTAAAATTTACTCCAGCAAAATTACAAACAGCCAAGTCAAGTCACCATCCATAATGTGTGGGAAAACTTACATTAGCAAACAATGGAGGCTGTTTTAGCCTACATAAGAAAACAATGTATCACAGTATCACAGTATCACAGTATGTTTGGGATTGGAAGGGACCTCAAAAGATCATCTAGTCCAATCCCCCTGCTGGAGCAGGAACGCCTAGGTGAGGTTGCACAAGAACATGTCCAGGCAGGTTTTGAATGTCTCCAGAGAAGGAGACTCCACAACCTGCCTGGGCAGCCTGTACCAGTGCTCTGGCACCCTTACTGAGAAGAAGTTTTTTCTCAAATTTAAGTGGAACCTCTTGTGTTCCAGCTTGATCCCATTACCCCTTGTCCTATCATTGTTTGCCACCGAGAAGAGCCTGGCTCCATCCTCGTGGCATTCACCCTTTATATATTTATAAACATTAATAAGGTCCCCCCTTAGTCTCCTCTTCTCCAAACTAAAGACACCCAGCTGCCTCAGCCTTTCTTCATAAGGGAGGTGCTCCACTCCCTTAATCATCTTCGTTGCCCTACGCTGGACCCTCTCCAGCAGTTCCCTGTCCTTCTTGAACTGAGGGGCCCAGAACTGGACACAATATTCCAAATGTGGTCTCATGAGGGCAGAGTAGAGGGGAAGGAGGACCTCTCTCGATCTACTAACCACCCCCCTTCTAATACACCCCAGGATGCCATTGGCCTTCCTGGCCACAAGAGCACAGTGCTGGCTCATGGTCATCCTGTTGTCCACCAGGACCCCCAGGTCCCTTTCCCCTACACTGCTCTCTAATATGTAATTTCCCAACCTATACTGGAACCTGGGGTTGTTCCTGCCCAGATGCAGGACTCTACACTTTCCCTTGTTAAATTTCATTAGGTTATTCCCCGCCCAACTCTCCAATCTGTCCAGGTCCCGCTGGACGGCAGCACAACCTTCTGTGTATACCCTGGTGCTGGATGAACATTCTGACTTACACACACACACATTCAAATGAACCTTATACCCAAGCACAGCCTGTGTTTTTATATTTAAATCTTCTTTATATTTAAACCTTCTTTGTGGTACATTGTCAAGATCATATTACATGATGGCATCTATTCAGAAGATATGCAATGCATCCAAAGGCCTGGCAATAATAACTATGACAGATATCACTCATTTGGATATAAGTCTACTACGTAACTTGCTCATATGAAGTTATCTGAAAGATATAAACATGAAATGCTACTTAGTCCAAAACATACCCTCAAGATCACAGCTAAGCCTTATAATACTTTATATCCATAGGATGTTCAAAGACCAAAGACTGTGTTACAGTCAATGGGACAAGAGCCCCTTGGCCTGAAATCTGTGTCCATTACAACTTGCTGCTTCCATCAAATTAATGAAATGACTGGCAGCAGTTTAAAAAAATAGGTATGATGAGCCTTTTACCATATCTCTGTAGAAGACCAAAGCCCTTTTCTTCATGATGTGCTAAAGAAATATAGAATTGAAGCATTATTGAATGATCCCTACTGTATACTGGTAATGTTGGGTACCATCATTTTTTAAAAAAAAAAAAGAAGCCTAATTAAGCGATCTGATGTGGCTTGATATAGATCAAAGATCTACAGCCAATAAGCCTCCCAAAATCATTAAAGCTACCTTACCACAGCTTGCTCACTATTTCCTTTCTTTCTCTTTTTTTTTTACTCCCCCACTAAAGCTCTGGATGACATTAATGATTTCTTTGGTTTTATAACAGAAATCAGTCAAAAAGGCAATATACCCACTTATGACAGAACCTGATTGCAGTTCTGGACCTTAAAGACTCATACTTTACTATGGCTATGACAAAAGAGTTTACTCAAGTGATTCAGTGAGAAGCAAAGCTAGTTTTATGAGTTTGTTTTGTTTTGTTTTGTTTTGTTTCTTTATTGTGTACTGCTTTTAGAAATTTAAGATTTTCATGGGAATGTGTTTTGCACTTCCTCTGGAGATTAAGAATGTTTGGATGATATGTCATGAGAGGGAGGAAAGAAAGGAAAACTCAAGTAACTGAAGAGATCATCATGCAAAAATAAACTTTCTCTGGGGTGATGGGAACATTTACTGAGACTTCACTGTAGGCTGGAAATACACTGCTTTCCAAGATGACCAGTAAGATCATCAGGGTTTGTTATGAAACACTGGATGTAAACTGATTAACAAAGCTTGTAAGGTCAACAACGGTTTTAGTTTTTCCTACTATGAATCTCACGGTACAGAACAATTAAGAATGATACATTGAGTTCCTTTTACATTAAGTCGAAAAAGCAGATGAGATCATCAGCAACAAATGACCTTTACTCTGATCCAATCTAAACTTCCTATGGAAAAGTTCAAGTCACACACAGTAATGCAACATCAAAACTGTTGTAGTCCAAGCTGTCATATGGACATAGTAGAAAGTGCATGAGAAACCATACTTAACTGTTTCAATTTAAAAAACAACAGCTGAGCAGCATATGCCCCCGTGTATTCCCTGACTGCTTTAAAATAATTTTGGCTGTGTCAGGAGTGACTGATAGTATTCAGCATGAGTACGTGGAATTTAGATGTATCCAGTAAAACAGGAGAAGCTTTTAGGGAGCATTTGAATGCTGACATCATTTGCCCAGCAGCAAGAGCCAAGAGCTTATTGAAGAACACACTGACACAAAGTAAATGAACATGAGTGCTTAATTCTGCAAGCCAAGTGAAAATGTCTAATCATAGGAATCATATGTATTTGTAGACATAGAAAAAACCACAAGCAAAAATGTATTCCTTTCACATATTAAAAATGAAACTGTGAACAACAGCACAATACAATTAGTCTCAAGCAAACACATAAAGAGTCATAAAAAATATACCTGGAAAGGAATCACAAGCAATACCTTATCTTTCTGCTTACCAGGACAGCATCAACCATAAACATGCTTCTGAGATGCTTATTTAGCCTATTCTCAAAGATTTTTAGTGACAGAGTTCTTCTCCAACCTCCCTATCAAATTTCTGTTCCAGTATCTCCCCTCACGTTTTTCCCTTAATGCCTAACCTAACCTTGCTGTGCGTTTATCCTACTAATTTTTCTTCTTTCCTAAGGGAACAAGAAGATCCCATCTTCTTTACAGCAGCCTCAAATGTACTTACTAAATGTTATGATGTTTTTCCTCCATCTTCCATAGATAATTGTTTCATCCGTTTGTCATAAGTCTTGTTTTCCAGATGTCTGATAATTTTAATTGCTTTTCTCTGGACTCCTTGTAATTTCTCTGGACTCCTTATTCAAATCTTTCTAAAAGTAAAGTGTTGAAAATACTCCAGCTGAAGTTTCACCAGTGACACGTGAAGCAAAAGGATTACTTCACATTTAATTCTTTCTGATTCAATATTCTATTTTTGACTCATATTTAACTTGTCTGTAGTATAACCCTCAGATACCTTTCTGAAAAGCTACCTATCACTGTTAATCCCAACTTTCATCACAGTCAAAACCTCTTACGACAGATCTCTACTAAAAAATGAACAAACATATCCTCATAATGAAAATATTGAAAGATGTCAGTCCCATCACAAACCTGTTACAGAAGGTGACAGTCTCCTCAGCAAGCATAGAATCTAAATGAGGTAAATATCTTTTAAGTTATCTTGCAACAGAGCAGTAGTTCTGAGCTTTGTATAAAATGTAAATGCTGGACTTGACAGCAGTTTTCCCATTGACTTCAATGACAGTTCATACTACTTCTATTTTCACTGGTTTGTACTGTAAATCTATGTTCACATTTGTTTAGAAAACTTTTGTTTTCTATTTCTTTTAGTGAAAAAATCTTGCTAACACTTCCACAGACATATGTCTGCCCAACACTAAACAGACTTGCTGAGACTTTATTCCTCAAATCACCCAGACCTGACATACATATATCCATCCATGTCTAAATAAAATTATTCTAAACTTCAATTGTCCTATAGTAATTACAGTGCTATAAAAAGGAGTAGAAGTGAGAAGTGAATTAGCAATTTGAAACAGCTTCTCAAAAAAAGCAGGATTTATTTATCCTGAGAGATTTAATCTCAACTGTATTTTTAATAGCTTTTATTTCCAGTAACATACATAGAGAGTTGCTTGCTCAAACCAGGAACTAGTGACTAAGCTTCCAAGAAAAAAGGACACTTATAGGAAGTGGAAGAAAGGACTGGCCACAACGGAGAAATATAGAAAGTCTGCCTGGGCATGCAGAAATGGTGTCAGGAAAGCCAAAGCTCAACTGGACTTATAACTGGTGGAGGACATGAAATGGAATAATAATAAGTTCTATTGATTCATCATCAGTGAAAGGAGAATGAAGAAAATGTGGACCTGCTGCTGAGTGGAGATTTAGTGACATAAGAACACAGACAAGGCTGAGGTACGTGTTGCTTTCTTTGCCTCAGGATTCACTAACAAGGCCCTCCAGGTGGTGGACAGCGAGCTGAGTATGAAATAGTGGTGGGCCAAATATGAGCCCTGGAAGTGATAAAGACTAACAGCAGCCTGGGCTGAACTCATGAGAGAGCAGCCAGTAGATGGCCTTTACTTGGCATTTGTTCATATCTTGCCAAAAAAAGAAAGATGTCACTAAACTGGAGTAAGTTCAGCAGAGGGCCACCAAGATGTTTGGGATTTAGAGCACTTGCCTATGAGGAGAGGCTGAGAAAGGTGGGCCTGTTTACCTAGGAGATGAGAAGGTTTTCAGGAGATCAAACAGCAATACTCTAGTATCCATAGGAGGTTATGAAACAGATGGATCCAGGCAAAAGTAAGAGAGAAAATCGAAACAGCTGAGGTTCTAACTAGCCATAAGAAAAAACCCTTTCACTACAAGGATGATTAAATATTGAAAAAGGTTGCCTGGAGAGGTTTTCACTGGACATCACCCTGGGTAAACCCGTCTGAATCTTATCCACTTATTACTGAGAAAGATTTCTGAATGTCATGAGCACCCTTGACTTACGTAAACTACGTGAGCTGGATGTTCAAAATATGCAGCTTCTATTTTTCACCTATATTCTTCAACCGAATGACCAGAAGTCAAGTCTATTCCAGAAAATATGGTTTTAAATCTATTTTCTGCCATTTCTGCAGCTGTTTGAGGTACCTACTGCGTTGAAAGTTCTCTAACCACAAATTTGAAATCTCATTTTTTATTACAGTTTTACCTACTTTATTTTTATATTAACATCTATCTTTACAGGTAGAAACATCAAACTAGAAATAATCTTCTGAATGGCTTCAGTAACTGAGGATAGTTCTTAAACCATTACGGTCTTATTTATTCATGACTTCTTACGTATATATATATATATACACATACACATATATATATATGATATATATGTATATGTAGAGTTACTTCTTCTTATGTATATATCAACTTCGCTATTACAATTATTTTTTCACTATCAGAGTGTTAATGTTAGATTTCAAGTAAAATAACTGTGTTGGATGTGCCCACTATTTTGATCAGTATTGAAAGAAATATTTCACACATCGGACTGGCCTGTTTTGAAAGATTTATCTGTGTCTGTGGTAATTGAATTGGTTACATTGAGATTTAATCATGTTTACCAGATACTGTAGAAAACAAGCTATAATCCTTGACTAAGCTAAGGGCTTTGATTCATCATTCTGTTAACATCTAGATTCCCCATGTAAAATGAGCCACAGTATCTTTGTTTGTGCCCCTTTGCCTGTGCAAAGTGCAAATGAATGTGACTTAACTAAAATCCCTTTCATTGTGGGATAATTGAAGTTTGTGAGTTTGTAAATCATGGAGATTTGATTACACCTGGTCCTATAAGACCACTCTGCTAAGTGACAGTATAGCTAACACAGATGTTGACAGCTGAGGTTAGACATGGTCACTGTTCTTAGTGTAGACCTCGCATTTGCAGTGTGTATTGCCTCTGGTGATCATCTGGAAGCTTACCTTGTAACAAGAAATTTGCAATAGACTCATGATAGTTAAAAAGCAACCTGTGTCCAGCTCAGGCACCTTCTGAGCTGAGTTAGACAGCTCTGTTCAGTTAGACACATATAAAGCAGCCTGCAGACAGAGTCACCAGGAACGAGACTGCATAACAACGTTAAGGTGGATTTAAATCCTTTCTAAACTTCACGTTCAATACCTATCTTTGAAAGTGCTCAGTACAGCATTCCTGATGCCTTATACCATTTTCTAAGACTATCAAATTTTACAGGTTTGTTAGGAGCTTAGTACTAACCCTATTGATAAAACACTTGGGAGTTAATTCACAGGGAGATTGGAGTAATTCTTCTTGTTAATAGAGATTGTTGGACAACTGCTTTTTGTGTTCTGTCTGACCTTCACTACTGAAAAAAAGATTTTAAAACTCCTGCCTATAAGTTGCCTTAAAATAAACAGAACAAGTGGTCTTATATCCCACACCCACCAAATACTCCATAACAGGTCTTTTCATTATGAGATGGCTATTTGGAATACACATTAGTAAATTGTTGCAGGGGTTTTGTATGTCACCAGGCAAAACAGAGAAATAAACCAGTAATGAAGAAGCTGAATTGCACAGAAATTCCTTAAGGCAGGCGACTCATTTAAGGATGAAGTACAAAGGTGTCATGTACAGAACAAATAGAAAAAGATACCAAGACCAAGCAACTGAGATTAATTTAAAAGTGCTTGATGTATACTTGACTGTGTATGAGAACAACTTCCCCTGAAAAAGGTATGTACCAAAAGCTTTTGGAGAAAGAGATGATGCAATAAAATGTTTCTGATGGGAGCAGGAAAGAGAAAATATTTGCCTCTGTAAAGAGTTATACTTTGAAAAGAATAACAAACGAAATAATATAATCTAAATAGACAGTGAACATGATGTCTTCTTTCCCTTTTCTTTCTGTTTTATTGTTGAACTTCCTGTCTCTAGAGTCACATTCTACAAAAAATCATGGAGTGACTGGCAGAAAGAAAAGGAGGGAAGGGCAGGAAGAAATCTCTAAAGCAGGATGATGATACGGAATCACCTAAACAACTCATGTGCAATAAATCTGCGCAGAGGGAATTCCATTGGTGGCTCTGAAGGGATCAAACAATTTCTCTAGCTATTTCTAGCTATTTCTCTGTTAACAAGAACACATGATAACTCCTTCAAGAAAGAAGCTGTTCCTGAAGATAGGAAAGCAGTT
Organism: Nesoenas mayeri; assembly: GCF_963082525.1. NCBI lineage: Eukaryota > Metazoa > Chordata > Aves > Columbiformes > Columbidae > Nesoenas > Nesoenas mayeri. The sequence continues at coordinate 79,737,101 of NC_137541.1, forward strand.
TATGTCATGCTTGAAATGAATGAAAAGCCAAGAAAGATACTGACAGTATCTTTCTACTACTGAAAACATTGAAAATACTACTGAAAAAATTGAGTTCCAGAGAACTCAATTCAGCAGAAGAACAACCAGCTTGGTCGAACGAAACTGGATAGGGTCAAATGTGTACAGACACTGGGAAAAGCAATGCCTCTCTTAACTGTCATGGTACTTTGAAAAGGATGACAAAAAGAAATTAAGGATATAAAGTGGGTAGTGAACATAATTTACTCTGATTTCTAAAAGCGTTACTTGAATGCCCTCCACAATAACTAATAACAACTAATAACTCCAGAATGATAATGTCAGAAAAATAAATTGAAACTGCAGAAAATTAATTAATAAATAGGCATATTGAAAATTGTTAATGAAATCTTTCAGCAGTTAATACAAGTTGGTCAAACAACTTTCATGTACAAATTTAGAAAATTTAAAGTTATTATACTTTAAGGTGTTACTTTCAAATTTTAGACTCTTCCTTTGATGAGCACCCTAAATAAAACTTTAAGAAGGCAAAAAGAAAAAGTAAAATTCTCTAATTCCTTTCTTCCTGTTTTTAGAAAATAAATGAAATAGATAACAAGTAGTCAACGAACATAGATACAACATATATTTTCCTGACTGACAGGATACAGCCAACTTTTTTTTCTAACAAGAAATATCTGAAAAGAATGTATTTTTTTCATATAAACACTTCCAGTGAGACAGTAACACTCATTTTATGTTATTAACACTAAAAATGAAACGTGTTACTTTTAAAATTTAAAAAGGCACTTCTACTTCTTTACATGCTCAGATTTTCTTTAGTGCTTTTCAGTATAGGAAAACACTGACATAAAAAGAAAGTGTGGGAAATATAATTTTCCCATATTCATAAACTTCTTTCAAAAAACTGGAATTTCCCAATGGAATAGTTAGGCTGCCTCTAGTAATTAACTTTGTAGAAGAAAACCAGCTTAGCAGATTTAACTTCTGGGAAAACCACACTAAGACACAATATTAGTTTGGAAAAGAGACAAGAGAGTCTCTGTCATTCAGATCAGGGAAAAAAAAAGGCCAGTGAATGTAGTAAATAATCAGAATGACTGAGTATTAAAAAAACCAAAAACAAATGGACACCTAGCTTATCAAAAGATGAATATACAGTGTGCCATGAACTGGACTACTCCGTAAGTTGCCATCAGGTTTCAGACTACATATCAGTGACTGAAAAAATGTAGATGACAGTCCTGGAAGTGACTGGTAGTGGAGAGGATGAAACTGCTGAGGTTAGGATTAGTTCAGTTAGCACAGGATTTAAATAAATCTCTTGTTGCTTAATTCACCAAAGAAGAAATGTTCAAAAGGAACTGGTCAGAACTAAAAAGAAGAAAACAAAAGTAAAGAAAGAATGGGAGGTATAAGCATGAGCCAGACACCTTCTTCTGTACCATTCGATGACTGACCTGGTCCCATATGATTAGCTGGATAATAGTACACCTATTTCAGTTAGAGTTGGTCTAAGATGATTACCACAGAATACTCAGTAGATAAAGAAGAAGATGGATATATGAAATTAAATGAGAAAAGTTTCTTCATGCAGCTTGAAGTATACCTGCAGAATTCATTGCCTTAGGGGAATGAAGAGTCAAATGTGACAGCTGGATTAGAGAATGAAAGGAGGAGTATTTTAATTAACACTAACAAAATGTGCAATCCAAAATTATTACCAAAAAAAAAAAAAAAAAGATAATGAAATCTCATGGTTCAGTAGGAAATTACCCTGTGGGACTTTGGGAATAATTTTTCTGCCAAGATCTGTTGCTATGTTGTCGTTTACATACATCATACATGTCTATCCAATGCTTCTGAAACAGTTTCTAGACCCATGTAAAGACAGGTTATTAGTATTATTAAACATAGTTGCTACACTGTGAAGATACATGGAACTGGAAAAGACAGTAAGTTCCTGATTCCTCTTCCTTCTGAAATCAACAAGAGTTAAGCCACTGATTTGTGCGTTGGACTCAAAACTGAGTAGCTTTAATGGACATAATTTAAAGATGGGAGTTGGAATCAGAAAGTTAAAAAAAAATCAGATTTTTAGGTGTTATACAATCATGAATACAAAAGCAAGTACGACTCCATGAATCATGGCAGCTTCAAAGGGTTCTCTGAAGACTCGTATTCGATTTGATAGAAAGAACTGCAACCCATGCATGCAGCATGCAATTTTCAAAGCTGCCATGCTTGCCTTTCACTTTATTTGCATGAGAAGAAATGCTGCATATGCAGAATATGGGAAAGGACCTATCCTCATGAAGCTTTCTGGGGAATAAAAGTCAATGGCAAAAAGCAGTCCCTGAGAACAGAAAATGGACAGCTGTGGCAAGCAAGTTATCTTTCTATATTCTCAAAAGAATGATTATTTTAAGCAGTTTTGATGGGGACTCCTTTTCTATAAGCATTCATTAATTTGCATAGATTCCATTAAAAAAAAAAAAAAAAGGAGTTTGTGTAATGTGCATGAAGACCAGTTGCATGTATAGGGATTTGTATTGGATACTTTTCATCCTTTAAAGTCACCTATAGAACTTCACAAGCATGTGTATAGCATCTACAGTACAAAACCCTAATGGTCAGCACTTACAATTCTAAAGATTTGAAAGCATTGTGCTGCTCTTTTAGCAATATTATTTTAGGAGTATGATACTGTTGAGGGTGTAAAGAACTGAAATAAAAGCCTAAGATAAAGAGCTATTAAAGAAACCAGTGGCTAAGCCTATTTCAGGACTTGCCTTGTGGGAATGAATAGATACAAATGGCACTGAGGGTTTCAAATTTTGAGAAAGCCTGAAATTTATGGGATGTAGAAACGTGACGTCCCTGTATTCCTGGGTTACAAATAAAATGTTACATTTAATGGAGGTGCATGCAGCTCATGAGAACTATAGCCATCGATATTGTATCAGCTCGGTTGCACGTAGGTATGAAGAAGATGAGCATTGTCCCATGATGTTCACAACATGCTGTTCAGTACGAGTACTAGTTTTACTAAAGAACCAAAAGTGCACTCTATGAATGGAGGCCCTAAAATATATTACTTTATTTAATAGTTTTAAAGCAATATATTTCATGGACAAACAGGAAAAAATGGCTGCTGTGTATGGAAGTGACTATATTTTAATCCATTTTCTTAGACTTTATAAGAAGGTGTAGTATGACTGAATTATAAAACTGTAAAATTAATATCTATTTTTATTATTGCTATTACGTCATTTCTGTCTAAATTTGGTTGTTGTGTCCACCCTATATTTGCTTCATCCTGTCGTTCAAACTAGGTAATTTTTTGCTTATGTAAAACTACTGCTCAAGAAAATTCCTGTTAGGTTCTAAAAGGAAGTTTGCTGGAGTGAGGGATGCAGCACTTGACTCAGAGTGTGCATGAGTGTCTTTTTTCATTACTCTGTTCTGCTTTATTCTTTCACAGCAAATAAGTAGGATTAAGGGAGCAGATCTTGAATGATTGATGATAATTCTGAGCACTGCAACTAAATCTTTTGACTGCCTGGCTTAGAAGTACTTATTATCCCCATCAGCTTCTCTCATATCAATACTCCCACACTGTTATTTCTGTCTAACACACTGAGATAGTCTAGAATAGTCAAAGGCCAGCTTAAAAAAATAAATGTAAAAAAAATAATTTAAAAAAAAAAAAAAGGGAACAATTAGTCCAAACTTAATTCTGGGAATAATTCTGGAAATTGTTAGCAAACACGGAGGAATTTGGGATCATTTATCCATTCTGTACTCTGTCACAACAGCTTTTTTGTGTTTTGCACATATTGGCATTATCCTAACTATTCTCATTCCATTACAATTCATTCATCCTAGTATGTTCACATTAGGAACTAGAATATAGGATCACATTATTGTATTTATCTTTATCATGGGACAGTTACATCACAGATAGATATAAACACAGAAAAATCAGTCTTGTTTAGGTAAAATCAGACATTTGCAAAACAGTCCCTGAGCTCAGTCCAGTTAGATGTAAAACTTCAAAAGATAATGAGAAAATCGCAGTTTTACCCACAGAAGCATAATGTAATTATTCTCCATGTCTATTTGGAAAATGTAGTCTCTTCTCTGAATACAGGAAGAAAATGGTCAATTAGGTACATCTATAGTTTTGTATCCATCATAGGAAAATTTATCTATTAGAAAAAAATAACAGGTATCAAAATTATTTTGGCATAGGTCAGTCTACTGTTCTGGTCATTACTGAATTCCATCATTCAAATCTCTGCCCAAACAAGGTATTTAGAAATTTGTTTTAGACTGAAAGGGCATCTCCAACATCTCATTTGAATTCCTTTTCCAGTAATTCCTATGTTTTCAGAGGTTTTTGTGAACAACAAAAAGATGTTGTTCTGGAAAATTCGGAAAGGAAAAAAAGCATTATCTCACTTCTACTTTTTTCATGGGTGTTGATAGGACTGTGAAATTTTGGAACAATGCTTTAAAGTTTAATATGTGTGTTACTGTAGATACTAACCTTCTGATGCTTCCAAATGTCTGTGCATGACCTAAAAATCTTCCAAAATCTATGTGGAACATGTGTCCAGCACTTGTCAGCATTATGTTGTCACTGTGTCGGTCACAGACTCCCAGAATGAAGGTAACAACACACCAGCCAGCGCAGGAATAAAAGAAATTCCTTATTGCCTAGTTAGTAAAACAAAAGCATTTACTGGAAATTTACAAAGATGTGTTTGGTTTTGACACTAATAAGAAAACTAAAAGTTGTAGTTCTATAAATGCTATGTTGCTAAAATTGTAACAGCAAGGTGTTGGTAGGAATGGTACTCCAACAAGTAATATGCGAATTTCAAAGTAACAATGAAAAAACAATTTTATGCATGAGGTTTTCACCTTTTGTTTTACAGATACTTAGAATTCTACGGAAAACTTCTAAGGTGAAATGTACCTAAGAAAAGAAAGCTTCTTGGCAGGAAGCTGACATTTTCTGTTCAGTAGCGGGCAGTACATTGTGAAAACAATTGTTCGGAAATTAGTTGGAAATCTACAAATGTAACCATTTGTTTTGCAAAGAAAGGTTATTTTACACACATTGTACTGTTCTGTACCTACATGGTTCTTTTTTGTCCAGAACTCCATTACCTTTCTCAAATCCTAATTAATCAAGTCTCACAATATTCCAGCCCAAAGAATTAAACCCCATTTTACAGAAATGAACTGAAACAAAGAAAGGCTAAATAGTTTTCTGCTCATAGCATCTGCGAATCTGAATAGACTATGAGATCAAACCCAGTATCATGCAGGGAGATACACGAGAGTGATTAAACCAAAACCCAGCCTAGCAGTTGTGTTTAATATAACCTATTCATCTGATGCTCATTTACATGGTGGAGATGCCTGCTTTCATGGTTAGTCTGCTTCATGTAAGTAGATTGGCTCATTCAGGTTTATCTCATTAATCTCTTTATAATATTACATTGTGGCATTGCTGTTTGCCAAAAATGTGCCCATGGCAGACACAGGAAAATGTTCAGGGTAATGATCTGCTCATCAGACACTCATAGGAGGATTTCAGGTTTTCTGCTAACTTCAGTGTGAAGTATATAAAAAATGCAACTTCTCCTAGTAGAAAAATCTACCCAACCTTTTTGACAACACACAAACTTGGTATCCTCTCTCAGGGGAGAGGTATTCCTGATTCAAATAATGATCACTTTTCTATCCCAAAGGATAAGGAATAGCTCTTGTTTTCTTTTTAATCTTACCTACTACAGTTTACGAACTGAAAATGTAGTTCTTGTTCAGAAGTTTTAATCTCCCATGAATCTCAATCACAATGTGGTTCATTTATATAGAAACCCAAACAACCCTAAACTGTTATCTGGACAAAAATTGCATTAGCCAAGTTAAATCATTATTTCGGCATCGAGGATTTCCCTGCAAATGCAGGGTGTCATCTGTGATGGCTGATAGGGATGACAGCACTGTGGAAGACTTAGGCCACATCACAAGAGTTTGGTGAATTTTATGTTTAACTGTACTACTTACTCACTTGGGTGACCTTGGATAAAACACCTAAGCTTTCTGTGATTTTGTTCACTCAACTATAAAACGAGGACATTAAAGCTTATTCCACATGAGCTCTTTGAGCACCTTAGAAATAGTATTGTATGAGTAAAAAATTATGAAGGAGTAAAAGAGAAAGGTTTATTCACCAGTGAGAACAAGGTGAATGTAGAGTAGTAATTTTATGCATGCCCTATGCAATCAGATTGGACTGTATTTCATACATTTAAAAATTGAGAGAAAATAGGTAGAAATTGGGTTTAGAATATTTCACATTAATGGTACTTTTTTAAAAACAGCAGCAAGAAATCAGAGTTTCAATCAACAACTAGTAGTATCTCACTGTTAATGCAACACTAATTACAAAAGTACTAAAGTTTCTCAAACATATTTATGCTATACATCTACTAAGACTGTTAGAAAAGCAATTTATTTTCACAGTGGTAAATACTGTGGGCATGGAGTTGGGTTCTAAAAATTGAACCAGCAACACAAACATTAAAAGGTTTTTCATGGGCCTCAGAACATGCTCAGACAATAAAGAAAGAATAGAAAGAGTTGCCGGGGAAACTTCTGCTTCTATAAATAAAATCTCAAAATATTTGGCTCATGCATAATTTCTGCTTCCATAAAACCAGATGTATTATATGGCATCCCACAGTGTGATATGAAAAGCATGATCTTACATATCATATGACTAGGCAGTTTTGATAAAACAGCTTTCTAAAGCTGTAGGTATTGACATGGTTATTTCCAAATACAGGAAATCCACTGAGACTTTGCACGTGTTATATTTAAATAAAGTATTTAGAGAGCTGAGCTAAAAAAGAAACATTTTTGAGTTCATTACTTAATTTCAACTTAGCTTCTCTTCACTTTAGTAGTAAACTTCAAAACATCTCTATGATATTTTTATAGAAAATCTATTACAATGCACCTGATTCAGAGCAATATCTCCTTAGACAGACAGTGGCACTTAAGTCAATTCACTGGCTTCTACGCATTTGATTTGTTTGTCTTGTGTCTGAGTCATTTGTTTTTGCTGCTTACTGTCATTTCGTTTGGGTTTTTTCCTATGGTAAAACATGAAATATATAATAAGTTTCATGATGATGTTACCTTTTGGTAACTTGATTCCAGAGGATGGTGATGACGGAACCATTTTTTAATTGTGTTTTCTTTCAATGGTCCTATCAGACCAGACTCCCTGTGGATCTTCGCTAGTGTAGTAGCATCTGGCACCATCTGTACCAATCCTAATCAGACAGAAGAAGAGTTCAAATGAAAAACCTTCAACTTTAAAAAATATGAAGACCATCAACGAATATGGCTTATTGTTGGATCATTCCATGCAGAAAAAATAAATGCTTAAAAGCTTCTAAAATAATGAATGCAATAGAAAATAGAGATCAGGATTGTTTTTCTCTTTGGAGACAAAACACCAAAGGACATTTAGTAAAAAGTGGCAGTTCTGCAAATCAGAAATCAAAACATCAATAACAATATTGAGGAAATAACTGCCTGAAGGTACCAACAAGGCCAAAAATTTAACAAGATTCAAAGTGAGTACAATATGGACACAAATGCCCAAAAATCTATAAAATATAGGATCAGATACTTACTATGAAATATAAAGTTATTTCATATGTGTTTATTGCCAAGAATGTTCCACAAATATTCTGGCAGTATGTGATACTGATCACAGCTGGGAGAGAGGATACTAGATGGTGCAGAAATTAGTCTGATCCAAGATGACATAAACTGGCACTTTGAAGCACAGAGAGAAGCCAAGCATTTTTCATTGCTTCACTTGAATCCTCTGCCTCTACTGCATGCACTTAATTCAATGTTTTGGAACTGAGACCTGGCTTGCCAGCCTTCTGTCCCTGTCCCTGTGTGTGGTCCCCTGGCATGTCATCCCACAATTCACATTACAGGAAGGGCTTCCTTTAACAATCTCAGTTAGTGACAGGCTCCTCTATCATACCCTGCCTGGAAAGTGGGATCCTACCAGTGCTTCATCTGCTTTTCACCTTTCTATGAAACCTGATTTCTGTGTTCCCTTGACTATGAAATTATCACTTGCTGTCTGCCTTGTATAGAAAAGGTGGCCCATGAAGCAAGTCGTTAGCCTGGGATTTGGAAGACCTGCATGTACAAGACTACTTTTGTACGTCCTATGTGGGTTACAGGTATGTCACATGGTCCTTTTATCCTTAATCATCAACTGTAAATCAATTATATTAACACTTACGTAGCTCATAAGGAAAGACATTGTCAGGAAAATCTGTCTGACACTGAGAGACTTTCAGGCAGAGAATATTATTTGCAGATGATCCCTGTATCTTCCTTGGCAAAAATCAAGTTAAGTGTTAGTATATAAAAGAGACAATAATATTAGGTTCAGAAATGGTATTCTTGTATTATTTGCCTTTGAAGTAGAAGCCTTCAAGCTTTAACCTCAACCCCTACAAAGAAGGAAGGAGTCTTTTCCAGGTCACCTTAACCACCCACCACGTCTGTGAATTCAACTTTGTTTTCTCCTAGCTATCTCCTCCAGATCATTCATCCTCTCTCATTTCCTCTTTGTGGCTCAGAAAGCAATGATTTTATTTTTTTATTTTTTTTTAAGTTTTTGGTTTTTGTACAGCAGGTAATCTGAATACATCAGTCTTCTACTTGTGCAAGGATTGTTTTTAGTAAAAGATCTGGAGAGTCAGTAAAAAATAGTAAGCTTATTGCTGTCAGTAAATTTCTGTAGCAAGCAATTGGTATCTCTGCTACAGCTCTGCTATAACAACCATAAAAGAGGGAAATAAAGCTTTCAGATGAGTCAGGCCTGCCCTAAGCAGCATAAATCACAAGAGTAATATTTCAAAATCAACACTGCAAAGCTGTCATCACTTGTCTACAGGTACTTTGCGCAGCCACATGCAAGTAGGTTAATTTAAGCATCTGTGAAGGATCACACTGGATTAAAACTTTAGTAGCTATAGCAAATTTTCTCCAAACCTCTCCTTTTGACGTGTGAAGTTACCATTAAGTATCTGGTGCAAGCTGATGGTGTTGAGGCTTTCGGAAAATTCTAGCCTACATTACTAAAAACTCAATGAGTTTGGTGGTACGTATTCTGGAAAGGCAGAATGAATAAACAAAATGAACATGCAGGAGTAGGCAAGTATACAATTTAGGGCCTGAGTAACAGAAGTTCTGAGCATTTTTTTTTTCTTTGGGGGGAATATAAATAAGGCACCCATTAAAATAAAAGCTAAAGGGTAGATTTTCGTATACTGCTGTTTACATGAGATATGAATAATGTAATACAGGTAACTTTCATAATGTAAAACTAACCTTGGCCTTTTCCTGTAGATAAACACCTATAAATGATCATTTGCATATCCAGTCCCTCTTGGAGCCAAATGTTGTCCATCACTCGAATAATTTGCAGAACCAGCATATCTTGACGTAGATCATCGCCTATCTGTGAAAATTGCACAAAAAATTCAGGTTTCAACTTCAATGCCACATAGAAATAACATGCTATTTCATTTAGATTTTTTCCCTCACCAAAATAGCTGCATTCATTTTACAGTAAACCCCTCTTTAAAGTTGCTACTTATCTTTCTGTATCAGAAGAGGACAGAGTAAATGGGGCACATAGGCAGAAACAGTTCTGGCAGCCACTGAGATGGTAACAAATGCTCCCTGATTAACAGCAGCCTTTCTGCTTATTATTCCTATATAATTATTAGAATTTGAAAAATTAGTCCGGAGGTAGGATCCTAATTTAGTTACATTTTAAAGTCTACCTAATGATAGATCCTTTTTCACAAATGACAGCATTTGTCTAATGTTAAGCTTCACAACTTGGTATTTGCAGCAGACTGAAAGGGAATTTTATCACGAATTTATATTTTATCCATGATATAATGCATATTCAGTTTCAAACAGTGATGCTGTGTTGACTGCTCTCCCCACGGAGCCAGTCAAACAACAATCTTAGTGAAATGGGGCTTTAATTGTAGCCACAAGAGGTAATGAAGAGATTATCTTCAACCATGGCTGAGCAAATGGCCTGTGAAAACAAAAGGCCTGCTTTTTTTGTTTCCACCTCCTCCCCACCTCATCTAAAATACATGTGACTTTTACTGGTATTTTTAAGTGCTCTATTCTTTTATTACACTCTTTATGTACAAGCATTCCAATCAATGAACATTTAATGCTATGAAATGAATACTTAAAGACATGTAACTATTCTTTAAAAATATATACATATATATTTCTTTCATTTAAAGGTAATCTTAACTCAAATCAATTATTCTTAGTACCCAAACATGAGAAAAATCTTGTTCTCTCCACTTATCTTCCCTTCTTCCCTCACGTATAGAGTCAGTAGACAATTTAGTATGACACCAGTGGTTACAATTTTATGCATGCATTATCCACCATGAACAAACAATGGAGTTGCAGCACAAGTAAAAGATACTTTAGCACTATGGTTTGCTGACAAGGGAAGGCAACATCAGCTATAATACTTCTACAGCAACTGGAGAGCTGGCTGTTTGTTGAATGTTACCGAGCAGGGAAAACACTGTCTTGGTAAAACCAGCACAAATGTTTAAATGCTGCACAGGTAGGCATTTGCTGAAGTTGCTCAAGTAAGTAGGAGCTTGTCTATTTAACATTGATTCTCAGATGAAATAGCATAAGAACCGGAACAACTTAACATTGCTAGCCTCCTCCAAATATGCCTGGAAAGCATACTTCTGTTCCTGAGAATCACAGCTGCTCTAAAAGTCAATTTAATACAAGAAGGCCTAGAAATATCTTTTATCCTTTTAATTTTATTTATTTTTATCAATTTTTAGCCTTTTGGTTTGGAACATGATACTGCAAAAGACTGAGAAATAATATTTTTTGCAACGCTGAGCATTTTCTATCCATCAGCCATTTTATGAACTTCAGTATTCTCTGAAAACAGCATGCACTGCTATGGAAGACATTTTCTTCTTTCAAAGTAACTTTAGATTACAATTATTTTCTTTTGCGGATGGACACAGCACTCTCATCAACTCTGACGCTTTGAAGGTGACAACTGGAAAATAAATTGGAGTTTACTTTCAGAGTCATGTCCTCTCAGTAACTCTGAAGAGATGGAATTCCTCTGCAGTTCTTTCCACTTCCCTCTTCCTCAGGTCACTCCTCTGTGCTGGCTGCATTAATTCTGTGCAGCAAATGCATCCTCTAACACTCCAGTATTTTGATACATTAGATGCATACGTACAAGACTACTGGATTCAGACATTCTGAATTATCTCTCCTCTTAGACTTGCCCTCTGACTCCAATGTGATAAATAAACTACGTTCATAAGATAAACTTAGTATTTTATCCAGGTTGTGTCCACTAAGAAAAAGAATTGCAAGAACTTGTTTGATTCTCTACCAATCAAAAAGTTGATACTTCAGTTCATTGCCTCAGCATATTCCGTTATAAATTCTGCTATTAAAAATAACTGGGAAAAGTGAACAGCAGAGCCAAATCTAACATCCTTAGGCTCAAGGACTAATATAAATTAGGAGAATTACAAATCAACACTTTGCATACAAAATGAACTGAAGATTAGAGGAAGAACATACCTTAAAAATAACATTGATGTTTCCACTTGGAGCATTTGCATTGATGAAGGAGATTTTTAATGGAAAAGCATTGGATGTAAAATAAGAACATGACTTCAGGGAAAAAGAAAATGAGAGAGAAGAATAACAGTGTCACATATATGAAACATCAGGCTAATACAGTGCCTCCAAAAATGGTGCCATCTTTAAATATTGATCAGTAGCACCAATAACAAAAATAAATAATTCTTGATATTATTGACTGTTTAATTGGGTCAGGAAAATAAGAAATTATTTTTCCTAGACAATTTGTTCCACTCAATAATCAGATTACATGACAGGATAATATTTTCCATACTGTTTTTCATTTTCACCCACGTCTATTAATGATGAACTTTGGCTGGGAGTGAGTGGACGAAGTACAAAAGACTGATCTAATGAGAATCCATACAGCATTGAGAAGTCTTAGGTCTTATTATTTTACACACATGCACACAAAAAATATTGCCCAAGCATACAGTTTTACTGGGAGCAAAGAAGCTGCTAATTTCTTTGGTGATCTCACTCTGGCTGAGAATACAGGAAATTCTGAAAATCACAATCTATTTTATGTGGAATTTATCTTAATTAAACATGGACTCTGACTTCTCATGCCCTACAGCTCCTTCCACCAGAAGACCTGAAAGGGCTTCAAAAAGCATTAATGAGCCAAGCACTGCAAATCCTGTGTGAGTTAAGAGTGGTATTATTAACATCATTAATTAAAAAAAAAAGGGTGGGGGGAGGGCTGGGAGGGGTTGCAAAAAAACAACTGAAAAAAACAACCAAAGGCAACGGTAAATTAATGGCCTGGTCTCTAGAAATAATGAGTGCCTCACAGGAGCTACTGCTGTCCTGACTGGGTGGAGTGCAATGGAGGCTAATTTGAACAAAACTGCTACTAGACACAGCTGTCTCTTGCTTTTCATCAAAACATCTCAAAGCATGGTACAAGCAAGCAAATATTGTCTGAGGCACATCGTACATCTGTGGCATGCAATAGCTATTAGTGATGATGAAATCCTGACCCCCTATGGAATTTTGTCAATTGAAATGTCTCAGTAAGTGCTTGAAAGGTTGCTGTGAGATAATGCATTACTGACAGAGCTGGGAGCAGTGCTTGCTTCAAGTAAAATCAATAGATGATGCCAAAATGAATTAAATTTAGGTAATTATAAGCACTTAAAAATTCTAATTTGCATGATTATACTGACATATAGTTCAATCAAGAAGCTGCATATATTTATAGCAAGATAATGGCCTATAATGAGACAAGAAAAATGAAAAAAATCTCTCTTCAGATTATTTAAACATTTTGTATCTGTCCAGCCAAGCTGGTGCAGTATAAATAGAATGACTGTATGGTGAGATACTTTCTCATTAGTCATTATTTCCAAAAAGCCTCAAAGCAGTGAGAAGCAGAAGGCTTCAGATTCTCCTGACTTATATCATACACAATGGGCCCAAGCCTGTGGGGTGCTGGAAGACTTTTATTCTCAGTGAGATCAAGGCTGAATAGCAATTACTCAGAGAATCACAGGTCAAAGGCAATTGAAAGGATCAGCACCTCCTAGAATCAGGTCCACTGTAGATAATGAGCCAGAGAATAAAAATAGAGCACAAATTGCTGTCATTAGGCAGCCATATCTGGTAATACAATCGGCTCTTCAGGTTTGTTTTCTCTTGCTGCTGGATACCTTTTCCTTCTCTAGAGCTGGAAGAGCATATTCCTGGCATAATATTGTTTATGAAAACATTTCTAAGCAATGAATAACTCAGTCTTAGTACTGTGGTCAAAGTAAAGTAACACTAATGAGCATTGTTGTTTCCTTTAAGTCATTTTAATAGGGGTCATAGAGGTAAGTTACTGTCAATATTTAATATTTTAGCAATTATCATTCATGTGCCTATTCCCTTCTCAGCAGAAAGACAGCTAGCTCTAGAACTTTAGCTGCTCCTACCCATGACAAGAGAGAGTCTTGGATGAGAAGAAAACTGCCATCAAGAGCTACCTGGGCAGGATGGTTACCAGGTTTCAGCTTCAGTGGAGCCAGATGCCCTTGCCATTCAATGCCATGGTAGGGAAACTGAGCTGGGAGCAGGTTGCGCAGAGTTTGAAATCTTTGTTGCTTCTGCTGCTGCACAAGCTGAGACGTATGCAATACCCACCCCACCAGTCCCCTGTACTTCTGCCTCCAACAAAGGCCCTCAGTTTCAAAGGAATTAGGAAGGATGTCACTTTACTGGATGACTTATGCTTAATACCAGTAAGATTAATCCCCAGTCAACGCAGCCATACACTCCTTCTCCCTCTTTATACTAAAAAAAAATAAAAATAAAAAATCCATTGCATGAGCTATACTTACGTCTTCCTCTATGCCTAGGACAACAAGCGCAGGATTCAGGGGAAGCCGACAAAAGTTTACCTCCTGGAAGAACTGCGAAAGCCTATTGAGTTCCACCTTTAACACCTCCTGCAACATGTGAGTCATTATGGCAACATGAAAGAACATAGCAGCTTTTGAGCCATGTACTGGCTTTCTATATTTTAAGCTAGCAGTACAGCTTCTGGAGCTAGTAGCATCCATGTAGCCTTATAACAGCTAATGAGGTCACGTTGAGGTGCAGTTATTAAAAATAAGCACTGTCATTTTACTCCACATTCATGCTTTTTCTGCCTAGATGCACTACCAGTTCATGCTGTCATGTAGGTTCAGATTCAATGTCCTTCATTATGGGCTGATTACCCTTGTGCCTATTCTGCTGCATCCCATGTCTTTTTTGCCTTGCTGGACGTCACAATTTGTTACCTGTTGCCTCAACACTCTGATCTCCCTCACCTGACTGTAGGTGTATTAATTGCAAGGTTTCTGAGTTTCTCAGTATCACAGTAACTGCAGCCTCGAGATTAATCTCTACAATCTGAATTATGCATCAGTAATGTATAATGTATCACTACTCTTTCTTTTTCTTTACAGGGATTTTTCTCTTTGCAAATGTTTTTTGCCTTTTTACTTCCATGTTTGCTTTGCTGCTCTCAGTAGCAACACTGAGTTTTCTGAAAAAATCCTTTGAAAATCTTTGAATCCTTAACAAGGCAAAAAGAATTCATGATAACTTTCATGATAACCAGCAGCGGCACGTATATTTTTATTTGGCTTTCTGGTCTGTCTTACTAAGATCTCAGCAAGAAGCAGTTTTATACATCATGTAAGTAACAACAACTATCTTGGAAAATTAACAGTTTTGAATTGGAAATGTACCTAAGCAATATAAAAGCTGCACCCACTGGAGAAGATGACTGCAAGCCTTATACTGCCACGAAAGCATCTCTGCAGATATGCATACCGTATTAGTTGCTGAATGCTATATTTTAGATATTAAATACAGTCCACTCTGGTTGGCTTTGCTAAGAAAGAAGGATGTTCAGCCTGTCAAGGGCAAATATTAGTAAAGTTTTCAAGAAACAATGAAGCTCTGTAGGAGTCAAATACTTTGGGATGAGGTGCTGAATGTGAACGTTCCTTCCAGTAAAATGTTAATCAGCTTTGTTGTCATTATTTCCAGCCAGCTTCAAGTCTGGTTGAGAAGGAATTGATGAAGGAATTTAAATGGCTTAAAAGATCTGCTGACTTGAAGAATAACAGTGATGAGAGTTGTCCTATTAAATACATGTGTTTTACTTGTTTTCAGAGCAGCATAAAATTTTATAAACTTTTGTGAAATCTTAGGTTATGCAAAGGCATTATAGGAAAGAGGTGTCACTTTGGAAAAAATAAAATTACCTGAAAAAACTTAGATGGAAGGGGAGGTATTTTTTAACAAACCTTTCTTTTTGCGTCACTGGCAGCTTTTACTTCTTTGGCAATGTCTTCCAGAATTCTGATAAGTTTTCCCTCCTTAGAAAACTCATTGTTCAGGGTTTTTCCAGCACAGAATTGGAGAGCAGACAGTAGTTTCTGATACCAGATTTTGAAATGAACTTCATTCTGTGCATTCTTCAACAGCCTGAAGGAAGGAGGGGGAAAAAAAAGCATCTGTGTATCTAAAACTGATTTTTATTTTATATCACCTCTAGCAGGAACAACAAGTGCACTCCAGACTAATCCGTGTTTGGTGACTTTGGGCAGGAGAGAATGAAACAAAATGTTGTTTATTTTTTGGCTGTACTCAAGTCCCATTTGATAACTAATGAGATTCCAAGTGTGTTGAATCAATAGGAACCTGTCATTTCTTTTTGTCATACATAGTGCAGCATCTGTATTGCTTATTTCTGCAAGAAAAGTTTACAAAGTGAATATGTTGTATTTTTTGAAGTCTAGTCTTAAATATATATCTCTAAATCTATGATGTTTTTGTCTCCTGCGAGTACACTTACACAATGAAGCACATCTTTCAGCTTGGAAGTGCATTTAAAGACCACTTTAGCCTCAGATATTTCATCAGTTCTAGAAACTTGCAGTATTTTAAGCTGAGGAGACATTCCTGAAATTGCCTATACTGCTAAAGAGTGAAATGAACCCTTCTTTACTGGTAAGTATTGGTCTAAAGCAAAAACTCAGCTTTTAATTTGATAGAAGTTTGTAAAAGCTTTGGAAATGGAGTTATTACTAACATAAAAGTCAGAACTACAACTAAAAACATTTTTTTTTTCCTTCATGTTTGCCATAGACTCTTATCTAACTACACATTCATTTGGCAGTTTAGGGATTTTTTAGTTAATTGAATTAATTACTGTAATTTTTTCTTCCTTATGTGGGCCAGAGTTTTTGTACACATTTTATTAATTTTTATAAATGCAGATGGACTCATCAGCTTTATATTGCTACTAACATCCTGCCCATCACCTGGGATTTCCCTTTGCCTGAAGGATGGACAAAGGTCTCTTTGCTTTTGTCCGAACTTTCCGCCACACAACTTCATCCTTAAGAACATCTCAAACCTTAAATGCCTGAATCTTCATGCAGCTTCCTTTATCTGATGAGGTTACACAAACCTAACTAATAATACTACTTTTCACAGGACAGAAATCAGAGAAGCTGTTGACTTCCAAGGCACAGTACATGTGAGTGTAACATAAAAAAAGCAAGAACAAGATAAGTACAAAGCACTGATATTTAAAGGAAAAAAATAATAATTCCTGTAGACACTTCAACTCCTTCAAATCACATATAAGGCATTACAATATTGCCACTGTAGCCCATGCATCTTTTGGTGATGAGGAATTCTTGTCATTTTTTTATGAGGCAATGATTTTTCTAGGTCCTCTTTTCTTATATAATTCTATGCAGAATAATATCACCTACTGGTTTCTCAAAAGCTTTTCCAGTTACACAAAACCTCTGAATATCTAAAGGTTTATAAGTATTGAAAATCTTAAAGAATGTGTGGTGTTTCTGTCAGAAGTGCCTAGACATGAAACAGAAGAGAAATTTATCATCATCACACTCTGGAGGAGACTGAAATGACATTTCTTTCTGTAGACTGGTAAAAACAAATAATTACTTTTTGGATCAGAAAGAAACACAAATTGCATTGCAGTGCCTGATGGAAGGCAAACAGCTGTATTCTTATCATGAACCCTCCCCAAAATGAAGAAGGCTGAGAGCACATGCATATATGGTGGCGGATAAACTGATTTTTCCAGATTTTGAGTAAAGTAAGCCCAAGTTTCCACAGACTGGGATTCATTTGCTTAAATGTAGATGATACCTCGTGCCATTTTAGATATCCTCAGAAATCCTATTCGGCCTCCAGCTTCTGCCTTGGAAAGGCATGGGTCCACTAGAGACAATACCTTATGTGTGCATGTAGATGCCTCAGATGCCCTATGGTGTATAAAATAGCCTATGTTTAGGGTACTAAATCACACTCTGCAGTGGCTTTTTAGCTCAGTTATAAGTAAACAAGGTGATTTAAAAAAAACCAAAAACATACTCTGTCCACTTCAGGAACAGGCTTGGTGATTATTTTTCAAACAAAAGCTTTACCGGCACAGTGCAAACTGTCACATAGGCAGGGATTTTAGTCTGCTGAAGCAGAGCCCAGCTCAGTCTAAGTCCAGCTAAACAGCTCTCATTTCTCTTGGAGCACAGGCAAAACAAACTTGTACACTTCTGCTGTGGAAAGACAAGTGCAACTGCACCTAAGAAAAGATGACATCACTGTGATATCTATTTTGAACTGGTCAGGTTATGTTGGTGCAGAATCTTCTGCCAGCACTTAGGCTTGCATTGGAATGAGCTGAGAATCTAAATCATATTAATTCACCTATTCAATTTTTAACAGTACATATTTAGAGAATCGAGATAGGCTACCTTTTCATGTTTGAGATGTCCTTTTAATCCTTTCAGATATAGAGAACATTGAAACAACTTTTATTTTCCTAAAATAAAAGCCTTAGAACTTCACGTACAGGAAGCAAAATATTAAACCCAACATGTTTTGCTATTTTAAACAGAGCTACTCCCTGCATAAGGCAGATCAACTTAGAAGATCCATTTTTTGATTACTCTTATGGCTGAGTGTTCACAGAAAAAAAGCTTTTATATATATATATATATATATATATATATGATACAAAGATTTCTTTTCAATCTGAGAAAGGATTATGTGCCAGATTCAGATAGCTTATGCATAAGATGTACGTGAGGACAGAGGATGTATAGAGTCTGAATACTCTCACATGTGCTTCTCGAGCCCAGTCCATGTGGAGAGTGCAGGCAGTCATCACAATCTCACTGCTAAAATCCATTTCCATGTCAGTTGCAGCTCAGCATACACCCCAAAAGCTGAACCCACGTGGCAGCTTTTGACAGCACATGTGCTTGCTCAGCAGCCCCATGAGGAGCTCGGGGTTCTGCACTCAAAATGTTTCTGGCCGCTACGGTTCGGACAGCACAACTTACTTCTGCTTGCCCACTGGGGTAGGTGTGCTTTTAAAAGCCTGTAGACCTTAACTTGCAAAATGATTTGGATTAACTGGGTCTGACTTCTATATTCATTTTTAAAAAAGCAGTCTCTAGGAGCACACAAAGGACAGCTTTTAATGTGATGACTCATTACAGGCTTTGCAGAAATGTTTATTCAACAACTGAACAAATATGTAGTTGTAAATCTGTCTTCCCAGTTTCCTGGCCCACATATCTTCACCCTGCCATTGCCAGAATTCAAGAGAGACAGGAAAGTCTGCAACTTCTGAGGCTGCAGGATGGAGAAATACTCAAGACACTAATGAAATTTTCAAGTTAGGACAAGATGCCAGGCTTTGAGGGAGGAAGACAAAATTGGAATGATTTAAAACTCAAGGGTGTCAGTAGGGAAATTTGTGAAGGTGTTGGGTGTTTGTTTGTTTTTCCTGACAATTTTTACAGGTTTCTGCAAGACAGAACAAAAATCTAGGACTATACAGAATAGATTTCCTCACTCTTCAGGGTTCTCTGATTGGGGACAAATGCCATCGTTCTCAGCCAGACCAGGGTAATTCAGATGCCCTGTCCCAAGGGCACTTTCTGGGAAATACCACAACAGCACTGGAAATTTCTATTTGCTGGCTTGAAATCTAGTAAAGAAGTAAACTAAGCTGCCCCGCTTAGCAGCAGTCAGAAGGTCCAAGTCAGATTCTAGGGTGCCCTGAAAGATGTCCCCAACTTCCTTATGCAAGCAGCTGTTTCTCTTCCATTCTACATGCCCCTATTCCATGCCTGCAAGGTGTCTCCAACTACATTTTCTAGCACTTGCAGAAACATGCCTACGTTTTTTTTTCTGAGTACAGAAACACAAGTGTCCTGGAGAAATTTTTGGCACAGGGCAGAATTGAAGGTGGGGTTGAATCAGGCTGAGTTGACTGCTGTGTCAGAGAAGGAGAAACAGGGCTACAACCGTTATGGAGAAAAAAAAAAAAAAAGGAAGGAATGGAATGTGATGGGATGGAACTTGGTACCAAAACAGGTGAGCTGTCCTCTTACTCCTGTGGTGTGGGGAGAGAGGGAAGCTGGTGCTCTAAAGGCCTTGCAGCACAGTCTGTTCTCTGAGTTGGATTTGGTAGACAAGAGAAAGAGTGAGGCTGCTGAGACAACTCTGCTGTGTGAACATCTGTTCCTTGTCTCCTTCAGAAAAGGGAGCAGGGTGAACCAGAGTGTAATGCTTGACAGGACAGATTAGCTTGCAGGTAGCCTGTTAAACCACACTGTAGCAAAAGAAACCTAAGAAAAAGCCAGGATCTCCAGTATCTTACTAGAGGTTTTAGCCCCTACCTGCTATGAGCAAGTGAGGTACAGTTTGACTGGGTTATTTACACGTGGTGTCAAAGTCAGAGTAGTGACCCTAGTTGATTTTTTGCAAGGGATGTCTGGTATTTATTACACAAAAGCTGTGCCTACTAGCACACATACTGCGTACTCTTTGCTTAAGGTGTTTTGAATTCAGAGACACAAAATGAAAATGAGGTGCCTTAGGGTTTTAAGACGAGTGCTGAGGTACTTACTATCATTGGTCAATCTCTGGTAAACTTGACCAAGGAAACCACTATGCTTGTTGTAAAGGTATATTTTATGCTTGTTTTCTGTTTCACTAAGCTGGAGGCAGGACGAGTCATGGAAGAAGATAACATTAGTACAAAACTGCTGCTCATAATAGCAATAATTGTTTTAAAATTATACTCCACAGCCCTTTGTATAAAAGATTAGCTACACAAGCACACTTCTCTACCACTGCACAGCTTCCACGTCTGAGGTTGCCATCCATTCTGATTTTCATTAGACATCCTGCAACACTCTCAAGCTGTCCTTTGTGCTCTTTTGTGTCATGCAGCTATGGCACAAACCTGAAGCACATGATGGATTTAATTTTCAGCTCATTGAAGAAAACATTTTACTGTTTGCATTCTTAATCAGAAGATTAAGTAAGAGGGGTGATTTGTTAGTGGGGTTGCATTTAGGCTTGGCAGCTTCTTAAATCCTACTGCAAGTTACTCACAGACACAAGGATGAGAGAGATGACAAAACTGCGCAACTGAAGATTAATACCTCCATTGAGCCTGTGATTGGCCATGAGGATGAGTGGGCAACTTCTGCTATTAATTACCGAGTTGCAAGTTAAACTTTTCTTAGTTTTTTCTTTTATCTCCCCAAGAGATACATTGGACAAGGTTTTTACTTCCCTGGAAGTGATAACAGAAATAATCCCTTTGACAGAGATATCAACATAGCAAGTACCGCACAAACACTGTGAACTCCAGTGAATTCCAGATTCTAACAAGTACCCGTCATCCTTCTTCCCCTACACCTGCAACTCCCATTAGTCCTCTCAAGAGCACAGCCAAGCCTGCAGAATTTGTATTTTTCACTTGTGAGCTGGTTCACTCAGGCATGGCTTCTTTAGACACAGCCAAACTCTAAGGTGGCAGAGTGCCAAGCTGGCAAATATGACTGTGGCTTTTCTGATCTCTTTTCTAATGCCTAGGATGGGTGACTCAACTTGCTGAAGCTCCCCGGAATGTGTCCATAGGATGGCAGCTCTTGCTTCAGAGAACAGAAAGGAACACTTGCACTCGTTGCAATGTAATCTCTATTCTCCACCTCCTTCACGGCCTTGGTGAGATAAGACTTAATTGGACAGCAAAATTTAAATAAACTTACTGGAAGGCCTTAAAGTGGCTCTACTCTCATGGTCCTCTTTTATTCAAGAGATAGCCTGTATGTATCTCTGTCAACTTCCTATAAAAAATGGATACAGGACAGTACCTCCCTTTTTAAACTAACCCCAAATTCTAGGAAGGTGTGATTTATGTACTACAAGTCAGAAAGGAAAACATAGAAAACAGTAGCACTGTTCTGTGTAGACCTATTTGGGTATGGCAATCAACAAAGCAAAAGACATACAAACAAACGAACAACTGAAAAGCACAAATGCCTAACATGTTGAGAGCATTCAAATTTCTGCAGGGGAGGATGGGGAACAAAGTCAATTAGGCAGAAGAGTTAATGTACAAGAAAGACAGAAGGGACACAGCAGCTCTCCCAAATGATCGTAGCACTGGGCATTTTCCATAGCTTTACAGAAACACAGTGCAAGGTCATCGGGTTGACTGGAAGGACCAGGACTGAACTCCCTTTCACTCTCCTTTTCTTTGACTGAGTACAAAGCCAACAGAAAGAGAGAGGCACTAGAAACCTGGCAGGACTCTGCCTTGTCTGTTGATCTTTCTATTCCAGACAAGAGGAGAAGGAAAGTTTAGATTTCTTTAGTAGACTGAGTGAAATGTGGTGCAATATTTTCTCTGAATCTTCCTAACCAACTAAGTCTCCAGAATGGAAGAGCAGCAGCTGTTCAGTGGTTTGCAACATCTGTCCACTTTTGGCTCTTCACACCTCTCACATAAGAAACCTGCAGTCAGTCTCACCTGCTGCTTCTCATATAACAGAGCTGCTTTTATAGACTCATTTTTCAAAGCATTACCCTTGAACAGAAAATACCTCTGCTTAAAGTGAAATTTGGTTTTAAAAAGCCATGCGAAACATTTGCTTTCCTTTTTTTCTGATTTTTTTTTTTTTAATAGAACAGGGATCTAACACATTGGTCTCCCTTGGACAACAAAATATTGTTGCAGACTTATAAAGTATGCTGGTAGGCTTGAGAAACACGACATTTCTGTGGTAGACAAGGAACTAATTGTCATTATTTGCTAATTTCCTCTCAAATATCTTTATGAACAAGGCAAGACAATTTGCATCCAAACAAATCACTTGATCTGGTAGATTCAATCAACCCAGTTCCCCCCACGCCCACTGAATGCCTTAACATGTGGAATGCATGTCCTGCTTACCCACAAAAATTAGCAGAACAATGAAAACAGAGTCTGCGCTACACTATGCAAGTAAGTTGCCAAGCCCTGCTAAGGCTGCCTAACAGAACAACATTTTATTCAATAGGTAATATAGTTAGTTGCATGTACTTCTGTATTAAGAAATTAAACCACAGATAAAACCGGTGTTATCTGGAGAAGAAAGAGCATTTACCTTGAAAATTAATTGTATCAAGAATTAATAGGAGAGTATAATGCTGCACAGGTACCACTATCACTACCGGACAGCAGATGGTACCTGGTCTAAGGTTTAAACAAGAAAAAGTCACCCTCAGAACATGTCTTCTCCGATTTGTTGAATGGACATGTTAACATCAATATAAATGCTACAAGAATTGTCTAGTAAAAAGAAGTGCTAATAGTGTGTCTCTTTCTGCTTCAGTTTGTAAAAAAAAGAAAATATAAATAAATAAATAAATAAACAGAATTGTTGGCAAACAATTCTAGTCTATTTCTCTTCATTTGATTTGGGGACCAAATTTATTAACACACGATCATGAACACAAGAAATACCTGGAGCAGAACAGCAACATAATAGAATTAGTGGTTGTTTCCAACAACATCTGTATACAACAGTGCTGACCTTGGATAACTTCAGAACCCATGAGTGAGGGTTCACAGTCCCTAATAAAGCATTGTCATGGTTTAACCTGAGCTAGCAATACAACCATGACAGCCACTCGCTCACCGCCCCCCCTGCAACAGGGGAGAGAATTGAAAGGAAAGGGAGAAACATGGATTGAGATAAGCACAGTTGAATAAAATATATATATATATATATATAAAAGAGAAATAAAAGATACTCAAGGCAATTTCTCACGAAATCTATCCACACCAAGCAGCCAGTCCTTTGAAAGCAGCACCCAAAAGCGAAAAAAAAAATGGAAAAAGGAGGAAAGGTTCAGAGGCCTCTGCAAAACGGCAAAAGCCAGACTAAATGTCCCACACAGACCTGCCCCAGAGAGAGAGCAAGAGATAGTTGAAGAGCCAACAGGAAGGTCCCACTCTGGAGCATGACAGTAATGGATGGAACACTCTCATTGATCAGTCTGGATGTCAGTCAAGCTCTGCCCCATTTCTGCCCCTCTTCCTTGGTGCCTCACACCTGTAAGAAAAGTGCTCAGAATGTTGTTGGCTCTCAGGCCAGAGCAATTAAAAACATTAAATCTGTGCTGGGGTGTTACCTGCTTGTTCTCAAACTAAGTCTAAATAATGAGCATGCTAGCTATGAAAAAGAAAGGTTTGTAACCGCATGAAGAAAATTAACCCATTTTCAGTTAAACCAGCACAAGCATTAATCCAAAGCTACAGAAATTAAATGCCTTCACATTAAGGCTGAGAGTGAATTAAGCTCAGGCTTACAATTATAGGTATAACTGCCCTAAAGTATCAATAGAAAAAGTACCACTATTTCAGTAAAGAGTATGATTAACTTTACCCTCTAAAACCTGTATGCTGAATAATTACCATAAAAAAAATCTACTTGAAAAATGTATTGCATTTAATATCTGCATGAAAATTATCAAAGGGGCAGTATTATTTTGCAGTCAATGAGAAAAATGGCATTCAAGTCAGTCTGGCATTAATTTTGAAAAGTCTGGTTCTATCTTTGCCAGTACTTTCCTCATGTGACCAGGTACACCCTTGTCTGTGCTTATTTCAAAACTGCAGATTTTCTCCTCAGAACAAATGCCATACTGTTGTCAGAATTCCACGCAGTATCTTG
Organism: Nesoenas mayeri; assembly: GCF_963082525.1. Taxonomy (NCBI): domain Eukaryota; kingdom Metazoa; phylum Chordata; class Aves; order Columbiformes; family Columbidae; genus Nesoenas; species Nesoenas mayeri. Next base: position 79,761,469 of record NC_137541.1, read on the forward strand.
CTTAATACCAGAACCAGAAAGCCTGGAAGCTACAGCCATCTATCTTTGCAATAGCTAAGAGTAAATTTGTGGCACAGGAACTGAAATATACCATTCATTCCAGGCATAACAGAAATTGTTGCATTCCTCCCAGTGGGTGACTGTATTGGTAGCTTTCAATAAACAAGATTAGATGGGATAATCACCACTAAAATAAGCAAGCCCAATGGCTTTAATGGGATGATATCCAAATATGCCAGCAATTAACTGGATACAGGAAGTGACTAAGCTACTTTGCATTCAAACCATCTAAATAAATTGCAAAATTAATCCAGGTTCAAGTAGTCTACTAGAGCCAATAGAGTTGCTAAGCTTTGTACTGTATCTGAATTTAGGCCACAGCTACCACAGCAATACACTGAGAAGAATCTGAAAATGTTGTTCTTCATCTGTCTGTTGTTTGGATTATTCATGTCTACCAAAATGGCTTTGGATAGCTTCTGTAGCTTCCCATTAGCTTCATAGCTGGAACAAAAAAATCCCTCATGACACTACAAAACAAAACATATGACACAGAACTAATTATGTATGGCTCTGCATGCACTGGGAAATCCAGATTTACACAAAACTACAGAATTAAACCTGAATTATGCTGCAACACTTTGGTTAACCTCACTCTAAAATGCTGTATGCACCTTTTCTGCTTTTGTTGCTGTTTTTACTTTTTTAACGTACTAATACAGAAGTAGACTCAGGGAGAACACAAAAATTGTCTTTCTATAAGGTCATTAAGGCCTTTGGTTGCTCATATTAGGAGCAGTTCCAGATTTTATTCATGCATTCTGAGCTAGATCTGTGCTTCATAATCCTCAGGTTTTCAGATTACCATTCTTATGACTCAGCCTGGGCATGGGGAGGGATGAGTTAGGTTTTTGGGGTAGATGGTGGGGAAAATAGGAAAAGAGAGTGACATTGTTTTGCAGATATTACATCATTCAAAAAATCTATTCTGCAGAGCAGTAGATCTTGAGATGGGTTGTTAATTCTCTTATTTTCTCTGAATTCAATTACAAGGGTTTGCTTTGTTTCACAGTATCTACAACCAAAGCTCTTATCATTCAAGTAGAGTCTCAGATTTTTACAGACAAGTTGCTCAGATGCCAACAGCTGAGGAAGGATAGATTAAACTTGATACATTCCAAATACATGTGGAGTTAATGTTTCTTTTAAGGCAGCATCACGTCCACCTCTCTGGAAAGAACGTGTCTGTATTATCTGTATTGTATGTTCAGGTAAAACAGATGCAAGATCTAGATCTACTACGATCCTGATCCCACATTACTTCCTGACATGTCTGTCTTTTCTGGATCTTTACTTTCATCTGGACATCTCCGCTTCAAATAATGGCCCTGCTTATCTTCTTTTCCCCATATCTAAAAAATGGAACTTCTTTCAGATCACTGCATACACAGGAACAGGGTGGTATAATGATCCTTCAGCAGGCACTGCTTTTGGTGTTTCAGCAATGATGGTACCACAGCATAATTATAGGATTGCAAAACTTTCAGTTTTAAGTATTCCTCTCATGTCTGACATAATACGCTTTCTGTAGATGTTGAGTCTTCTTTTTCTGGCAATTTGCCATGTGGCTTATCATTAGAGAAGACTACTGAAGAGTACAGCTTCAGTAGTAGGACCAATGCTGAACAATAACAAAGGATGCATGGATCAAATCATCAGATTGCAGCAGCCTGTTTACCTCTCTGCATGCATGTGACTTTGTCAAAAGCATAACTTTGAGAGAACCTCCATTGTTCAACTAAAATAGCATAATGAAGACATACGGTCCTTTACACTTCAGAAATAACTAGAAAAACTCATTTGTTTTCAGGGAACAGAAGACAGAGAATCAGAATTTTCAATAGGGGAGTCTCTAACATCCCAATAATGCTTTTTCATCTTTTTATGATTCTGACTCTTCCAAGGGAGAAATCTCTTCAGACTGTGGCTTTCCTTATGCATAAAGCTACTCTGCAGTCTTCTTCAAACAAGGTGACGTCTGCCATGTTTTCATTCAGTTAAAGGAGAGAAGACCATGAGAGATGGCTCTTGTCAGCTCATTTCTGTCAGTGGTGGAACAGAAGAGCAAGAATTCACATTGTAAAGAAGAGTGTTTATGTTATCTTCATATCCCTTTTTTCTCAGCCTGTTTTCTTTCATCCTCTCCAGTTTTATTTTTCTTCCTCTTTTCACAGAATCACAGAATCAACTGGGTTGGAAAAGACCTGAGAGACCATCAAGTCCAACCCTTGGTCCAACTTCAGTCCATTTACTAGATTATGGCACTAAGTGCCATGTCCAATCTCAGTTTAAAAACCTCCAGGGACAGTGAGACCACCACCTCCCTGGGCAGGCCATTCCAATGCCTGACCACTCTCTCTGTAAAGAATTTCTTTCTAATATCCAGCCTAAATTTCCCCTGGCAGAGTTTAAGCCCATGCCCCCTTGTCCTACTGCGAACTGCCTGGGAGAAGGGACCAATCCCCACCTGGCTATAACTTCCCTTCAGGTAGTTATAGAGAGTGATGAGGTCAACTCTAAGCCTCCTCTTTTCCAGACTAAACAACCCCAGCTTCCTCAGCCTCTCCCCATAGGTCTTGTGTTGTTTGTCTCTGTTAAATTTTTGCTCCACCTTATATACAGCAATAGCATCCTCTGGAAGGGCAGAAAAGCAAAGCAGAGAAGGAAATATCTTTAGATTTCTCTTTTTTAAATACTGGTTTGGTTCTGATCTTCCTTCCGTTTTACCACTTTATTCCCACCAAATATTGGCTTTGTAAAAAGAGAAGTGGGAATTTGAAGTTAAGCTCATATACCAGGGAAAGCTTGCTGTAAGATATTAGTAAGAGAAAACTTTTCTTTTTTAGTTGGCCCAGGGGTATTTTCCTAGTCGACAGCTGGCCTAGTTACCATGGAAAACAGAAGAGCTGGAGGGCAGGCACAGGAGGAAGTGAGGCATAGACCTATGTGAAATGAGGTTGGCTTAGTTTGCAGAGGCTTGCTGAAATTAATCTCTCATTTCAGACAGCTTGTTGCTCTTTCATTGCTGGGTAGTGGCCATTAAGTTTTACCTAGGCTTAAAAGCCCATCTCAGTTCTGTCAAGACATCTTCAACTGTGGGACCAGATCTGCATAAACTTTCTAATAAGCCAAAATCCCTTTTAATGAACCCCTAACCAAGAAAGCATTACTTCTTAAGCTTTTATCAAGGAAATCTTACATTCCTGTCTTCAGATCAAACCGTATAGATTTGGCGTTAAAATTCATATACTTGAATGTCAGAAAAATTTAAGGCAGATATAGGAATGAAAATCCATCATGAATTCCTGATTTTACTTGCTGGGTAACCTTAGCAATTTTTTTTTTTTTTCTATGTATTTGTTTTCCTTTTCAAAAGATGAAATAATTATTTACCTTCTCATAGGATGCTGTGTTTGTTTGTAAGCTGCTCTTATGCCACAGAGGTAAATGCCATGGCAAATAGGTCTATTTAATAACATCGCCACCTTCTTCCCATGTGGTACTCGTATAGCTAGCATTTTTCAATCATATGGAAGAAAAGAGCAGCCATGGGCAATTTTTCGCTCATGCGAAAAGCAGAATTAAGATTTAGTTGTTGTGATGAAAAGTTCAACTCTAGTTCCAAGATTCACAATCACATTTGTGGACTTATTACTGCAGTAAGCAGATGTCATATTTCCATATGTCCTGAGTCAGGTAAAGAGCAGAGGGTGCTCTCCAGGGGCAGCTTCTGCATTGGCAGAATAAATATAGATCAGCCATCTGACACAAAATGCTGCTGGGACTTCAAAACTCACTGTCTCTGCTATAGGTTCCTTTCTTGCAATCACAATGCTGTCCTAATGCTCAGTCTATACAAGAGTGCAGCTGGATAGTGGACTGAGAGGCAGAAAACATAACTTTCCTCCCTTCTCTCACCATAGACGTGCTCATCCTCTTTTTGCGTGAATACCCCTGAATCAACCACATTTCTCCTTAGATTTGTACTCTGCTGAGTGAGCAAAAATCTGTGTGTGCCAAAAATTAACATGAATGAGTGCCATATTATTTCTACCAGCAAAACAGTGGCAGTACTCACAGGGTGGCAGCCATGGGCAAGCCCTGCAAAGGCAGGCAAATTACCATTTAAACCTCCTTCGAATTGCTGTTTAAAAAAACTCTCAATGATAAAGCAGGGTAATAGCCGAAGACTGCATGTGTCGGCTTTAAACTGATGCAAAAATGATATTAAAATGGGCTGTTATTTAAGTGACTTTCCATTTTCATACCATGATGAAGCAACACACTTCTGAGGGACACACAGCACAAAGTACTGACAATTGCAAGAAAATTTGCTATGACGGCTGCTTAAATTCATTTCAGCAAACTGCCCTATCAACAAAAACACATACATGAGATCTGGGGGTTATGGCAGTCACTCAGAAGCTGGCTAAGCAGTGCCTATTAGAAAAGCTTGATTAGTAAAAATACTTCTCCTGAAAGAAATCATCACACACAATGGAATGACATTGCAGAGAAGGTGAAGCAGAAGAATAAATACTGACTTCTGGTACCAGACTTGACAAAGGAAGCATTACAGGTCACACTAGAAATTAACTGAGCTACTTAAGCAGGGTTTTATCAGCTGCTGTCATGCCCAGCCCCAAGATGCATTGAAATCTTGTTTACTGTCTGACCTCCTCTATGCCCAGTGCTCATAGGATAATTATTACAGATACCAATACCCTATTTCCTGGGCAGAACTCGACTTCCCTTGATAATGTACAAAGAAGGTCTTCCATCAGTTTAAAATGTGTAACATGTTACAGCCCTCACAATGAGGGACTGCTCTTTTAAGTTAATCCACAACCATGGATTTGGCTGTGGAAATCTCTGTTCAATCCCCTTGGCATTAGCCAAAATGGCAGCTGCCACACTAAAGCTAATGAGCCTGATTAATATCAATTCAGTAAATTAATTTTTTTTCCAGACATCAGATAATTTTGTACTACTCCAGCCATTTATACCCATTTAATATCAGCTGACATAACATACCTTTTCATTTAACACTAATTGAAAACTACTGGTTTCTTATTCCAGGGAGCATTTGCTGTCACTTATAACTTATGTCTTTTTATACAGCTATTTTTCAAATAATATCATCATCAAATTTTATGCTTCCTGCCTAGTTGCAGAACTTTCATACCCAAGCATGTGACTGGTGATGTGGGCAGAATAATCACGTAATTTCTCTTAAAGGTTTACATTTTTAGCATTTTTTCCTCATATTTTCCATTATATATTTGTAAAAATTCTGACTGAAACAAATAAAAGCAATTCATCATATAAGCAGTGTTGAACTTAGGCTCTCTAGGGGTTTTTTTGTTAGTTGGTTTTGTTTTTTTTTTTTTCTTTTTTACTAAATAACTTCGGTTTTGTTCAGCTTGCCTTTAGGCTTGGTTTCTTCAAATGCTACGGAAGAAAGTGCACATCCCTACTGCTATGCCATTTGCTCTTATTCTAATGTAAAGATAGAATCCCTTACTGGCTACAATTGAATGTCAGTATCTATATATCAAGGAACTGACAAGAAGTAGGAAGGAGCATATATTGTTACACTCCTGGTATTAACAGATGCGATGGAGTGTTTGCAGTGGCCCAGCACTGCCATTGCTGGTGGCAAGTGGAATTCCTCAGGGCTGAACATATCATTTGAACATCCTCGTCTGTCTGGCATCCTACCCTGCGATTTTCATCATGATACTATCTTTTCAGCTGTATCATGACCTGCATGGACACATTACAAAGAGTTACTGATGAAAGTCTCCATCCAACAGATGATACCTATTACCAAGTTGCTTACTTAGGAAACACTCATCCTCAATCCTTCCTAAGATGAGAGAGCCCTTTCTGCAAGACATTTTCTAAGGACCACCCTGATGGCTCAATAATTGAAGGACCATGGAAACTGAACCAGTAAAGAAGCCAATAAAGTTACAGAACTCCTTTGTAATTTACAGAAACACATAACAGCTGATGTCAGGAGGAACCTCAGGAGGTTCTCTGGTCTGTTCCCTGTTCAAAGCAGAGCTAGCTCTGATATTGGACCAGGTTGTTCAGAGGGCTTGGCCTCAGCAGCAGGTTGGGAGAGTTCCTGAGACAGGGGAAGGAGCAAAGGTGCAATTTGACCATATGATGATGAGTCTCCAGAACACAAAATGGTTTCAAAAGATACAACCTAATGGCACACAGGTCTTCAAGGATACGGTGGTTCACCTTAGGAAGACTTAAAATTCTGTTGACCATCATAACTTTTTGGAAGTAGTAACATGAATAATCAGGCAAAGAATTGCATTTCTAGGTTGTAAACATCACTCTGGTCTGCCTTCAGTCCCATCAACCACACAGCAACTGGCAAAAACACTTCTAGATTAATTTGAGGATATGAACAAAGGCTCTATATTATCCTTTATACTGTCTAAAGAACATCAGCCAGAATTACCCTTGGGTACAGAATAGCAGAGACAGGGGGGTTGTCTGTGCCACTGCCTGGGTAACATTCCCTTCAGTGTTTGCAATGCAAAAAATTTAAGAGCTTCTCTCTGAATGAACAGCTGAATATTTAGTTACCACTATTTGGCCTACAGACTTCTAGGTTCTTAGAAAAGCTATGTCAGGCAAAGGAGGACAGTTCATTTGGAGTCAGAATTTATGTGAAATGATCATGTATGAGTCTCCAGTGGCTCCTCTGAAAGTGAAGTTGATGGTTCTTTGTTTTCTAAAATCAATAATTTATCCTGAGGTAGAAGCACAGAGTGGTTACATGTATAGACACAAGGGTCTCCAGAGGAATATGTAGCAATATAGGCAATCAAATCAAAATTACACTATATAGAGAGGGGAAAGCAACCACACAGGTTATATTTGGGAATAATGCTTTTTTGTGGAAACAGTTCTAGATCTCCCAGTTCTCTCAGGAGGTCTTCACCTGAATCTAAACTTCATAGCTAGGAGAAATTAACTCTCTTTTTTTTTCTCGGAGAAAACAGCAGAACTATATTACTTCTTGTAATGTTTACCTCTGCTCTCCTCTTTTGCTTTTCTGTATTCTTCCTCCTATAAAGATATTTTGCTTTGCTACCCTTCTCAGTTTCCTCAGTGACTACTTTGTCCCTCAGCCTGCCTAAAGCCTCTTTTGCATCACTTCAAGCGTAGTTTCACTCTTCTGTGCAGTCACTGGGAATATTGTGGCAATTCCCGCCCTTCCCAAAGCAGTGAAGACTGTCTTGGCTTCTGAGCCCAGGAGAAGAACTGGGATCTTGAAGCAGGAGAGACAGAAATGTTTGCAGAGCGAGGTGAAGGAAATTCCCAGTTTCAACCCTTGCAACTTCTAGGAACATGCTGCTTTGCACATTAGACCTTCTACCCATCTCTGAGTGAATCTCAAATAAAGCTTTCAGTTTTCAAATATTAAACACAATAGATTAATTACATTAGATTATGTTAGATTAGATTAGATTAGATTATAAAGACTGCACGCAGGAATGTATATCTGTAAACATAAAAACACCACTGTACACATGTGAGAAAGCTCCGGTCTGGGAATCAAGTGTAAGGAGGTCTTGGGGGAAGAATTATTTTAATTTCATTGGATGATAGACTGTTAACAATTGCTGGGAACATGAAAACTGAGGACTTATGTAAGGGAAAAGATATATATATATATATAAAATCTATTTGGATATAAGCCCTGCTACACAAGCTAGCAAAATGCAGAGTAAGAAGCATAAACCAGGATTTTATTGAGAGAGATATTGAGGGCTGCTTTGTTGTTTACACTGAAATACTTAGAGTCACCTTTTATGTCTAAGGATTTGAACTCTCCAAGCCATTTATTAGATGAGATGAGAAAGGAAATCTCAGTTTGTGAGAGAGGGAGGTGCTGATTTGAAAAGATCATCCATTTCTGTGTGTGCCATTGCTTCTTTATTCAAGTGACCATTACCTTTTTTGTTACAACGTTATACTATTTTAATAACTACCTCAGCGCTCTCTCTCCTTTCAGAGAGGGGGACTTTACTATTCTTAGTTTTACTATCAAAATGCTTAATTTACTTGCTCATTCAGTACAGTTTATCTAATTCCTTTGAAGGGAAGCAAGAACAGTCAGCAGTAGAGAAATCCTTTTTCTAATTCACGCCAGACAATCTCTAAAAGCCATTTCCTAAAACTTCTTAAAACTGATCACCTCTGCAGTTCTTCTCATCATTAATAATGTTAATTATACCAACAAAATATGTTGGCATTATTTCCATGTCTGTTTATCCACACAAAAGAACCTGCAGCACCCTAGAACTGCCAGTGCTCCATTGCACTTGGCTTAAATGGCTCAACCACACCTTGGAAATTTGGTCCTCTAATTGTTTTTTTTCTGATGAGACCAACATCTAGCATTTTATTTTGCTTCTGTCTACTAAAATCCTAAACTGAGTAGGAACAAAGTATGAATAGAAACAAATTCATATTCACCTTTTAAAATTTTTCAGTATCGGTAATTTGGTTTAGCTCTTTGAAAGAAAGACAGAGAAATGAAAAACAATAGCTACTACAGCACTGAAGCTTTGATCAAATTTATAACCAAATAATTTCTTGTATACCTGCTGCCAGCAATTTATTCTCTCTTAAACCCTACTTTGCACTTAATAGCCACTTAATAATACCTTTTTTTTTTTTCCTCATAAATCACTAAATTTAAAAGACAGCCTGTTTTCCAGCTAAGAAGTAAGACAATCTGTTAATAGTTTAGGATTGAGCAATTCCAATGAACACCAAGACGAGGAGAAGTACCCGTCATAACAACTTTTGTATCAGGGTTTGCCTTAAAATATGCATTGCACCTCCTCTAGATTGAATTTTTAAAAAGTGACTGCATTTAGAATGAGTACTTTTCAACAATATGGGGGAGGGAGAAGATAAAACATTCAAAATAGCTCAGTGTGGCATTTGCAGGATCACTTCAGCCACAAGTCTCTACTATTAGATCTCCAGTGACTAGTAAGTATTAAGACTTTTCAACTTCATTTAGCACTTCAGACCTCATCTAAATGTCTGTATCTAAGCCCAATGTTTCCGTGAAAAGCTTTGATTTTGAAGAACATCTAGAAAAACCCCAAAAAACCCACCAAAACCCAACAAAACATCAACAAGAAAACAAAAACTAACAAACAAAGAAAAAACACAGCAGTGAAAAATCCCTTACCAGCTTACACCAATAGCCACCCACTATTGGTATAATGTTGTCATAACATATCTCTGAATATCCTTATACAGTAAAAATAGCCTTACAGAGACAAAAGTAATTTATTGTAGCCTGATTTTCTTTCTGAAACAAAGAAATAATGTCATGAACTTTATCAAACAATGTTCTGTGTTTTTGAGGGACACCACAGTGGAAGCTAAAGAATTATCCTGCTCTCTTTTGACTGAGATGTCTACCAGTTGTACAAACTATTGGGTAGAGCTTCACAGGTTTTAGATTTGGAAAGAATCTTAATTCCTCTAGATTCAATAGTCACTTTCTGTTATTTAATTTAAACACATCAGTTTTAACCAAGTGGGCTCTTTGCTTAGAAAACACTGAATGAGATGATGTGAGACATGGTCTGTTGCATAGCTGTCTTGCTTAAAAGAAGGATATTACAACATGTTAGCAGTGTTGTTCAAGCAAAATAGCCACACAAAGACAACCCATCTAACAGTTCTTTCTTTCCTCTCTCAGTTTATTTTTAATTTGGTCCCTGTCCAAATGACAACATTATGATTACAGGGTAATATACCATTTAGCATGGGTGAGCATTCAGAAAGCAATTAATGCTTAAGAAAATATTTTCAAATAGTAAGGGTTTTATGAATTTAATCCTGAAATACTCATAATCTGCAAATATCTAAAAATACTGAACCACAATAATTTTGTACTGTTGACATGGAAAGACCTTTTACCAATCCTTCTGTCTCTCCACCTTTAGAAATATTGTTTTTCATTATAATTTTTGATTTTTTTTTTAATTTCAAAACCTTCTAAGAATTTTATTTGGGTTTACATTGGGGACTTCTTTTGTTAGAAAAAATTCCATTAATCACAAAGTTATTTTTCATTAAATCATGTATTGTATTGATGGAACATATTCAACAAAGACTAATTAATGATTCTCCTTTTTCTAATGTTTCAGTCATTTAGACAAAGGTCCAAGACCTAGCTTTCATTCTGGTAGAAAATGATGACTAAACCCAGAAATATTCCCCACAGAAACATACAACTGACAGCAACATTAAGATGACCAATAATTCATTACACTGAATGCCCTGTATCCACTTGAAGCCTCTCTCTGTTTATTCATCCTTTTCCCTAAAGACGCCACTGAAAGTGTTCAGAAATAGGAATGATTTACTAAACTCAAACCTGCCAGACAATGCTGTGATCAATTGCATGATAACTATAAATGAGGACTCCCAATATAACAATCCAAGAAACTCAGAGCCTGCACTGCATTTATTTAAATCATGTGTTAAGAATTTTGCGACACACAAAGAATAATGGATTAAAAACAACTCTTTGGGGTCATCTAGGCTCAGGACAAATTTTGCCAACAATTGGTTCAAACAGCTATATTTAAAACACAAAAACTTGCTAAGCTGGAAAGAAAAAGACTTACAACAGAGTAAAACTTATAAAATATTCTACATAATCAGATGCAATTTTGAAACATGTTCAAATTTATTTTGCATACAACAATTGCCTCCCATAGAAAAAAAGCTTTATACAAAGGAGATCATAATGAAATAGTTTCCCAACATTCACAAAAGATAAAAAGTGAAAGTGCAAGCACGAAATCCAAAGAAAATAATATTTTTAGATATTATATCTGACAAATTTAAAGTGAGGCATCCTCTCCTAACATTTCTCCTCAGCAGTTAGGATGAGGCAGGCCCACGGCTGTGTCGCAGGGAAGCGGTCCACTGGAGGGGAGTGTTGAGGATTTAACTCTCCAAAATCATTGCAGTCTAATTTGGGAAACCTGTATCACCTTTACATTGCAGCTGTTATCATTCATGATTTGGACATTTCATATTATTACAGCTGGTCACTCTTCATATGTTGGTCTAGCTCAACGAATACCTAAAGCAAATCTCAGTGTAAAGACACAGCTTCATAGATTACTTTCATTCAACTTTTTCCAGCAGTCTTCCACAGTATAAAAACCAAAACAACTCCTCCACATCCATTAAATTCATGACTGAAAATTATCCATTTGAAGTGACAGAACTAGATGAATGTTTTGTCAAAATCTTTTCTGATTTATTACTACACTGGTTTACATCCCCAAATGTTCCTCTGGGACAAGCAAAGATTATGTGAGGTATCTGTCAGGAAAGATTTTGGCTGTTTTGTTTTTGAAGGAAGCAATAATAAAACATTTTGAATGGAAAAAGGATGAAAGGCACAGATGAAAGCCTGGTGTGACATCTGCACAGAGCCCTGCTCTGAATTCCTTCCTTGGCAACACTTGCTCTGCTTCCTCAGTCCTGTTCAACCCCACAAGGGTGTCATTATAGCCTACCCTGTCCCAACATTGGAGACACAGTAACACACCCCCAAAATTAAGTGTTCAGGCCTTTCTGCAGAGGACATCCAAATGACAACACCCATCTTTCACATTTGGTTACATTGTTGGAAAGGTTACAATTGATATGACTTGAAGCTAGCAGCGAGTTTTCCAGCATAACTGAAAAACTAGATTTGTCAGCTTCAACATTTCTAAATGTAAACGGAGCCAAACCAAAAATAAATCAGACAAGTAATGTTTTGAAAAACAATGTACTGAAGAACATTTTCCTTGATGCTACCTTATAAATCACAAAGCAACTAAAAGAATTTAAGGTAGTTGCTCTTATTTTTTATTTTCAGAAATCTTTCACCTTTTTAGTTTATCTTTCCAACACCAAGTAGCTTCTCTTATACACACACATAGTGCCGTACTTTTTCATTCCAGTAACATCCACTGATAACTTTGACATTTGCAGGCATTTTTATGTTGACAATGTTAATCCTCCTCAAACATGATTTTCACCATGGAATTTCCTCTGTTCCACAGAGGGCACACACACACACACCCCCCTCCCTAGTTATCACTGTGTTCTGTAGCTTATTTAGCCGCAGCTGAATACTTGCCTGCACAAATACAATCAATGATGTGAACAATCATGATTCACTCCATTCTCACCTTGATTTATGTTCACAAGGATGCCTTGCCTCTTCTTTTTCATGCTTGCACCCAATTTGGAAAAACACATAGCATTCCTAGATTTCTAATCATTCAAGAACACATTCATTCTACAAAGAATCCTTAAAATAATTTAAAACAGATGCATGCACAACTATGTTATTTATGTCCTTTGTCAAGGATTCGCCAGACTATATCATATTCACTGAATTACAAAAAGGCAGTGCTTTGACTGCTTTATTAATGTTTACATGATTTTTTTTTAAGTCGTAATTTTTAACACAGTGAGAAAAATAACTCCCTTTTTATATTTCAAATGTTAGAATGTCATTTGTAGGTTCTTGGTTAACCTCAGTTGCGTTTGTAATTTTTTAAAATTCTTTGGAACTTTTTTATGTTTCCTTTCAGTTGGAAATTTAGAAGATAAAAGTGTTCATTACTTAGTCAGACTATTTCAGTTTGTAAAGAGAAATCATAATATCTGCAACAACTTTGGCACATAGATGGTATGTGCAAAAGTCCTTAAAGAAATGAACTTAGTTTTAGCAAACCATGTCACACTCTTAATCCCAGAGAATAACTGCCTGGTTAAAAGGCCACTAGAAACAATGGAAAGAGTCTCATAAATTGCAAAGAGGTATGGATTCAGACTTCTCTCCTTTGTACATGGAACAGTACAGACAACAACTTTATAATAGGTACAACTTATTCCTGCGGAGATTCTGACTGGCCACAAGATGCTGATAACAACCAGCCATTGGAGTAACCTTCCCAGGGAAGGGGTGGATTCCCCAACATTAGACACTTTTAAGATACAGCTGGACAGAGTGCTGGGCCATCTTGTCTAGACTGTGCTTTTGCCAAGAAAGGTTGGACCAGATGATCCTTATGGTCCCTTCCAACCTGGTACTTCCTGATTCTATAAATATTTCTACTAAAAGGTAGAACATCTGCCAATCTGCCTGTAGATTTGCCTGAAAATATCACTTCTAGCATGCAAACCAGGCCATCCAGCCTTTGGATACCTCAATGTCAGTATGTTCTGCAGGGAGCATTTATAAGATTGACACATGGGGTACTTCCTGGACTTGAAGTCAAACATCACTAATGTAGTAGGGCAAGTTCCCTCTGCAGCACACAAACTGCTTCTTCACTGCCCACCACTGGGCTTTGGGACTCCCTGGCGCTCCATGTGCTGTACCCTGCGGTCATAAGATTTTGTGTGTGTGTGTGTGCTGGAGCCCATAGATTCAGAAATACCATGTGATGGTTATGTTATAGCCCACAAATGGCAGAGAAATGAAAAGAGACTGAAATTCAGTGACTCAGATGATTCACAAGAGCCTGGAAGTATTGGCAGAGCAGTGCTGGAGGGCAGAGTTTGTCAAAGCTGGGGCACTTTTGCCCATTTTGTCTTTTAGGGGTGGTTCCTGGAGTGAACTATTCCCAAATTGTGCTCCAGCCCTGTTTCAGAGAAAGCTGTCCAAGACAGAGCCAGGGAGGAAGGCATCAGTTACAAACCATGGCAGAGCAGAGGTCTAGCACTTGGTCTTGCTTCCTGGTCGTCTTATATTGAGCAGCATTGACAGATCCAAGATAGCTAGACATTGACAGTAACTGGTATTGACAACCCAGAGTTGCAATATACTACCTCCTTTTATTAAGTTCAGCTGTGGTCACAGCCAGCTTTCCTTCTTTAGAGCTAGAAAAAAAGTGAGTCTAAAATAGCATTTTTTTTCTAAAAACTAAAATGTGTTGACTTAAATGCAAGGCATGGTTTTCTTGATTTGCTCACTCAGTCTGTAAATACTGAAGGTCAAAATCAATGAGTTATGTTACTTCTTTGAACTTCACAACAAAATCTCCTTGTTTCATTTGACTCTATCTTTTTCTAAAACTGGAGTCTGAGAAAATTAAAAGTCTGTAAATTAGCAAACAAAATAATTATCTGTTTTTCAAGGCAATAATCCAAGTCCCACATGGTTAATAATGAAACAGCACTGTAGACAGTTGAATCATTATCCCACAAAAATAACGTTCTAATGGTGTTGTTTACTATACACATAAGTATCTAGAGAAAATAAATCATCAAATTATTGGCATTTAATGAGTAACAATTACAATTTCAGAATTAAAATCCCTAGATCTGAATCCACTCTATGGTTGAGGTTCTCTGACATCCAAAGCAGTGATGACCACATCAAGTACTCCAAATTCAGATGAAATTTCTAATCATCACCTGGTTGAATGACCTGTTACCTCAGAAGCTTGTAAGATTGAGCATCTCCAGACTTGAACTCAAATCCTAATGCAGAGAAGCAAACAACTGATCAAACACATACTGAAACCAGTTAATCACAGGTTTAAAATCACAAGCATGATTAAGTGATCTTCTGATTCTGATCAGTAAGAAGGACCAAATTAACACAAAACATAATAAAATTATTTTGTATTTACATTAATGCCATGTTAATGGTTTGGGCATTTCAGCCTGCTCTATACAGCTACTTAGAAGTTCATTAATAATTAGCAGACTTGACAACTCCTGACTGTGGGAGAAAGGCACCATAATGTGGGAAGAGAAGGAGCTGGAAGATGGCTGTCTCTTTAATGTTAAAATAATTACAAGTGTTGAACAGATAAGTATCTGCTTAATTTATTCCTTCTTTTGAAGTTTTCAAGTAAATGATAGCTAACGTAAGCTAGCTCTGACAGTGAAAAAAATATTTCCTTTCAGAAAACATGAAGCAATAACCTATTGTTTCAGTGCTGGAGTGCTGAATTAAACTAAGTGGTAACAATTTTGGAAAACACAATACCAAGGGATAAAACTCCCAACAGTAGAGAATTTAACTGTGGTCTTTTAAAACTTTTATACAATAACTATGACCTTTTTTTTTTATTCTTGCAGTTGTTTGTATATAGAAAAAGATATAAAAATAAAATATTATATTCTAGCCTTTAAATCAATAGTCTAATTCACATTGTTTTCAGTGTGCTAGATTTCACCAAGAGTTCTTTTTTAATTTCACATTCTTGTTTATCTACAAGATGTGGACTGGAAAAGACAGAAGACTACTCCCTTTCCCCTTGGTTGTCAGTCAAAATGCAGGGAAATATTATAAACTAGAAATGTTCTGTAAAGTCTTAGTAACCTAAAACTGTAAGAGAACTTAGAAGACAAGCTACAATTCAGCAAGGATTTTTCCTAACTTTATCTTTTCTTGTACTAACCATATCAGATTCTCATGCTCCACCAAAATTTACAAACACTTGTACTCTTCCATGAC
Source organism: Nesoenas mayeri (assembly GCF_963082525.1). NCBI lineage: Eukaryota > Metazoa > Chordata > Aves > Columbiformes > Columbidae > Nesoenas > Nesoenas mayeri. The sequence continues at coordinate 79,777,079 of NC_137541.1, forward strand.
AATGAAACATATTTCTTAGCACCACCTTCAAGCAGCTGCAACAGCTCTTGGAGGACGCTACACTGCTCACTATTCAATCCCCCTGTGGAAGGCAACCATCTATGAGACATGCTCCTGGCCACCTGCTGCCCCAGCCAGCTGTTTCAAGTCTATGCTACAGCTGCCACCTGTGAAACTATCTAAAAGCCAAATAAACACTCAAGCAAGTGGCAAACTGATTGGCAGGTTGCTGGAAGTGGAGTGATGGATTCAAACTCCATCACAAACCCCCTATGTGTGAAATGGTAGCAAGGAGCTAACCAGAGACTTGCAGCAAGCAGAAGGGCCCAAAGGGGCTGAGCAGGTTTCTTTCTCCTCAAGCAACTTTTCTGCTTTGCTAGAACCAGTTTAATAGCTTCTCACCTTAACTCCAGGGAATGGGAAAACTTGCTCCAGCCTTCTCCCCTCCCAGGAACTCAGATGGGAGCCCCATAATTTTTAAATAGAATCTTCAGACAAACTTATCACTGCTTGATGGAAAGGAGTTAACAATTTAGTCTGCAATACTAATACTAAAAAGGTGATGAGCTAGTACATCAGTGTTGGGCAACAGCTCTGGTGTGCAGGGAAACTGGGGTGATTTTAAATACGAGACAGTATTATAAATTATATGCATCATTAAAATAAGTTAAAGTCTGTTGACAGTCACCACCAGTTCTCCTAAGTATTTTCTAGATTTACAATGGTGTTGTAAAACATGGAAGTTAAAATCAGTTGACTTTTCCCCTGTGGTTCTGAAATCACATCACTAGTTTTCTGAATCGTATTAGAGTCTTCTTTTTTCAAGTTTTATTTTGGGCAGATACGCCGTGCACAATGTTGTAATTTTTAATAGTGGAATGGTAATGTTATTCATTACAATTAAGTATAAATATAATCTTGTTACTAAAGTTTGTTTTACCAGTCCTTGCTTCTTGATTGCTAATATGGTAATGAAACAGAATGCAACGTGGGAGAACAAAATGTTACCTAATCGCATTTATGTAAGTGTACATGCACATGTATGGTCCCCACATTATTAAATTATTGAGCTTCTTTTAAAAATATCTTTAGAAGATAAGTGGAAGGAAACCTCTGTTCTCATATGCTTGTAGAAAGATGTAAATTCAATTTGTGAAGTAAAGGAAAGCCTTTATTAATTAATTAAAACTTTATTAATGAAAACTGTGAAATTACTGTTAAATTTTGTAAATAGAAGAAACTACTGTTAAATTTTGTAAATAGAACTTATGACTTGGGAAACTGAATTTCAAAATACTGGAATAGGGATACGAATAATTACATAAAATTAAATGTTAGGTTTACTACTTAAGAACATGGTGCAGCAGAGTAACAAAAGGAAAACAAAAAGTGTATCGTGTGGTGAATACAAGGAGCAAAATTTTAAGTTATGTGACATATTAATGTTCTCAGTTTAGATTGAAATATTTGAACAAAATCCTTAATGAAAGAGGTACCTCAGTTCCTTCCACTGAATTGTATGTGCCTACTAGATGCCTGCACAATTACTTTGTGCAGACTGTTTAATATTCACCAATTTTTGAAACTGAGAGCAGCTAGCCTGCAAGTATATCATGTGAAACAACTTCCCCACCTAAAACTAATGAGCACTCAGTTTATATTAGGTGTACATAGTTCTACTGCTATATTTCCAAGGATGACTACCACAGAAGTGGCTGCTCTTATTTCTGTCCATTGTGTTTGATTATGTTCCTCCATTCTCTCAGGTTTTGCCATATTCTAAGACATACCCCTTTGGTGAATTTGTTCTCAGAAAAAAGTTATCTGTTGCAGTTTACTGACAGGTTGTTCCATGAAAAAAAACTCAAATACACACACCCGATCCACTATCACAGTGTTTCTGACTTCTGATATTATTATATCTTCTTTTTTTGGCTAAGGAGGCCCTGGCAGCAAACTCTTAAGATTACCAAGCTTACAAGAAAAGTTACTGGATGCTAAATGTTAGATGGCTACGTACTCTTCACTTATATTACCAAGATACTAATGCTGAAAAAACGACATGCATTTCTGTCTTGTGACTCAGTAACACAATAATGAAGAGTAATTATTAGAAAAAACATATTTTTTTATTATAAAGAAAAAAATCAAAGTTATCTTTGAATATTTCTAGACACGCGTGTGTGTGTGTATATATATATGTTTTATATATATAAACATATTTACACATATATATGCATATTCATTTTAAGATCTAATCAAAAGCTGTCCCTCCAGGAAACTGAAGTTTACATTTCAGGTGCAAGATACTGTTTATTTAGGGATATATAGCAAATCACTATTACTATTATAAAATTAGAAATATTATTTATAGGAAGTGTCTACAATCATGTGCAACTCCAGGATATCTGTAATTAGAAACAAGTTTAGTAAACCAGTAAAATAGTAAACTGTTCCATCTGCGATCAAAGCAGAGGACGACAATCAAAATATTTAACAAACAGTAGATCATGATATCTCTAATTGCTAATGCAAAGAGGGAGAAAAACAATCCATGGGTGGACAACATGAATAGGGCTACTACCAGCTGAAAGGCAGAGAATACGGTGAACACTGATAAATATTCTATTTCCAGGTTGTCAAACTCTTTTTCACCGGGGGCCACATCTGCCTCGCAGTTGCCTTCAAAGGGACGAATGTAAAAATCTTAAAATTACATTCGGCCCTTTGAAGGCAACAGCGAGGCAGATGAGGTGTCCGGTGAAAAAGAGTTTGACACCCCTTTTCTGTTTGATGTGGCTATGTATAGCTATGTCATATATTAAGCCGACACATGAGCCCATGAGGAGGAAGACCGACCTGGCTGAACAGAGAGCTTTGGCTCAAATTAAAACATAAAAGTAGAATTCATGACTTTGGGAATTAGGGGCATGCTACTCAGGAGGACTACAAGTATACTGTGAAGTTATGCAGAGAGAAAATTAGAAGAGCCAAAGACCAATTAGATCTGTGCCTGGCCACCACTGTGAAAGGCAAAAAGAAATATTTCTAGAAAGGTATTAGCAAGAAGCGGAGGGCTAAGGAGAACCTCCATCCCCTGACGAATGTGGGGGGAAAAATAGTGACAGAAAATGAGGAAAAGGCTGAGCTACTAAATACCTTTTTTGCCTCGGTCTTTCATAGCCAGAACAGCTGTGTTCCAGGTACCCAGGCTCCTGAGCCAGAAGGCAGGCGTGGCGAGCAGAATGAAGCCCCACTTGGACACCCGCTAGTCTATGGGACCAGATGGGATACAGCCAAGAGTGCTGAGGGAGCTGGCGGAAGGGATCACTTAGCCATTTCCCATTACCTATCAGCAGTCCCGGCTACCTGGGGAGGTCCCAGTTGACTGGAAGATGGCAAACTTCACGCCCGTCTCCAAGAAGGGCTGGAATTTCAGGGCTCTCCGGTTCCTGACAGATGCCAGGGCACCATACTGGAAGTTTCTTTGGCACCTTAAGGCTTTTTTCACGAAGCTTTTTGATACCTGACTGAAGAGAGGCCAGTTGAGCAAGAACAATCCAAATCTACTTTTTTCAGGTTCATGTCATCTCTACTGGTCACGACCTTCTAGAACACAATTGATCCATACCTGACTGAATACTGAGCCTCAGAGTTTGACCACTGTGTGAGGATCAAATACGTTGGAACGTCCAACGACAAGGTTTAGTGCCAGACTTGGGTTATGGTTGCACTCAATGACCCTGAGGGGCTCTTCCAAACAAAACAATTCTAGGATTCTGCGATTCCATGACCTCTCTTGGTGGCCTCCCACAGGCTCCTCGTGTTGGGCTGGCACAACAGCCCAAAGGACACCAGGCCCTCTGCTCCCCTCTCCCCCGGGCTCAGAGCACAAGAGGTGGCATGTCGCAATGCCCTGGGGCAGGGCCAAGGGATCCCCAGGGATGAAGAGTCCAAGCAACACTTGGCAGTCAGCAATTCCTTTACGGAGCGCTGGGAGACCGTGTGCAGGCGGCTGGGCCCCCCGTTCCCACCGGGGGGATCTCTGGATGCTTTGCTCCCTCTCAGCCACTATTGAGCGCAGGGGGCCGTGCCACTTGCAGGGCGTAAGGTCAATGGGGGGTCCCTGAGGAACCCCAACCCTCCTGGAACGTTCTTGCCACCGTCTTGTCAAGACCATCCCAGGCATGGGTTGAGAAGGCCCTGGATACCAGGGCTCAGGAGGCGAGGTGGCGGGCAGTCCCTGCGCCCATGGGGCAGCCTTTCTCTTGGGCAAGAACCACGACAAGTGGGAGAGAGCCCCAGGAGAGTGGCCCTCAGAGCCAACCACCCTCCTCCTTCTCCCACATTCAGGCATCTTTCAGGACACAGGCCCCCGTGCCCACACCTGCCACCTCTGATGTCACAATTGCCACCATGGTGACCTCGTGCCTGTCACCAGCCACCTCAACTGCCCATTGTTCCGGCCCTATAAAAGCGGGGGCCCCTGCAGCTGGCCCACAGTGCGAGGCCCTCGGACGCCAAGCATGCTTGGAAGGAAGAGGACGCTGAGCAACCAGGAGGCTGGCTGCCCACCTCAGGGTGGGACGCCACAGAGCCGCTTCCCGGCACCACAGGGGAGCACGGCACCTCCCACTGGGAGCAATGTCGGACCTCGTGCCGCGAGCGCCATTGATCTCGATTCTCTGATCGATGGCATGCGGCGCATGACTCTGGGCCCACCAGCGAATGGTGTGGAGCCCAAACGTGTCTGCCTGCCGGGCAGCAGCGGGAGTAGCGGGAGCAGCCAGGCGGGTGGCTGCCCAGCCTGGCGTGGGAAGCTGCAAAGCTGCTCCCCGCTACCATGGAGGAGCAAGACACGTCCCCGGAGGAGGAAGCCGAGGCAGCGGAGGAGGAGGAGGAGGCAGGGGAAGAGCAACATCACCTCGCATGCCACGACCACAAAGGACATTACATCTTTGATCGCCGGCATGCAGCACATGGCTGTGGGACCACCAGTGACCGGCGGCGTGCAGCCCAAGCATGTCTGCCTGCCAGGCAGCAGCCCGAGCAGCAAGGTGGATGGCTGCCCACCTTGGAGGAGGACACACGAGAGACGCATGGTGCGACTGGGACCTCCCGGGAGCCTGAGGAAGGCAAAGGAGCAGAGGAGGAAGAGGAACATTCCCCCTCGTGCAGTGAGAGCCATTGCCCGCGCTCACGTCAACGACGTCACTCAGCGTGCAGCTGTGGGCAGGCAGGGGAACAGCATGGGGCCGCGGCGTGTCCATCTGCTGAGGACTCAGTGTGACATCCCACCAAAGGACGATGTGGAGCCCATGGAGGTGGATCCGCCAGAATATGGCATGAGGCCACTGGCTGTTCAGCCACCACAGGACAGCGAGGAGCCCATGGAGGTGGACCCACCTCAATAACCATCCATCCATGGCGCTGGCTCCACCTGCCACAGGCATCGTCTGGCAGTTCCCCAGCCATTCAGGCTCCCGTGCGTGACACGGCGGCAACCAGTGTTACAGGAGCTCCCGGACGGCTCCCCACTCCCATCCTCCACACCTTCATAACCGGACAATAAATTACAAGAAAATAATAAAAATGCTTTTGTCCAAGCTTACTTGACACAGGGCTGACTGCCTCTGCACTTCTGTGACACCTCCTGGTCCCTGTCTTTGACTAGGAGGCCCCTTTTGGAAACTTTCCATTCCCATGCCCACCTTCCTGCTTTGCTGCTGCCTTACATTCTGGGTGGCTTTTGAAGGCTGCAACATCAATAACTGGATAACAGTTTTTTTAAGGGAGACAAATTCTCCTAGAAACAGCATTGAAGCCCAGGAATTTCTGGATTCCAAACTATCGATCTTACCTCAGGGCCAGTAGCTATCACCGTACCCTGGAGATCTAACCAGGCAGTGAGATGGTCCCATTCATGCTTTTGCAGGGAGGTGTACTCATGTCGCTAACAGTACTAAGTACATCATGCCCGCATGATCAGGGTGCTGGACTCCCACGCAATTTCAGGGCTCTCTGGTTCCTGACAGACGCCAGGGCACCATCCTGGAAGTTTCTCGGGCACCTTAGGCTTTCTTCACAAAGCTTTTTGCTGCCTGACTGGATAGAGGCCAGCTGAAAAACAGCAATCCAAATCTACATTCTCCTAGTGCTGGAGTGGTTCCTGCCATCTCTACTGGTCACGCCTTTCTAGAACACCATTTTGGTCAACGCCTGACTGAATACCGAGCCTCAGAGTTTGACCGCTGAGTGAGGATCAAATACGTTGGAATGCACACAGGTCATCGTTTTTAAATACCTTCCAAAGCCAGCATGCTCAGGACTGTCCACCTGCCTCTCCCCTACCCATACACACACATGTCGACACCCCTTCACTCTCCCACACTATGACCTGACTTTGCTAAAACTCCGATGCCCGTTCTAGCAGATACTTGTGGATATGCCCAGCCAGAGAAGTCTGAAGAACTCTACCCACTTGAGCGGAAGTGCCACGTACTCGGGTTTGACAAAAGTATGACTTAGTTCCTCTGCTTGAGGACTTGCCATGAGAACCTTTTGTCCTTCACCTTCATACTAGCCAAGAGAGCGAGGGTGCATCTCCGCCCGAACCCACTCCCACTTCCAGGCCCCAAGGACCTGGGAGCAACAAGGCAGAACATCCTGGTGGGGCTCTGTTACAGATCTCCCAACCAGGATGAAGAGGCAGATGAAATATTTTGCGGGTAGCTAGGACAAGTCTCCCGACCACTAGCCCTTGTGCTTATGGGGGAATTCAACCTACCAGGTGTCTGCTGAAAATACAAGACAGCAGAAAGGAAGCAGCCCAGGAGGCCCCTGCAGCGCGTGGAAGACAACTTCCTGACACAGCTGGTTGGTGAGCCTACCAGGGAAGGAGCCCCGTTGGATCTGTTGCTTGTAAACGGAGAAGGACGTGCGGGCAGCACGTCGACCGGAAATCCCCTAGGGTATAGTGATCACGAAATGATTGAGTTTTCTGTCCTTGGAGAAGTTAGAAGGGTGGTCAGCAGAAGTGCTGCTCTGGACTTGCAAAGGGCAGCCTTTGACCTGTTGTGAAGGCCAGCTGGCAGAATCCCTTGGGAGGCAGTTCTGAGGGATAAAGGAGTCCAGGGAGGCTGGTCTCTCTTCAACAAGGTCATCTTAGAGGCGCAGGAGCAGGCTGTCCCCGTGTGCCACAAGGCGGGCCAGTGGGGAAGAAGGCCGGCATGGCTGAACAGGGAGCTGCGGCTGGAGCTTAGGAATAAAAAGAGAATGTGTAACGTTTGGAAGGAGGGGCAGGCCACTCAGGAGGAACACAAGAATCCTGTGAGGTTATGCATGGAGAAAATTAGGAGGGCCAAAGACCGACGAGAGCTGCGCCTGCCCACCGCTGTGAAAGGCAAAAAGAAATGTTTCTAGAAAGATATTAGCAAGAAGAGGAGGGCTAAGGAGAACCTCCATCCCCTGACGAATGTGGGGGAAACATGGTGACAGAAGATGAGGAAAAGGCTGAGCTACCAAATGCCTTCTTTGCCTCGGTCTTTCATAGTCAGAACAGCTGTGTTCCAGGTACCCAGGCCCCTGAGCCAGAAGGCAGGCGTGGCGAGCAGAATGAAGCCCCACTTGGACACCCGCTAGTCTATGGGACCAGATGGGATACAGCCAAGAGTGCTGAGGGAGCTGGCGAAAGGGATCACTTAGTCATTTCCCATTACCTATCAGCACTCCTGGCTAACTGGGGAGGTCCCAGTTGACTGGAAATTGGCAAACTTCACACCCATCTCCCAAGAAGGGCTGGAAGGAGGATCCGGGGAACTACAGACCTGTTGGTCAAACCTCGGTGCTGGGGAGGGTCACGGAGCAGATCATCCTGAGTGACATCACATGGCACATACAAGAAAACCCAGTGATCAGGACCAGTCAACATGGCTTTATGAAAGGCTAGTCCCGTTTGACCCACCTGATCTCACTCTCTGACAAGGTGACCCACCCAGTAGATGAGGGAAAAGCTGTGGATCTCGTGGACTTAAGCCTTCAGTAAGGCCTTTGACACTGTATCCCACAGCATTCTCCTGGAGAAGGTGGCAGCTCATGGCCTCGTGGTGGGTGTACTCGGCAATGGATAAAGAACGGGCTGGATGGCCGGGCCCAACGAGTTGTGGTGAACGGAACCAAATCCAGTTGGCGGCCAGTCACAAGTGGCGCTCCCCAGAGCTCACTGTTGGGACCAGTTCTGTTGAATCTCTTTATCAATGATCTGGATGAGGGGATTGAGGGCACCCTTAGTGAGTTGGCAGACGACACCAAATTGGCTGGGAGTGTTGATCTGCTGGAGAGTAGGAAGGCCATACAGAGGGATCTGGACTGGGGGGATCGTTGGGCTGAGGCCAGTTGCATGTGGTTTAACAAGGCCACGTGCTGGGTCCTGCGCTTGGCGCACAACCCCGGGCAGCGCTACAGGCTCCGGGAAGAGGGGCTGGAAAGCTGCCTGGTAGAAAGGGATCTGGGGGTGTTGACTGACAGCCGGCTGAACATGAGCCAGCTGTGTGCCCCGGTGGTCAAAGGCACCAACAGCATCCTGCCTTGTATTCGGAACAGTGTGGTCAGCAGGACTAGGGAAGCGATTGTCCCCCTGTACTCGGTGCTGGTGAGGCCCCACCTTGAACCCTGTGTTCCGTTTTGGGCCCCTCACTACAAGAAGGACATTGAGGTGCTGGAGAGAGTTCAGAGAAGGGCAACAAAGCTGGTGAGGGGCCTGGAGCACAAGTCTGATGAGGTGCGGCTGAGGGAACTGGGGCTGTTTAGCCTGGAGAAAAGGAGGCTGAGGGGAGACCTCATTGCTGTCTACAGCTACCTGAAAGGAGGTTGTGACATGCTCAAGTAAACCAATAGGAAAGGTTTGGTGACCTGCTATACCACTTGGACACTCTCAAGTCTATGGGGTCTAACGGGATTAACTCAAGTGTGCCGAGAGAGCTGGCAGAGGTGATCACCAAGACACTTTCAATTATTTATCAGGAGCCCTGGCTAACTGGGTAAGTCCGAGTGACAGGAGGTTAGCAAACACTACTAACAGGCCTATACTGTGAAGTAAAGAGGAAAAAGATGGCAGATACTTAGTCTTTTTTCTTGTGAGAAGAAGAGAGGAGTTAAACAAAGCACAGGTAAACCAATTCTATTCCTACTGTCTATTGAACTCTAGAAATAATTTCTAATTGTAGAAGAAAACAACAGCTCTCTGAGCATATTTCAGAATTCTAGACAAGACATTTTATATCCAGTATGACTAGGTTTAATATAAGATAACAGAAACTGTTTCAGTCATATTTCAGCCATTGTCAGAAAAATGGCTTGCTAAATGTGGTTCCTCTTTATTTGACAGATATGCTCATGAGGTATGTTATTGTTATGCTACTCATTTCAGTGAAACAAACACATTCATAATTCTGTTTTATGCCCACTAACACTTCCAGAGATCATGCAGGTATTAAGTATGATTTATGCTCTTTCTGACCTCACGCTTCCTCAATCAAATGATTATATTTCAAGTTGTTGTCTTTCCTTTGCAGGGAGGAAAGCTTTTGCTTTAAGGAGTCTGAACCAATTTAACTGTAAATGAAAGCTCAATTATCCATCATTACTAAACACACACACACACACACAAAACAAACAAACAAACAAACAAAAACCAACAGAAAGACAAACAAACAAAGAACAACAACAAAAAAACCTGAAAACTCCACAACAGTTTGATTTTCTGACCATACACCAGTTGTTCAGATGGTAGAAAGCTACATACTTATTCAGAGATTCTTGAAGTAACAACATAGCAAACCAATTAACCACTGGATGCAGCAATACAGTTTCAGAGGTCCTTATGCTGTAGAGGTAGATAGTGAATAGGAGTTACTGTCAGGACTGGTGCATCTCCATAATCACAAAAAGGAACTATTGGAAACTCTACCATCATAAGTCAGACTGATTTGCAAGAGGGATAAGAGATGAACTTTGACACACATGAAATGTCTGAGAACTTAAGGAGAGGTCAGAGAAATCCCTCTAAAGCAGGATCCTTTTTAAGTAAGCCAACGCTGTTTGGAGCTTGCAAATTTTGAGGACAACTATTTTTGGTTCAAACCAGAAAATGCAGAAAAATACAATTGATATCTTACTTAAGTGAAAAGAACTTCCTCCTCCTCCCTGTCATCTGGGACAGGATGAACACAGACATATTAATAAATAGACAGATATTTAATAAATTTACCCACACCCACTAGCAAAAAGAGAATAAAGAAGGAGCAAAAAACCATGTTTTCTGTTCGTTTTAAACAAAAAGAGAGTCTGTGACCAATAGAATAATGGATAAAGTTCCCTGTAATGGAAAAGTACTATTGTAATAATGGCAAACGATCTTACCAGTAAAGTTGATGGGCTACTTGGATGCTCTGAAGAGAACGATTCAACAGGAGTTTCACTAGAGGGCTTTCAAGACTCCACTCAAACTTGAGCACCTTAACAGATAAATTAAGAATCACTTATTTGCTGGCTTTGCTGGCTTTCCTTTATAACAAAATTAATAAGAAAGGACCCAGGACTTAGTTTGAATGAAGCAATCCAACAGTGCAATGCAATGAGCAAAGAGACTTCAGGACACAAGTGTCTATCTATCACCATCTGTAAGACAGGCAGATATCGCCCTGACTCTGGCTGTGTTAACAAATATGTAAATACGCAGTTTTCTTCACCTGCTTAAAACTTACAATGCTGTATTTAAATTTTTATCTGATTTGTAAAATAACATTATTTATGAAACAGAAGTTGTGGAAGGTGAAAGGTAACTTAAGTGTCTCACTAAGTCAATGCTGTAAAGCTGTGCAGGTTCCAATGCTACGCAGTAGTGGATTACATAAACATGTACTCTGTGCTGACAATGATTTTTCCCAAAATATGTGTATTAAGAAAACCGTGATTTGTTGTGACACCATTTGCTTCCTTGACCGTAACAAAGCCCTGCCATCACCAGCCCCTGATCTGGTGGTCATAGAATAATTTCTCTTGTTCAGATGCATTTTCTATTTTTCTTTGATAACTGAAAATGCCTTCTTGTAGTATACAGAAGAGTTCAATCAGCATGCCAAAAAAGCTATATTCTCTTGAGTAGAAAACAGCCTGTACCTCAGCCCTGTTGTTAATTCAATCATTGCGTCAGCTGACCAGCCTTTCTTATTTATTCTTCTTGCAGTGTATCAATCAAACTGAAATAATCAAAAGTATTTAATGAAGTTATTGATTTGGACAGAAGACTTCCTTGGCTATCAATTTCTTCCTTACCTGAACCAGCTGTGGGAGGTATTCTAACAATTCATCATTCGACAGATTTTCTATTTGTTGGACTGCTGTTTTGCGAATATCTTGATCTGGGAAACTAGAGCAAAACAAATCGGTATCATTAAGAGCTACTGAACCACTGCAACTCTCCTGAGTTCTTACTGATTTAAAATGTCAGAAAAACAGGTTTTCTCTCAAAATGGAACAGGAAAAAAAAATCAAATAATTTGCTTTACTGTGATAAGAGTCAAGCAACACGTAGCAGATAGCTTAATGGGACTGAATGTTAGGGTGTCATACAGGGAAGAAATAAAACAAAACAAAACTGGTCTTCAAATACTGGTCTTCAGCTGTCATGTATTGTAGTTTCCTGAAATATGAAGCAAATTATGTATCTTCTCTTGCTGTTCTTAATTACCTGAAATAGAAAATTCTGTGCCACAGAACTTCTAACAGTCACTTGAAGAACTATTCTGTTCTGCGCAACAACACGAGAGCTTGAAATTTCCCCAACAAAAAGAGTTAATTTCAGATAATTTATTTGAATGTCAGGTTTTCTGCTTCATATCAGAACACAACAAAATTTTGAAACAGAAAATGTTTTACTTTTTCTAAAGGAAAATTTAGCAAAAAAATCAACACATTTCCCCAGAAAGGCCCCAAGTCAGTCAAAGAGCCACTTCTAAAAGGAAAATGTTTGAGTATTCAACATAAGCTGTATTCTGAACACATTCTGATTGAAGCTAGAGTAGCTGTAGCCTAATGTAGATTTTGTGATGGAACACTAACCGTAAAATTGATGAAAGAGGTAAACATGGTGTAGCACCAATGATAAAACAGAAAGAAGGCTCGATAATATAGCTGGTCGAAACATTTTTCTTTAAAAAAGAAAAATAATTAAATTTTGATGTAACTTGACTGATCAAAACTGACGCCTAACAGAACATTTTTCTCTCTTTTCAGAGAAAAAGACAAAAAGTATACAGTGTTTCTTTTAATATATGAAAGCTGAAAATAATCTTTAAGGATTTCTTTTGAAAAAATAAAGTAGGAAAATAATTTCCACCTTTTCATATGTTCCATTTCTGACATTAATAATGATAGACAGAATATTTCATGTACACAGAAGTTGCCTAGATTGGTTAACAGTTGGCTCTTCTGCTGCTGTCCCGCTTTCACAAGTAAAAGATCGGATGTGCTATTCTCTGTATGTGGGCTATGTGGTGTCACCGTTAACTACCTGCCAGTATTTGAAGCTTGTCCTTTGCCATCCCCAGACTCTTTTCTGTCTTCTCCTGAAGCAAACTGGAAATGTTCATACAGACCTTTCAGTCACCAGAGCCACAAGAGTGGTCATCTCTGCCAAAGGGGCAAAAATGTCTTTAACCAGCATCACAGTCAATGAGATGTTGTATAACAGAGCTGCTGGGCTTTGACCGAGTTCTCTGACGGCAAGTACCCGCCCCACAAAGTGGTGAATCCCTCCTCTCTGACCTGATATGGCTATTAGGCTCTTCGAAAAATCTGATTTGGCAGTTTAGGCATACATAAAAATGATGAGTAAAGGACACAGATTATCCTGTCAATTTGCCCTGGAGAAAATCCTTTGAAATCAGAACTGTCATGTATAGCAGAATGTGTCATAGAACCACCAGTATTACTGCTTTATGAGCTTGACACAAAACCAGGCTGCTTTCTTCCCAGCTTCCTGTCCAGCACCTTTTGTCAATGACATACTCACTTGAAAAATAAATCAGAAGTGAAACACAGGAGATAGTACCACATTTGCAGCAATGACTGCTCATTGCTATCAAGAGAGAAAGAAAAGAAATTGTAAAGCTCAGAAACATAATGGCACCTGCAGCTCTAAACTTGAGCTTCAATAAAACAAGCTGAAGCAAAACAATATGTACACTTCGATCACTGAATTACCTACAAGCCATCAAATAAAAATGTGGATTTAAACAAAAAAAAAAGTCTAGCAGTCAGATGTACTTGAAAGGCCTGGCTTCTGTGCTGCAATCAGCTGTCACCTGTAGCACTTTCAAAACCCCTTTTAACAGTGCAACTCAGATCTGATTTTATTATTTTGTTTGTTTGTTATGGTACGTGTTTGATTATCTTTTTAACACAGTTTACAGTTGTTTGTATAATGCTGAGAGGGCTGATGAGAGAGTGAATACACTATAAATAAATTATCATGATAGCCTCATCTTAGCCTATTTCACAAGGAGCCTTTATTTATTTATTTATTCTAGGCAACCCGTTAAGGATATGAAGTTGTTACTTTAATGTTACTTTAATTTTACATGGCTGTATAGAACAAAACATATTTGAAGGAGGACTGCATATTAAAAACATTAATCCCTTTCATATCATCCTGTCTTCTAATTATGCAATTGCTTTGAAGTCCTGTGTGCCAAGCATGTGTAGATATTATGGAAATTAGTCTTCCTCTTTCCCTTCCCACCTAGTTCAACAGGTTACTGAACAGTGAAATATGCTTTATACAGGCACCAAGTCAAGCAGAAAAGTGTTATTACTTAGATACTGCTCATCCTTACTAGCAGCCAACATTTGAATATATGTAATGCTATGATGAGAATAAACTCCCATATTTTTTCCAGCTAAACAACGAATGATAAAATTATTTTAATCCCAACCTTTCCAGAAAATTCAACAGCTAACATGTGACTTGTTTAGAATTAACTCACTGTAAATCAAAATGGGGGCTATATCTAAGTTAGCCAAAGTATCTATAGAATATGCGATTAGAAGAATTATGAGCTCAAGAGCAAAGGCACTATGGTGAAAAATCTACAAGTTGGTTTGTTTCAGGACACATGGCTCTTGTCACTCTCCTTGAATGAGATTTCAGTAACTTGGTCCTGCTTACTAAATTGTTACCTTCAGTTTGTAAATCTTGAGGTCAGCTTGAGGCTGAGTTGAATCTTTCAGACAGAATGGGCAGTTAACATTTTCTCTTAACTACCTGGCAATTTCTCAAGCCCCAGATGTAATATCCATTGCTCTCTTGAATTTCAGTGTTGCTCAGGGCCACAGGTACAATAGAAAAACATTTGGTTTTGCATTTTTACTTGAGCAAACATTTAAAATCCTCAAAACTCTAGAACTACAGCAAATATTAATGACCTCAACTAGTATTGCATGGTGCTTATGCTACGCAAGCTGACATACATCAGTGTATTTGCTAAAACTCAATAATGGGGTAAGGTCTAGAAGCAGATTTGAATAATAAATCCTACCCTTCACACGCCTGGAAACTATGCCATCTTGTAGTCTGCCAACTAATTAGGGCTAGAGGGGTTTTTCTAGTGAATAATCTTGCAAACTTGTGAGTGTTGCATCAAATCTGATTTCAGTAATCCATAAATTAGTCTTGATTAGAGGACACGATTAATTGATTTTTTGGTTCTGTGACTCAATGCAAGAAAAATCATTTTAGGCCTAAGAAAAACAGCACCATAGATTTTATATTAGGGGACAGTTGATTTCTCGGGCTTGTTACGATGAATATATAATTATTTACACATACTGAAAACTCTGGAAGCAGAGAAGTGAGACAACTGTATCACAATGAATTGAATACTCCAGTCTTTAAGGGTATTCTTCTAAGAAAGAGGAGCTCATCTGTGTCAGAGGTCATCTGTCTCAGATCAATTTTGCAAAGGATTTGAACCACACATTATCAGGTTCCTGACATGTGGCCTGTGATTATGGCTTCAGAGAGGCAGGAGATTCAGGCACTTCACTATCTGTTTTATAGATGTGACCAACGTATCGGAGAATTTAGCTAGAAAAAAAAGCAACTTAAACCAAAAACCTTTAACAATGCTTGCATGACTTTTTCTTTTCATAGTTTCAAACTGGTAATTTTCATCCAGGTTTCCAATTACTTCTAGTTGTATTCTTTTTTTCCTCAATAAACAACCAATTGGTCAATAAATAATTAAGTGAATAGAACTATGATGTTTCTCATTCATTTGCTTGACTGCATTGCAACCTATTGTAGCTTTCTTCTTTTGGTTAATTTTGTTTGTCCTCTCTTCAGGTATTAAGTACTCCACAACAGAGAGTATGACTTCTTATAAGTTTGTTACAGGTTTACACACTCAGAGACACTACTGAAAAATAAACAATATGTATATCACAGTTGTTGAGTCTAGTTCTTGGCAATACGTCACACTATGCAGGACTTCTAGTTTCCCCTTCACAGCTGGTCTCACAACCTGGGTTCTCCTTAAGTTATGAAACAGATTTCCTTTGATATGTAACCTCAACACCCTTTTTGCTTTTTCTGTTCTTCCATCCCTGCATGATGCCAATGATTGACAGCCACCCATTTTATAACTCCTGTCTAAGTAGCTGTAGATTGTTAGGACTCCCTTGAGACTTCAAGACAGGTTTTGTAAAAACTGAATTTTCAGCTGGATGAGCATAGATTACAAATTGCTTTCAAAGAGCAACTTACAGTCTTTGATTCTTTTCATAGAGACAGCCAGTAGGGAGCTATTTGTCTATCTGCATCTTTCAGCTAAATCAGATTCAAACAGAAAACTAAGCGCTGCTGAGGCATCCTGTGGATTTGTGAAATTCTCATGAGATTTTAGCGTCTACCAGTGGTGACTTGATTGTAAACGAGAAATAGATGTGTATTTCATTTCTAGTAGTTTTATTATCCTAATTTTATTGCAGTGTATCAAATAATGCTATGCTGGAAGATATTTCTCAGGTAAATGGAACTGTAGAATTGACTACATCTTCTGGCACATGAGGATCTCTTGAGAGAACAGAATGGCCTTTCATGAGCCATCTTTAAAGTTAGAGGCTTATGACACATCAGATATTTCCATAATTTCCTTCACATTTTTAAGTTCTGTTGCATTTTTAAAAAAGAAAGACTCTGGTCCCATGAAATGCATGTTATTACATCTGGTAGAAACAAGGAAGGCTGAGGTAGCAAACCTACTGGAATGAAGATACCAACTGAAAACAAAAAAACCTCCCAAGTAATAAAGGATATCATGTCACTGACAGGTGCAACTGGGCCCGGAGAGAAGGTACAAAAGAATTATTTAAAAGAAAAGATAGGTAAGATTTGGATAGCAGTTTAAGTATTTTCAAAGTAATTACATGAGAAGAGAGAAGAATCTTAAAGAATAATAATTAAGAAATTCCATTAGTTTTAGCACACAGATAAAATTAGCAGGGCTATTTGCTTTCTGTTGCTGATTTTCTTCATTCCTCTGAGGGCTTCTAAAGAAAATACTGTGTGAGTGTGTGAAAATGGCAAGGACTAAAGAAAGTACAGAAAGATAACAAATGCCATCAGTAAAATGGACAATGGATTTTCAAAATTTTCAGCTGAAAAAAAGTAACATATTCACTCCTCATTGTGATAAGACATGCGAACCATCCCTATTCCCCCACACTTTAAAACTCATGGTCAGATACACCTGGCTGATTGATCAACAGATGGATTTGTAGAACTTACTCTCAGAAAATACACTTTAAGTAATGCTTACGTATTTCTTCTACAAGAAATTCTGACTAAAACAATGAGTATTAATAATAAGTTTAAGATGTCATGGAGACCTTATGGTAAAACGTATAAGTATCCTTGGAGAGAACATGATAGGAAGAAATAAGAAAAAGCAGTTTTCCATTTGAAGCCTGTATGACCTAGGAGGTTCTTCTCCCCTCAGAGACAAACTTTGTTGTCTGTTACATTAAAACAAAAGAACAAAACATCGGAAAGTTGATTATTTACAGGATTAGCCTCCTGATTAGATTACACACATGTACAGAAATTATGTCATATCCTACATAGTTGTCCACTGTTAGTTGTTTGTTGTAGTACCTTCATATTTATTACCAAGAAAGCTAAAAATGGTTAAAAGCAGAGGAAAAACAAAATAAAAGAAGTAATTAATCATGTTATGATGCTTAGAATTAAGAGTTTTCTATTACTAACACTGCATGTATCTCCACATAAGTTACCAATAAATTTAATGCATGTTATTACAAAGCAATTTTAAACCTTTATCAGTAGTATGTTCTGCACATCAAAGTGTCAAATTAACTGTAGACTTGCTTTGCCCTTATTTCTTTGCTTAAGCCCATGTTTGCTTTCCACACTGATATACAACTACAGCCTTTTAAACCAAGCAAGATGCAAACAGGCAAGATATGTTCTAGCTGTATCTATTTGATAAATATTCTGTTGGGCATTCTACTGTAGACTCTCATGGAACAGTCCACATTCTTCTTTTATTAAACCAACGGCTATCTGATTCGACACTTCTAAAATTAATTTGGCATTCAAAGGTGTAATAACAAACTCTGGCTTCAAGCTATCACATTTTATTATAAATATTGGTTAGAGAGTGAGTTTCTCATATATTGGTATATATCCTAACCTTTGAAATTCAGTAGCTACTCTGCTACGTAATGTGCTAATCAACAATAATAATGTGGGAATCAAAGGCTGAGGGATACTCTAACCAAAAGGGCACCCACCTTCTCTAATCAGGGAGAGGTGGGAGGAGTCATAACTTCCCCTACTTTTCCTGCTCCATACAGGGGATTAAGTAAGTAGCATAAAATCCCTCTGAAACCTTAATGTCTGATCTCAAAATCCTCTGAATCGGAACATGGTTTTAAGGGAATGTCTCTTTGTGCACTCGCCCTCACAGTGACAGAATTTAACAGAAAGTTTCTAGGAAAAATTGTTAAGCCTACCAGTGAGGTTATGTCTTTATCTCCCCTCTCTATTGATAAAAATTCTCTCTTCAGAATGTTTGCAGCCATGCACAATACTGGAAAATGGCACACCTTCTTTGGTGGCTGTTTTCTGATTCTAGCTCAATTTCCTGCTTTCTAGCCATGATACCTCACAGGTCTGCAACTGTACTCTGGATGTGCCAGAAAAACAAGGTTGGAGCAAATATTCTGCTATTTGGGTTAATGAATATGTTTTGGCTTTCATGTTCATGAATTAGTATAGCAATATAACATGAAAAAAAGTTTTAAAGTGCAGTTGTTCTGTACATATACAAAACATGGTTAGTGTGCCATGCAAAGGAGATACAGTTATAGAAAGCTCTAATTCCACTAACGCTTGGCTTTACCAGACTCAATAAATGAAGTCAATGGCAAAACGCACAGGGCACCAATAAGCAGTGCTGAGTGGGAGGAACCCGTTTTATGCCTTCTGCCTTAAGGAAAATTAGTGAAGGCTTATAATCACCCTTCCCTGAAATCAGAGGTAAAGCTGAGTGTAAAATCTTACTCTGCACTTCCCCCAGCTATCCTTTCCATCCCATCTTTATTGATTAAAGAATCATTAATTGTATTTTAAAATATTTTTTTTAAGTATTGGCTTCTGGGGGTTTAAGAATCAATGCGCTTGCTGCAAGGGTTGGATGCAAGTTTGCTCCCAAATTTGTCTGTGAAATGTAGCATGATTGTTTTTCCAATTTATGAAAGTTCTTCCTTTCCACTGCATAAATGAGTATGTTATCATTTGGCTGCCCTGAGATGCGTCTGCAAAGTGGAAGAGAGCTGGAGAGACATGCTCAAAGAACAAGAAACATCTATTAAATTGTATATTTAACCATGTAGTGAACAAAACAGTTTATAAGTTTCAGAAAGTTGCAAAGAGCATTCTAACTCAGATGCATTATAATGGAGCTTGATCTCATGGGCCATGATACCTCTTCCTAAGCTCTATGATACTGCCTTCTAACCCAGGCAATGAGGTAGTGCCTCCAGTGATTTTCATTTCTTTGTACTCGCAAAAGTGAGTTTGAGCTCAATCATCAGGACAGACACTGCTTTTTTGCTCTGAGAAGAAGGATAATTTAGAGTCCTCAGCCTAAGCCCTGCAAAAGTGACTAGTCATTTTGAGTCCCCTCTCTAAACTCTATAAAGAGTAAGTACATGCCTGCAAGAGGTTCTCTTTAAGACAATGAAAACCGAAGTTCCAGCAAAGGAAGCTCCAAAATTCCGAGTGATTGGAAACTCTTGGTCTCTTTTATAGTATTGCTAATAGTGTGGTAAATTGTCGTCCATAGAAATGATACAACACAGAACTGAACTGTGGACCTCCTTGTTATAGGATGTTCTGAAAGCTGAATGCTTATGTCAAATCGATTTTTATTTGGAAAAAATCATAGAAGAAAAATGAAAGTGGGCTATTAAACTACAAAAAAAAAAAAAATCTGTCTCAAGAAGCCTCTGAGCTGCAGATTACTGGAAGCTGAAAGAGTAGCACAGTGTCACGTTTGGCCCATTCTCATTGTCTTCCCTAGGTATCTACTGTTTGTCACCACTGGAGACAGGTTGCACTAGACTGATTTTTGGTCCAGGTTAGTGCAGCTGCTCCCACATTCTTGCACTATGTTAACAATACATGTAGACAAAGATCAGCCCTAATTTATTTTACTTACCTATGATATAATAGCGATGGTAACACAAGTCCTTAAAACGGACATGAATATATAAAGAGCATTTGTTTTATATTCTGCTCACGTTTTAAATGAGCATGGATCTTTCAGCTGTGTCTCAGTAATCACAAGAAATCAGAGAGCTGTTTTGTGGATGACAGAAGTGAGGAACTGAGTTGATGAATTGTCAGCGCCAAACACAATACAGGATAGGGTTGAACAAGCCTTCAAAAACAGTTCAGTCTACAATCCAAAGTTAGTGAAGGTAACGGTGAAGAGAAGTTGGACCCTATCCAGTGTTACTTTACTTTTCAAAATGACTGAGAACTAAGAAAAGGAGAACCAAGTGAAGAAACCTCAGGGATCCATTTATATGGAAAGTACTCCTCTCCTTCAAGCCCCTCTCTCAATTTGCATATACGTCTCTCAACAGTTAAAACATGTAAACCTAGGCATCTCTGAAACTAGACATCATTAAGGAAAGGTAATCCCTCTGTTTCTGAAGGTTTGCTTCCCAGTTGTTCCTGCACCTGCAAAATATTGTGGATATGTGATGGACAGGTGTTTTTTTTTTTTTAAAAAAAGGATTTATACTGTGATCCAGAACTACTTTCTGTAGTATTAGCATGAAGCAAAACAACAACAACAAAAAAAAACAAACCACAAACAAAACAACAACAAACCAAACCAACCAACCAACCAACCCCAAACCAAAACAATAAACCACACAGATTGATATTATCTTTTGTGAGAAATAAACTAAAGGGACAAGCCAGCTAAGAACCTGATCAGAAGAACTTGTTCTTTGGCACCACTGCAGGTGCCAGCCACTCCCAATGGTGGCACCAAGAGAGATAAAGTGATGACACCTTCTCCTCTTTCCATGCCAGCAATCTTTGATGTAGCCAGAATGAACAGTGTGTACACTGCATCCACTACACACTGAGAAGCTCTGTGACAGGCTGAGTCATAATAAATATCCTGGGAAGCACCTGCCAGGACTGATATTCTGCACCACACCCTGATGCAGAGCTGCATCTTCAAAGAACAATCAAGCTCTTCATTTGCAGAAATGCCACCCATACACAGAAACAAAATTTGACAAAAGGTCTGATCTGAAAGTCTGGCATCCTCTGAAAAGCCATCTCAAATTCTCTCGCTACTCTGGGGTATGGAAGACCGCACACTCCCCATATACTCCTTTCTACATTGTTATTTTATAAATTAGAAAATTATTCTAATAATTTAATAATTATAATTAAGGGAATGATAATATGCTTCAGAACCTGATCTTTCAGGATCTTTTCTTTCATAATTCCCACGAAATGTAAAAAAAAAGACATATATGCAAACATGTGAAACTGCTAATAACTCAAATATAAATGTGAGACACAGGTATTCTTAGGAAATCATATTCAGAAGGAAATAAAAGCCAAGAGTCAGTTTTATATTATTAAATAATCAGTTTTAACATGGAGGTAAGTGTATGCAGTCTTTCCTCAAGCAAAGCTTTAGATGAAGTATTTTTTTCTAATGGCACAACATGGAACTGAGATTGCAAAGCTGGTGTAGCTTGTGCTTACCCACACAAGCAAGGGCTTGATAAACCACATGCGCTCAACCATTTCATCCTCACGTTTGATGTTTTTACAGTTCGATCACTTAATGCAAAATACCTCCCAAGCTTTTGGAGGAAGTGTAACTGCTGACACAGATTCTGTCCTTTGACATCTGCTATTAAATCACAGGTAAGCTATCTCTAACATCAAGAAAGCCTTCCAACAAACAACTAGCTCGCCGTCTAAGAAGTGGGGGTGGAACATGACGCATTCCAGCAGAATTTATTGACGGTGTGGAGAACTGACTTCAAAGTTTCATCCTATCTACTTCAGAAAGATAGGCTACAGGTGGGACTGTACATGTTTACATAGTATCATAATCGGAAAACATATTTCAGTCTTCCTTATCTCCCGTTATTCACTCTATGTCTGTACAGCAGTTTGAAGATATGGAGTGATATGTATGTGCTAAGTATTTGACTGATCAACTGCTGCCAGAAACTGACTGAATCTACTACAGAGAATGAAATCCTCTTTTCATTATCCTGAGGAATAGAAAACCTTCCCAGGCACTAAGGTAGGGTTGACATGTTCAGCTCAAGGTTACCCCAGTCCACAAAAAGGGCTGCAAAGCTGACCCTGGTAACTACAGGCCTGTCAGCCTGACCTCGGTGTCTGGCAGGGTTATGGAGCAGATCATCCTGAATGGAATCACACAGCACCTTCAGGATGGACAAGGGATCAGACCCAGCCAGCATGGGTTTAAGAGGGGCAGGTCCTGTCTGACCAACCTGATCTCCTTTTATGATCAGGTGACTCACCTGGTGGATGAGGGGAAAGCCGTGGATGTGGTCTATCTGGACTTCAGCAAGGCCTTTGACACTGTCTCCCATAATATACTCCTGCAAAAGCTGGTAGCCCGTGGCTTGGACAAGTGCACTCTACGCTGGGTTAAGAACTGGCTGGAGGGCCGGGCCCAGAGAGTGCTGGTGAATGGGGCTGCATCCAGCTGGCGGCCAGTCACTAGTGGTGTTCCCCACGGGTCAGTGTTGGGTCCAGTCCTGTTTAACATCTTTATTGACGATTTAGATGAGGGGATTGAGACCATCATCAGCAAATTTGCTGATGACACCAAGTTGGGAGGGAGTGTCAACCTGCTGGAAGGCAGGAGGGCTCTGCAGAGGGATCTGGATAGACTGGAAAAGTGGGCTGATTCCAATGGGATGAAGTTCAATAAGGCCAAGTGCCGGGTGCTGCACTTCGGTCACAACAACCCCCTGCAGCGCTACAGGCTGGGCGCAGAGTGGCTGGAGAGCAGTCAGGCAGAAAAGGACCTGGGGGTACTAATTGACAGGAAGCTCAACATGAGCCAACAGTGTGCCCAGGTGGCCAAGAAGGCCAATGGAATCCTGTCCTGTATCAAAAATAGCGTGGTCAGCAGGACAAGGGAAGTGATCCTTCCCCTGTACTCTGCATTGGTGAGGCCACACCTGGAGTACTGTGTTCAGTTCTGGGCCCCTCAGTTCAGGAAAGACATTGAAGTGCTGGAGCGGGTCCAGGAAGAGCAACAAGACTGGTGAAGGGTCTTGAGCACAATACGTATGGGGAGAGGCTGAGGGAGCTGGGGTTGTTTAGTCTAGAGAAGAGGAGGCTCAGAGGTGACCTCATCACTCTATAACTACCTGAAGGGAAGTTATAGACGGGTGGGGATTGGTCTCTTCTCCCAGGCAGTCAGCAATAGGACAAGGGGGCATGGGCTTAAACTCTGCCAGGGGAAATTTAGGCTGGATATTAGGAAGAAATTCTTTACAGAGAGAGTGGTCAGGCATTGGAACAGCCTGCCCAGGGAGGTGGTGGACTCACCGTCCCTGGAGGTTTTTAAAGTGAGGTTGGACATGGCACTTAGTGCCATGATCTAGTACACAGACTAGAGTTGGACCAAGGGTTGGACTCGATGATCTCTGAGGTCTTTTCCAACCCAGTCGATTCTGTGATTCTGTGATTCTGTGATCACATGAGTTGCAAGTGGATCTTCACTTTGACCAAGGAACAGAATTGAAAGCACAGTGAACAAAAGCATGACAGTGTGCTGAGCAAACTGAAGTGCTGAATTAATCAGTACATGATCATCCTGTTTGTTGTTATTTTCCTACTTGGTTAATTTTTCCTCACCTGAAAGTCAGAAGCCCAAGTACCTCCAGAGGGCTGGAAAATCTCCATGTCTTCAAGACAGCATACATTTCTGATACAGTCGTTCGATCCCAACTGGGGGCACTGCCCAGTACCAGAGGAAGTGAACAATTTTGATTATTGCAGTAGTAACGATAAAACCATAAGATTCTTCTTTGTTGCTCTGAGAGCCTGAAAAAGATTAGAAATTCAGTTTGAAATTAAAACCACCTGGAGCTTTGTGTAGCAACAAACTTTATTGTACAGAGGGGCCAAGTCATACAGTACACCACTTTTCGGCTAAGTGTGTGTTTTCCTGAGGGTAGGATATCATTTTCGGCAGACCAGCTTTTATAAGAAAAGTGATACTTATACTCTGGATCTGTCAGCCCTGGGTCATATAAAAATGAGGTGTCAAAAGACACACATATATGGTTATTTCACTTCTCAAGCGCTCTCATTTTTCTTCTCCACTGTCCCTGTCGTTGGTGTTGGTTTTACTGCTTTTTTTTTTTTCCTCTGACAGAGACAAAGAAGGTACAGTTATCACTGGATAAATTATTGTTACATCCATCTGCTACACATCATCTCTAACTGACCACTGTAACAACTAGACACACACAGCTTTCATTCTTGACCTTGCTTTGACTGTTTAATGCAGGTGTGTCTATTTTTAGTGTATTTGCATTTAAAATGGGGCTTAGGTACATCCATACACATACACAAAAACATAAGCAGGTGCATGCACACACATGCACACAAAGTGTGATTATCCCCCACACTGGTGTGAGTTTGGAAAAGGGAAGGAAACGTCCCAGCAACATCTATGTCTGTTCACAAGGCCTAGAATGCTGTGCTTCACTGCACTGACAAAAAAAAAAAAAGGTTGCAATACCGAATTCCTCATATTAGATATTAGATATCAATCGATATATTGATAAAACGGTCAGTCATCGCACCATATTTCACCACAGTGAGGAATGCCTCAGAATAATTTTTGCTATATATCCTCTGATTTGTCAATAATTCTGATGTCTGCCTCATGCATATTAAATCCTGATGCCATCAGAAAACAGAAATAGAAATTTCCCATGAGAGATAAGTTCAGACAATCTCCTTAGTTTCATATCAGAGCCTTCAAAAGCAAGCTTTGAGAGTGTAAAGTGATCTCCACTTCACACAAATCAGTACTGAAACCATGAGGAACATCAGGTTTCTTGGTCATACTTGACCAGATTGGTGATCTGTCTACATAATAACGTAATGTAGCTGTGACTTTAAATGGACCTACATATTTCAGAGCAAGGTTTGAGAAACCCTGTAGAAGGCAGTAAATAAATAGCTCACTTCCAGTCAAGCGTTTCCTTATCCATATGTCCAAGAAGGGCTCAAAATCAAGTGTTTACATTCCTGCCAAGGTCTTTTTCCTTCTATTTGCAATATTTTAGGACATTTTTTGCCCAAAAAACCCCCTATCTTAGCCCTGCTCTATCTGTAAAGATTACGGCTTTCACAACTCATAGCAATGAGTTCCTATGGCTCTGTATGCACTGGAGAACTTTTTTTGCGATTTTGAATTGCCAAGCATTTAGAAACAGTGGCGGTACAAAGATGGGCATGCTTTTTTACTGTAACAGAAGTGAATGTTTATTTCTTTCTTTTAGGAGAATAGCTCATAAATGTATGCAGAAAATTAATCTCTTAAACAAATACTGTCAAGACTTTCAGTAATCATTTCAAGAAAAGTATCATTTTGGTAGCCACCTTCAGAATTCACAGCATGTCTCTTGTGACAATAGATAAATGTCTCTGTGTTTGTGTGAAGAAGTCACACACTGAAAAAGAGATAAAATTAGTCCTAGAACTTCATTGCCTGTCTTGTTTTCTTATGCATTTGGATGGTATTCTGCAGAACAGTGTCACTAAAGGACCTTTTTCATATGTTGACTAAACAGAGATTTAAGCTTTCAAACAGCATCCTCCAAACTAGATGATCTGTTGTTCAGATTAAAGCAGCTCAAGCCTCTACTGAGCTTACAAAGGGAGATAAGAAATCATTCTTTGTATCAGGTTTTCTAAGTAACAGATTTCTCCTTCTGACTTTACTCCAGAGGCAGTGCCATTTTCTCTTTCCATGTTTTAAAGATTGTAGATGAAATTAAATGTTGGGTTTCGTGGGGTTTTTTTAGGTTTTGACTTCAAGGTTCTTAGTAGTAACAAAAGTTTACATATATGTGTAATAGAACATTTAAGATAGACGGTTAAAGTATTTTGCATACATAGAGCATTCAGAAGATTGTTCTGCTAATAAGGACATTCCTTTGACTTATTGATAAAAATGCAGTTTACATTTTTTTAGATAGTGTTGAATCTAAATTTCCCTCCTTATAACAGCTACATCAAAATATATAGCCTTCTACTCAACACAAATAAAAAATAAAGTATCTTAAAATCTAAATAATTCAGTAGTTCTCAGTTTAGAAGTTTTCCTTAATCCCTTTAGCTAAATGAAGCTGTTAAAGCTTTGTTAACTGGTCTTAATTTTGTTGAACAGGAAAAAGCAGCAAATCTAGCAAATGTAAATTTCTGTCACCTGGCACTGATTCTTACTTTAAAGTTTCTCTCTTGTGGACAGACTAGCAAAGTGTGCAATATCAGTGCACTTTTTCAGACCTGTTCCACTGTTCACCCAACCGGAAGTAGCCTTTCTAATTATAATTCGCAGCAATGGCACTGTCGTGACAACTGGTAGGCAAACTAGATTCTTACCGGTGGCAAAAAAAGGAAAAGAAAAAGGGAAGCACAAAGAGAGGAAAAAGTAAGAAAAAGGAAAATGATGAATGAAGGAAAGAAAGATGGCAGAAACGAGACTGTAATCTTCCTGGCTTCAAACCAGTCTCTGATTCTTACACTTGGAGCCACTGCGCACGAGCAGGCTCCATCATATTTGAAGAGCAGCTATTATCTCAGTTGTCTAGTTTTCTGGGGTCTGTATTTCAAACACAGTAATCCTAAAAGGAATCAAAGGCTCACATCTGAAATGTTCTCAGAAGTCAGCCAAAGTGGCTGGCAACAACTAATGAATTCTCTTGGTTCTCCTCTATTGTCTGGTTTGGTGGTAACGCTGAAGATCACAAAGGGCTGTGAGGAGCACAAGAGCCATATGGTGAAGTTAATTTCCTGCAGTCTCATTGATCCCCTCACTAATCAACATCTAAGAGATGCTGGCCATGGGGACCAGTGATGTGAGCCAGCTACGAGAGAGATGGGAGTCCAAGTGTCAGCTGCTGGGAAGATCTTATGTCTGGACCAACTACTGGGGAAACCCATATCCGTGTATCAGGAAGAGGTCCAAGCACCAGCAACTGGAGTGTAGTTGTAAACTTTTTGGGTTCACATGTCTGGGTGTCAGTAGCTGGGGAGAGCAGGGAGATCTGGGACCAGATACAGGATTGAATGAACCCAAATACTGGAGCAATTAATATTCTGATACTATATATAAAATATATATGAATGTATGTATATGTATTCCACCAAGCGGGCTTTGATCATGATCAGGCAGAGAGGAGCAACAGAATCAGGCTATCTGTGCAGACCATTTTGTGGCAGCGCTACATGTATTTGTGTGCAGGTAAGGTACTGCTTTCTGCCTGCACTGATTTGTTGATATTGCTATCAGGAATATGTGGTCCACCTCTCCACTGGATTCAACAGCCTATAACAAGGACAACCATGCAGTTGTCTGGTTTTAACCATTGTTTCCTCTTTTTCTGTCACAGGGTTAAGAACATCTGTACATTCACATATTCCTCTGCTTTCAGCAGAATGACCAGAAAGACCCAGACAGCCTTGGAAAGTTTTCTTTTGTCTTCTAACCACAGACAATCATTTATTTCAAAATCATATTTGAGGCTTGTAAGCCTGAAGCATCATCATACAGATATATCGTCACTGAAAAGCTACCTAGATTCCTCTCTTTTTCTTGACATACAAATAAAAGGGAAAGATCTTCAGATATCACAGTAATACTGTTTTTGGATACCAATATGTTGTTAAATGTTTTTTTAATAAAGCTCTGTCACAACCAAGGAAAGGTAGAAAGAATGCCTCTGATACAGATACAACAAATATTACAGGCTGACAGATTCCTTTCGGTCAACAAGTACTTAAAAATGAAATTCTTTCATTCACACACCAAATATACTACCCTTAACCTTGATGATTCATTTGGTAGATCAGCTTGGACCACAAGATAGGATAAATTAAACCAACCAGTTATGGAAAAAACAGGTACCATTCTCTTTCCTCCAAGAATCTGTTATTGAACTTATCAAAGCCTTAACTCCAGCCTGCTGACTTTCACTGGTCTCTTTCGTTCATATTCCCACAGAATCCAAAATTATTGTATAATTTGGATGTCATAAGTCCTTGTCTTGCGTGCTCTTTGTAATATCTATTTATGAACCCGTTCTCTATGAATTTGTGTATAGCTTTCATGAATCTGATGATATTGTCTAACTCCACAGCTTTGTGACAGCAGATTTTAAAAGTTTACCACTGACTATCTTTGGAAGTACTTTCTTCTATTTCTTGACAATTTATCTACTTGTTTCATTTAATGTTCCTTGTTTGAATATTGTGGTATTCAATGATGCGTTCACCTTGTTCAGCACCATCATGATTTTATAAAAAATAATCATACATACACACACATCCTCTATTGTTCTGCTCTCCAAACTAAGAAGTCCCAGCCTTTTTAGCTTCTCTTGGTAAGCAGCTGCTTAATCCCTTTAATCATGTTATTTGCCCTTCTCTGTCCATTTTCCAACTATGCAGCATACTCAAAATACAGCATGTCGAGGTTTTAGATAGCAGTGAAATAGTACATGCTGGCTGCTTCTCTACATCCTTCCTGACAATGTCCAATATTTTGTTGGCATTTTTGGCTGCTGCTGCACATTGTACTCATGAGCTCAAGGAAATATCAGCAATAATGTCAAGATGTGTTTCCTCTGTTGTAACTTCCAGTTCTGAGTTCAGTGTCATACAAAGATGCTTAAATAATTTTTCCTTAAACATATCCCCTTAAAATTATCCACACTGAAGCTCATCTGCCATGTTTATGCCCAGTTTTCTAAGATCCTTCTGGATCTCCCCTCCATGGCACAGTGTTTGACAATCTGGCAGAGATCAGTGCCACCTGCAAACCTGGAGATTTCTTCACCCACTTTCTTCTCCATGTCATCGATGAAGATGCTTTATAAAACTGGTCCCAACTTTGGGCACTGAAAGGCCCTACTGCTGATTCTTCCATTCTGAAAAGCCACCATTAAACATCCAATCTTTGCCTTTAACTACTTTTCCTCTAAACCCATGGCAACTTCATTTCTTTAACAATCTGATGTGGAATCTCAGCAAAGTTTTATGAACATCCACCAAAGCCCCAAGAGCCAGGCACCTACTAACAACCTAGGACAGCATCAGGTTGGTGAGAGAGCATTTCTATTCAAAGAAGCCACACTGTCTCTTTCCTGACAAATTACTCTGTACCTAGTTAAATGCTTAATGATCTTATGCCTTCTTACAGAACCCACCATTTTACCATGAATGCATTTTACCTCAGAGGCATTGACTTGTAGTTCCCCAAATCACTTCTGGAGCAACTTTTGCAGGTGGAAATTTTTCTGGCAACTTGCTAGTGCCCTGGCACATTGGCTATTCAAAATAAAATACTGATCTCTCATTCATACTTCAAAATAAAATATGAACCAAATCACGAATCCTATAGTTAATAAAAATAATTTTACATATCATACTGTCTTTTAAAAAGTTGAAGGAAACATCGAATACACCAGCAATTTTGCCTTGTCTTTTTTTTAAAGAAATTGTTAAAAAAAAAAAAAAAATCAAAGAAAAGTCCTCTTAACAGATACATCATATCACACTGAGAGGGCTGAACTGGCTCTAACTTATTTAGTTACTGTACAACTAGTGAACCTTTTGGCCTTTGATAGAGGCTTAATTCACATAATTAACTGTGATTGGTATAATAGCTCTCTGTAAGAACCTGCATTCCCAATTCCACTCTATATTTAAAATTATTTTATATAGTACATAATCGTAATTGATATTGTAACATAAATATAGCCGAGCATACTAATCTTCCCCAGTGCATTCCCCAATACAGTGTGTTCTGTTTCACTTCCTCTTTATCCACTTTCTGTGAAAGGTAAACTTTTCATGTTTTTTTCATTGCTTATAACTTGACACAGATTTTTTTAATGATTAGATGCCATTTAACTACTACAGATAAGGTCTGAATGTATTCTTATGAAAGGAAGCTGATTTTAATACAACCCAGGGGGTTTCCTACTAATGCTGATGTAGACTTATTGAGTCATCTGAAAAATCTTACGCTCTGAATCAAAAATTATTTTCTCACCTCAAAGACACAAAAAGGTATAGTAATAGAAAGGGGAAAACAATCCTTTCCTAGATTAGTAAAATACACTGCCACCTCTAGGTGCTTATTTAGGCTTTGCTGTGATTTATTCTCTCTTCTAGTAGTGTTACTTCTCAAATCAATCAAGCTAGGCTCCTTCAGAGGAAAAATTTGTTATTAAAGAATTTAATTGTGATCGACAGGATAAGTACAGCAAGCCAGGCTGGGTACAACTTACAGCAAGAGAGAATGTGTCTGTGAAAGTCTTGTAATGTGCTTCAGGCAGTCTTTAGTTGGCTCTTCAAGATGATCTCTTCTTTCTTCAGGTTCAGGTTTAATGAACTCCAAATTAGTTTCTGGAAAGTCAATCTTTATTAAAAAAAACAAAAGACAGAAGTCCTTTTAGCAATATGTAGTCTCAGAACTGTCAATGAATGAATGAGTAGAGGAGAAAGAAGAGAGGAGAATTCTTCAAGGATGTTCACTGTATGTAATACACTACTTAAACACGATGGTGATAAACTCAGCCCACAAAAATCAGTTGGAGCTTTGTTACTGCCTTTACTGGGAAAATTTCATCCACTCTATTTCAGTTTTATTAGAACTGCATGAACTCAAAGCTGAAATAATTTTTTTCCCATTTTCCTCCTTTCCTAATTTTTAATAAGGTGGTTCTTAAATGGAAAGCTTCCATTAATGTAGATCTTTTTTTGTTTGTTTATTTATTTTCTGAAAAAAATAGGGATAATTCTGATGTGTGGTTTACCAATGTAAGAGATGTAAATCAGATTCCTTATTTCACTTCTGGATGTTCAAATCCATATCTATGATACAGCATCTAACAATTTTTCATTCTTAACACTTCTATATGGGTGTCAGAAACTCAGAATAATGTTTTTAAGATAGAGAAAAAGAAAACATTCAACCAAAATTACAAAACTTGAGGTGCTTGATAATCTGAGTACAGACTTCGCTGATAATTCAGGTTGTTCTTCAAAATTCATCTCAATTTGCACATTCTGATTTGGTTTATTAATGCACACCAAACTCTCTTATCTATATCTATTTATATAATATATATATTTGATATGCATCACCCTTCTACAGATTAACAAACATATTCCCTACAAAATGTGTGTTGCGAGTCACGTCAGAAAAGCTATCTTTATGACATTTCCAGCATGTGCACAAATCTTGATAGTGTCACATGCATGGGAATAACTGAAAACGAGGTGAGGGGGAAATGAGACATCCTCCTCTTCCATCTCTTTCAGCAGAGAGAGATTATAAATTAGTAGCCATTTACTGCCTCAACTTCCCTTTATTATTAATAGGAGGAGCTATTTTAAGCCTTTGAATTTGACTGGACTCCTCAGACTAGAAATTCTCCATTTGTCTGTCTATTAAAAATAGGGCATTTTTAGGCCAGCCTCATTTTTCTGTATTATCTGTTTTTACATGTTGTTTACTATTAGTCATTCAGCTTTTTAATACAGAAAACAATTGACTTTGATCTTGAAGTGTCCAGTTGCTAATTTAATCTGGAAAGATGACAAAACTGCCATGCAGACCTAATGCATTTTCAATACCAGGAACACCATTCTGCCCAGAATGAGTGGGTGCTCAGCATGCAGTCAGTCATCGAGTGAGAGCTGTACTGAAGCCTATTGACAATTTGCTTGTAGCTGCTTCCTTCACAAATCCTTTATGCCTACTCAGTCTAATTGCAAGCTGTATGTTACATTTACAATGGCATGCGGTTCAATAGTTCTCAGAACAAAAGTTCAGATTTGAAAAGGCAGCTGTAAGTCAGGTACCAAGTCATTAACTTGTGTAAAAGGTATTTTTGGAATCAAAATTATAACAATAAAAATTACCCTACAAAAACCTTCTCTAGCCCTCAGACGTAGTATTTGATATGGAAAGTATAATACATATTTGCCACTGTGCAGAACTATAGATTTCCATCCATTAAGATTAACATGTTCTCTTCAAGCAGCTAGAATGGAAATAGGATTTTTAATTTGTGGGGTCTTGATGAGCTGTGGGAACAATTCTTTCTCTTGCAATTCACGGGAAAATAACCCTTTCCTTTTCTTTCTTGCTTTCTTACCTGCAATGTTACTGAGGTTGGTGTATCAGTGCTGCAGATACCTGGAGTGATCATTGTTGTTGTAAGCGTGCTGTGCAGCGTCATGTTAAGCAGCACAGTTCCATGAATGAGCCGCCTGCAATACACACAGACAGAAATACTGCATCAGTACTGGAGACGAGGTCAACAGGGTTTCTTGAAATTACATCAAAGAACATGGAACTGGGTAGCTTAAAAGACAAGCAGAAGGACAACAAGCCTTTTATCTTTATGTGGCTAGTACAAACCTGGCCTAGATCAGTAGAGGTTGTACACTGATGGCCTCACCGCTGTAGGGGTATCTGTGCCATTGCAGGGAACATGACACAAATAAGGCTGCCAAAACAGTCCAGGTCAGCTCTGCTCTTATTTTGTGACAAAGGTTGCTATTAAGCTAGATGTAAATCACGAGATTTAATTTTGAGGACAAATACATTAGAGGTCATGAAGTGTCAACACACTATGTAAGGTGGAAGGCAGCACACGTCTATCCCACAAAAAGAAGCAGACTATGGCAACCTACTGCAATCCTTGCTGATATTTGGTGTAGATGGCAGGGAGGCACGAGTATGATAACAGTCTCCAAAAAGCTGAAAGGAGTCTGAGTGGGATAGTTTATACTGCATGTGCTATGTGTGGTTTTTGGACAGATGAAAGATTATGGTCTGAAGTACCAGTCTTAGCAGTACATGTACAAGAAAGTCTTATCAGAAACAGGTATGTATGTGCTCTGCAGATAAGAAAAGTGGCATGATTTGGCAGGTCAACACAATTAGTCTAGAGAACTTGAATAAAATCAGAAAGTTCAGGCACAGATTCTAATTGTAACCAATCCACTCGAATTAAGAATACAGTACTGGAACAAAGGAAGATACAGTATATTGGACTAACCCTTTCATTTATCCACATCTTAATGGTTAATGAGGTCAGAAATTTGATTATGCTCAACATCTCTTCTTTCACTGACAAATAATTTTTATTATGAACATTCTAACCACTGCTCAGTCAATACAACTGAGGGAAGGTGCTAGATTCTCTTCTGCCTGTTGCAACAGAGACAGCCAGCCAGGCAGATGAGTTTTGAGTACACAGCTTTTACCTGAGATGAGGAGAGAGAATCCAGATGGACATTTTGATCCAAGCACGAGTTTGCAACATTGCTGTAAAAAAGTACCTTTAAAACTGCAAACTGGAATAAATTGTTGCTAAGTTACCTAAAGAAGAAATGAGAACCTTCCAGAAAGTATTTTTTATAGTCAACACACAGTGTAAACCTTATTCAGAGCTAATTTTTCTTTTTCACTTCTCAAGCTATTAATGTTGTTAGTACAAACATTTTATTTTATTGTGAGAACACAGCTCAGGAGGATTGAAGACAAAACCACTGTCTGAAGTTTCTTTTACAACTGTAGGTGTATTTGCATGGGAATGGAGGCAGAAAATGGAGCTATGTGCAAGATAGCACTTGGGGGAAAGCAGTTGTGTGAGATGAAGTCTGTCACATTTAGGCCACTGATGTGAATGTGGACATGATCAATGGTGGTTCAAAATTGTTTTTCCCGTGATGTGTACTCAGATGACCTTTAATAAATGAGTCGTGTCTCTTCAACCACTTGTTTGTGGACAGTGGTTTACATCATAATTTGAACTAATTGGCACTTTTGTTAGAAGGGAGAGGAGTAGCTGAGAACTGAATGAAAATAAAGACTGAACTATCTTTTTGAGCTCTTAGTACTGCTTTCATACCGTTCTCTAACACGACAGAGGGCTTTATAAAAAAATCCACGCAGTGGATTTTTTTCCTGCGAAATTTGGAAGTCTGTACAGGCAAATTAAAGAAGTAGCACAGACCTCAGAGGCACTGAAGATGTGTTTAACTGAGACATTTCCAGAGTTGATTATTTCAACCCATTTTCACCCATTGCACAAGTAGCTAAAGACTATCCAGAAAGATGAGGAAGAATCAGAATGTGGGCTTCTCAGAGTCTTCAACTGGAGAAACAGCAAGGAAAGCAGTGTATCTTTGCTGGAGTGAGAAGATTTCACATGTTAAAGCAGCTGACAGCACCGTGAGTAAAACCAGACATTAAACCACTTTGACAGTATGGAGATGATACCTCCTACAAAAAAAAAAAAGTGCCTTAGTTGTAAAAACTAGACACATTTATGCTTTGTATATAGAGTAGCCTAATTTATACAAATAAGAAGGTAACATGCATCTTCTATCAGTAAGTCACTCTGTGGAATAAGGTTAGTCTGTAAACACAGGAGGCATTTCTAAAAAGATGTGAAGAGGCATTGACAACTATGAAATATGGTTTATATTTCTGAGACACAGCTTTCCCTAGCAATCTTTGGGCCGCTCTATGTACTGCGCAGATAACATTCTTCAAGACCATGTCTGCTTATGGGCACACAAATGGAACAAGAGGAGCCATGTGGGTGAACAAAATGGTAAAAAGTTGCATGATTATTTTTAAAAAAAGGAAAAGAATCAGGAGCGTGTGCAGGATCCATTCAGACAATGAAGGAGAAAGTATCATGAGCATGATAACCATAACCTTTCCTGAATGGACAGAGACCTCCCTCTGTTACCTGATTCTAATGGAGAGCTCAGCCAGGTCACTCTCAATTCTGCTGCCAGTTTTTTGAACTGTAAGGCGAGGATACTGATACTGACTGTTGCAAAGACTGTACAATAATCACAGCCATGGACAATGGCTTCCATGTAGCAACCTCTGTATCAAGCACATCAGAAGGTGAATACGCAAGTGCTGCTCTGTGCCTGCTGCCATTTATTTGTATAGATGCTCATGCAAAACCAGGGCAGACTGAGACCTCTGGAATTACAGATTCCCAGCTCTCATTTATCAACAGAGCCAAAAGAAACTTCCCATCTTATCACAGCGTAAGAGGACACTGCTGCTCAAAGACCACTCATGTTACCCTAAATTAACAAAATCAACCTTGTGTCCTGAAGTCCTGTGGGAGACTTCCCTCACCAAACACAGCAGGAGGAAATTCGTGTTGCTTGCTCTGATTTGAAAACACCAGTTCAAATAAAATGCACTATTAGAACGAGTCAAATCAGAGCAATGGGCACTGTGGGGGACATTACAAGTCCCAGATTGCCCCAAATGACAGATTTCTGAATTGTTAATTAGCTCTGCATCACTAAACTATTCAGCTCAAGAGACAAACATGTTTTTCTGTTGTGAAGGAATGGAAAGTTGGCATATGGGCTTCCAAACACTTTTTGAACTGCCTCTTGTGTCTAATAAGTCTTCTTGATGCAGATGCACCATCAAGGGCCTTATTGGCATTGATTTAGGGCCACTATCTGAAGTCAACTATCTGATAAGGATGAGAAATGGGATGTGGATGGTCACTTACTGGACCAGTTGGCTGGCAGCAACAATCATTACTACTGTGTTCATTCCCAAAGGTATACTATATAACATTAGAGTTACTGTTTAGACTGGGTATACCAGAAAAATGAGGACAAAATACAGTGTAAAAACAATGTAATTATCCCCAAATTTGACATTATAACAAGTTCAGAGTTAAGGTTAAATTTAAAGGAAATCAAAAGCTGCTAAACTATAAAACCCCCACATTTTATGGCTCAAGCACTCTTAATTCTGCATTGCAATTATACTGTGAAATAACTACTTTATTATAACTACAAATACTACAGCATTCTAGAAAATTCAAATTAGAGATATGATTTTCAGCTGCAAAGTAATGCTAAATGTCCTACAGACATTTATAACAACCACATATTCCATCCCCACAGTTTCCAGTTTAAACGGCTTCCAGAAATCTGGAGGTACTGAATACAGCAAATACAAAATTATCAGATTATTTCAGACTTTTAAAACAAATTTGCAGTTATATTCCTGATTGTTTCCCAATTTTGCCCCAAAACATAAAATTAAATAATAAGTGTACAAGCAATAATTTTAAGGTAAACATCTACATCTGTACAGAAACATGCAAAGTTGATAAGCAATAATCCCAACATGCATTTGATAAAGAGTATAGTGGCTGCCCTGTATATTTATCAGCTACTCACATTATAAACTAGCACACTGCAAGACAACTGTCAGAATAGTGAGAGATATTACTGGAATTCAGAAAATAATACGAATTAAGCAGATTTTAAATTTACTAAACATCTGCTCACTGACAAGTCTTCAACAACAACAAAAAGAAAATGAAACAGGCCAAATTATTGAGAACATTTTTAGGTATTGTGTGGTTTCAACGTGGGCAATGTATGGAGAAGATATTGCAATAAGAAATGCTAAATAAAGAGTTATATGATTTATTTAAACAGTTGAGGTTTGCTTCTGCTTTTCTATATATTTATCATATACTCTGCTTAGTCAGTATTTTTAGGCACGAACTGAAGTGTTAAAATCTCAGGAAACAGCTACAGCCCTCTCATCTGGCAAGGGACATAAAGAATTAAACTATGAAGGAGGGCAGCTACCATACAATGACAATAACCATCTTAGAAGAGAAAATAGATATCAAATTTACAGAGAGGAGTAAATTTGGAGTCTTTTAAAATAAAGTGTTCATTTGCCCTAGGTCAAAGATCGAGATTCCGAAGTAACATCTGGGAATAACCCAAAACCAATTTGTTTGTCCTTTTATTTTTAACATAAGATACAAGCAGCTTGAAGAGAATTCGTGTGCTTTTGACTGGAAAAAGATACAATGGGACAGAAATGAGGAACTGTATTTTTTAAATGTTTGACATTTCTTTTCCTTTTCGAGTGTTTAACACAAAAGTATGGATTTTTTTTAACAAGAACCCAAATAGACAAAAAGAGACCACTCTGTCCTTATCTTTGCTGACTCTGAGAAGAATGGCTCAGTGACCAACTGGGACAAGGCTTTGAACAAGGATGTTTGATGACCCAGGCAAATACCTCAAGGCTACTGACTTCTTCAAAGAGTTTATTTTTGTCCTTTCCCCTAATAAATTAAATCCTAGATATGAGAATGTTAATCGTTTTTTAGAACTCAAATTCACCTGTGAGAAAAATTTTCTTTTAACAAAGTGGTATTTTCCAAGTCCAAAGTGTTTGTCAAAGATTTTGTGGTCACATTTCTTTAATCTCTTTATACATACTTACAGAGTTTGTCCATTTAGAGACCCTGGTACATAGCACCATAATGTTTGCAATAATACAAGATACAAGGTACTCTTGACACATTAGCATGATACTGCAGGTACACATCTTTCCTTGGTACATACTTTCAAGTTCAGAAGTACTCTATTGAAATAAATCTTGAAGTTCAGTTGCATTCCAGTAACGATGAGAGTGAAGTTGGGTTCATTATTCAGTTTATTAATGCTTCCTACAAAACTGATGAGTCAAATAAAAACAATTATGAACTTTTTTTTTTCCAGTGGAGCAGTAAATGGTCTCTCAAAGCCCTACTGTTGCTTCTCAATTACTTCAACTAACTTATAGCATTACCTATTAAGAATCACCTGACAGTTTTAATCCTGCTACTTTCTATGCAGGTAAACCTGAGAGCTAATTTACCAAAACATATTCATGATCTTCCAAAGAAAAGGAAAAGCAATCTCAGTGAATGTTCAGATATTTTCAAGTTTCTTATTTTACAAGGAATTTCAGGGCTATCCTTATTTTTAAATCCGTCTAACAACTGAAATAATGGTGAACGAATAATTCTGTGGAGTTGTGATTGGCTAAAAGAGCACAAAGCAGTTAAGTTTCTTTGTGTAATTACTATAATGGTAAATGGTACAGCTATTAGATTAGGAAGTGTTGAACATGCAGTTTCTGAATAATTTCTCCTCAACAACTCAACGTGTATTTCTCCTGTGAAGGGTCATTTCAGCAATGGTCTGTACAATTATGAAGCAGATGAAAGGAAAGTAACTATCCCCTTCACTGTACTGATTGTGTGTACCATGAGAGAATCAAGACATTTTTCAGTAAAATTTTTGAAAGTGCTTGGGTGACTTGGAGACCTACCTAATGAAAATAAACGTGCTTGCTCCAATGGCATACATTAAAAAATATAGATCACAGGGAGCTGAGGGCTTTCAGATCTTCAAAAAAAAATGATTCTTTGAGACTCAAATACTGAAAAATAAGAAAACCTCACAGGTCCTCAAGAACAGGATTCTCATGTATCCATTTACCTCCAAAGATACCCAAGTGTTTCCCAATTAAGTTATCATGCCTAATGCTCTGCTTCTGCATGTACTCAGCACATAGTGGCACCCTGAGGATGAGGACACCTTAATATTTCAGCTCAAATTAGATTCTCAACCAAGATATTCCCTCTATCTATTTCACCCTAAGCGCTAGGATGGCAGAAATTCTCAAAATAAACACAGAGCATGTTGTTTTTTTTAAAGACAATGGAAGAGTGAGTTGTGTGTTCTTCTTCAGACTAACTTAATGAAAAAAAAAGTAATTGAATAAAATGCTCAAGTAATCCTTGGAGCAGAGATTTGATTAATGTTTCTTTCCTTCCTTCAAGCTAAGTGTTCTAATCACTAAGTCACTGAAGAATGCTCTCTTTTTCTGAACAAAGTAATCCTGAATTTTCCTCTGAAAAGATGGAAAAAGCCTCTGGCCCAGTCCAACCTATTTTCTAGTGTATTAAGCCTCTCAGCTTAAAAGTTCAATGGAACCTAAGGTATTTCAAACATAGTAAATTAATACATGCAATCAGATTTTTAGGGTATGTTTGTTTTAAATGGTGGTGCAGAAATAGATTAATAAGTCTCAGGATGAGGAAAGACCTATAGCTTAGAGATGGATGCTAATGCAGAAACTTGTTGTACTTGAAAATAACCATCTATTGCCCAGAAGGCATGCAGGACTATGGAATCTAAATAAAAGTTAAGTATCATTGTAAAGGCTTGATCTAAACTCAGATGTCTCAGTACTACTAAAATAAATTTAGGGCACTGCAGAAAATTTACCCTAGATCTCTGTCTATGCATCACTGCAGAGATATTCAAGGCTACAGGTATCTTTAAAACACTGTTACACTGTGTGCTGCGTAAAAAGAAGAGGTTAAAAAAGAGGAGAGAGCTGCTCAAGTGGTGTGTGGAGGGAAAAGTGCTCATTGTGGTCATCACTAACTGCTGCACTCCGAACAGGATGAATGGGTATGAGAACAGAACACAGATTGAAAAAAACCCAACCATTGTGAACAAGAGGCTATGCTGAGAAGGATTTTGAAAGCTACAGGAAAGGGTATAGCAAGGCCTTTCAACAGGTCTAGGGAACTTTATTTTAAGTGTCGAACAGTTGCATAAACTGAGTTGAAAAACACTGTACTGGAAAGAAAGAAAGAAAAGCTTATGGATGCAGTTCTTATTGGCACATCAAGAGTGGTTTACTGTGAGTGACTGAGTCTTATTACAGCAAGGTCCTGAACTGAGTATTTTTGTCTTTTTATATTTCTCCCAAGTTGAGTGCAATATTATTCAAGAATGGTCTTTTCTTAAGCTGTTGTACAAAACAGAACTTACTCTTTTTGATACAATGGGGAGCATGTCCAAGCGAGCACTTCTGTGTTTTTAGAGGCACTGTTTACTCCAAGTAGTTTTACTGTCAGCATAGTTTCCCTTGGAAGAGCCTTTATTCGTAGTGGAAAGTTGATTCTAAAAGAAAATCAGAAAGGAGAAAAATAGAAGTTGAAAAAAATAGCATGGGTACCGTTTTTCTAGATGCCTTAACACATATATCAAGCTATAAATTACAAGAACTGCACTCTAAAGGAAAATATAGTTGACAGATCCCTTCAACGCATTGATGAGTACTGCCAGTTATTAACTTGGGTCACAGTACTTGAAAAGAGGCATGCAGAAAACTCATTCACTTCAGTGGTAATCACTGGAGCTGAAAAAGGCAGAAAAAGCTTAGTTAAACTTTTGCTTTAGAATTACCCTATCAATAAATGGCTATTTCAGAATAAGCATCCCCTAAGGGTGAATTGTAAACCAGTAGTTAGTTATTTGCTGTCTTGTATCTTCACAGGAAAACACTACTTAAGAAACAAGAAGTTGCTTGTGAGTATGATAATAATTCTCTTGTTCAGATGTGCATTGGTGGTGTGTTATTTTCCAAGCACTATTTAATGACAGATTTTAACAGCAATGAGAGACTCACATTTTTAGTGAGAAAATTCAGATCTATCAATATTAATCTCAAATTCATATTGACCATTAGTACACTTGGTTAGTCATTCAATTTGCTTATATAGATTATACAAATTGATTTAAAATCATAATTTAGAACAATTCTAATAAATATGGTACTTTCATGCTGTGCAGAAAAATCATGCTTGTAACTACGCAGACATGTTCAAGTCTATATTTTCTTTTTCCTGAAGAGAACAGTTGTGGTAGACGGTGCATATCTAGCCTTTTCAATGTATTTTCAGTATAAATTTAAATTCCTCAAGTGGAAAGTGACATTTATTACATATTTCTGTATGAACAAAATCAATATAATGAGCTAAAGGAATTACTCTGCATTAACAACATAGGCACTTAGAAAACAAAAGATCTGCATAAACTTGAGATTAAGAAAACAAAGTAAAAGATAAATAATATAGATTACATTTGTTTATCAGGTATTCACAAGCTAGACTGTCAGAACAATGCAACTCTCAACTTTTTAAAAAAGGTATAGTCAAACAGTAAGCAAATGTAGGATGTAGCAAATGTAGCCTGAAAAACATTAGAATTATGGGTAGCAGAAATAAGGTAAAATCATAAGGTAAAATTAGCATAAAATTTTACTACTGGTTCCAAATCTGTCAAAATTCTATTGGCTTCAGGAAAGTTTCCTTGAATGCACTGATGAGCCACTGAAAGATAGTTTTCAGCTGAAATTCCAAAGTACTCCAAATTCGCATTAGTGTCAAAATTTCAGATGATCATTATTCAAATTTGCATACCTCTCTCTTTGAGTAACAAAGCAAGTCAGCGATTTCCCACTCTTTCTAATTAACATTAATAGAATTGAGAAGCAATTCTTAACTATCTTCCTACGTGTCCCTATTTATAGCTTTCAACTCTGCTTTTCCTGTCTCACATCCTCTACCTCACTCATAATTAGTTAGAAACAATTATTGGGAAACTGAACCGTTTTACATGATATAGGTAGTTTGTCTATCTTTTTCTCTTAGAGACTGACAACTCTGCCCATGTTACATAATACTGACAGAGTTACACTTTAAAGCATTATTAATGCTATGAAGGAGACAAAAGTGAAAAAAGAGACATGGATTTTCTAATACAGACATTTGTTAACAGTCCCTGTGAACCTGAAGCAATGGAAAATCTCATCATCTCACTGCAGAAAGCTTGTCAGAGGTTCCCTAGGATGCAATATACAGCACTACCAGATGCACACCAGTATGAAAAGAAACTGGAAACTTTGACAAGAGTTAGACATCCTGAGAGTTAAAGTATGGGCCAAAGAGGAGCAAAATTTCCCTTCCTGTGACATTTGATACACAGAGAAGGGGAACATCTGTATGGCTTTTAAGGACTTTGATTATTTAATGTCTGAGCTTACCCAGTTGGTATTATCCTTTCGGACTGCAGGAGGCTGAGTGAAATGGATGAGTAAGAAGAGGAAATGGAACAGAGGTCAGAAGAAAGACACCCTGTGGGTGAACAATTTCGACAGTAGTTGAGAAGAACAGAGAAGCTACTCACTGAGAAGGTGCTATTCACAGATGTTAGATAAAGTTATACAGCTGGTTTAAAAGGCCAAGGGTCTAAAATCAAGAACACTCAAAACAGAAGAGCTCTGGGTAACTCAGGCTTTGCCTTGAGAGAGTATAAACAAAACAGACAAGCCAAACGAAACATGGAGAAGAGGAAAACCCAATGCCAAGAAAGTATCTGAGATGAATAATGGTAGGCTTAATGTTGATTCCATTTTTCATGTCTGTAGGTTTAACATAAATTACAGAGGATGGAAAAAGAGGAGCTGGTCCGCTAAGGCAAAAGAAAGAAAATAATTAAGAGGTCTCAGTCAATGGAAAATGAAACTGATGAGAATATACAGGGGGCAACTGTTGGACTCTACTGATTTTGTGCTACATATTATCAGCCTGTTCGAACTCTGCACCAAGGTGACAATTACACTTTTCAAAGATAACTTACAAACTCTAAAGTATACTCTTGCAAAAGGACAAACAGAAGAAACAATAAATGAGGTAAAGTCCTTAGGTATCAAGTGATTGCCATCTTTTCTGAGAACATTCTGGTAAAGAATTAATAAATGACTTCAACAGAAGTCCATGTTTAAACACAAAAACTTATCAAGTTAAAGTTCAGACACCAACTTGCTAAAGCACTTGAAAATACAAACTAAACACATGAAAATCAGCAAATAAAGCAAGTTTTCCATATAAACTCTCTACCTAGATTCCTAATTATCAAAACACTACTCTCAATTTTTTTGCCTTGTTCGAATCAATCCTAATCTAAGATCAAGACTCATTTTGAATTAGCTAGGTTTATTTTTCAGCCTGATTGATCCCTAATAATCAACTTTCTAATGTAATAGAAGCTCTTCCTCGTGACCTTTTACCACATGCATTTTCAATGGCTGTGATTAACTGAAACAGCATATGGGTTAGAATGAAAGTAGTACTTTGTAATTCAAGGCAAGAAACTTTACAAAAAATAAATTGTCTCCTCTGTAAACTTTTTATGCAAACATATTCCCTTCTGTCTCAGAAATGTGATAGTATAGCCAAAAGATAACCAAGAGGGAACGTAGTTCGATTACATATTTGAGTGACATAGACTTCCTACCATAGGAAATGGTACCACTTGATGACATGGAAAAACAATTGCAGTAATACTCACTTTACTGAAATACTCCAATTTTTAATCAATTCCAGCTTGAATTTTTGCAAAAAGTATTGATTAGTGGTTATATACATGCATTTATTGTAGGAAAGCGAATCCAGCCTGTTCTGGACTGTTTTAAATTATGCTAGTTAGGCACATAGCACCTTCAGTGATAATGTCACACCGCCTCTACTGTTCATTCTCTCTGTATATTTCAAAATATTCAGAATTATTGTGATTATTCTGTCAAGTTTGGTGCTGTTTGTTTATTCTTTCTTAGAGAGTTAGCAGCACAAATAGCAAAAAAACCAAGTTTTCTCATTACAGAACTGTGACCAGTATTTCATATATAAAATAAATTTAAAACAACATAAACACTTCCTTCCCTACACCTACTTCCATACAGGAAAGAACTTCTGGCATCACCATCCTACTGTATTTTCTG
This sequence comes from Nesoenas mayeri, assembly GCF_963082525.1. NCBI lineage: Eukaryota > Metazoa > Chordata > Aves > Columbiformes > Columbidae > Nesoenas > Nesoenas mayeri. The sequence goes on from NC_137541.1 coordinate 79,820,509, forward strand.
ATACCACACCAAAGTCATACTGTGGTAAGCAAAACACAGTAAAGAAGTCAGTTCCTGTCTTTATGTGGAAATGTTTGATTTTGTTAAGTGCTGTGTTAGATTTGGAATAAGACCAGAATCTATTGTCATGATCTCAATATTTTCAAGTCCTGCAGTAAAAGTCTGCTTTATAAGCATCTCTTTTCTGAGAAGAATCTGCCCTGCCAATCCAGGAACATTTTAGTGACTCACAGAGAGGAGAATCATAGAATACCCAGTTGGAAGTGACCACAAGGATCATTGGTCCAACTTTTCTTGGCAAAAGTACAGTCTAGACAAGATGGCCCAGCACCCTGTCCAGCTGAATCTTAAAAATGTCCAATGTTGAGGAATCTGCCATTTCCCTGGAGAGATTATTCCAATGGCTGATTGTTCCCATTGTGATAAACTTCCCTCGTGTGTCCAACTACAACCTCCCCAGGAGTAACTTGTACCCATGACCTCCCATATTCTTCATGTGACTCCTTGTAAAAATGGAGTCTCCATCTTCTTTGTGGCCACCCTTTAAATACTGCAACATGGTGATGATGGCCTCCCTAAGGGTTCTTTTCTCCAGGCTGAACAAGTACAATTCCCTCTGCCTTTCCTCACATGGCAGCTTATCAGTCCTTTGATCATCTCTGTGGCCCTTCTCTGGAACCTTTCCAACCCATTCCCATCTTTTTTGTATAGCGGGGACCAAAACTGAACCCAGTATCTGAAATGTGGCCTGAAAAGTGCTGAGCAGAGTGGGATAATGACTTCTTTGCCTCTGCTGGTGATGTCCTCATTGATGCAGCTGAGCATCCTGTTGTCCTTCTTTGCTGGAGCAGCACGCTGTTCATTCATATTGATCTTATTGTCCACCAGGACCACAGGTCCATTTCCACAGAGCTGCTCCACAGCTGGGTAGATCCCAGCCTGTGCTGCACCCCTGGATTATGTTTTCCCAGGAGCAAGGCCTTATACTTGTCCTTGTTGAACTTCATAAGGTTCTTGTTAGCCCACTCTTCCAGCCTATCCAGGTCATCCTACAGGCTTTCTCTTCCGAAGTGTTCACTTCCCCACTCAGTTTGGTGTCATCAGCAAGCTTCATCAGGGTACACTTGGTCCCATCATCCAGATCACTTATGAAGATGTTAAACAGTGTTGGGCCCAATATCAATCCCTGAAGGACCCCACTCGTGACAGGTTGCCAGTTTGAAAAGGATCCATTTACCGCCACTCTCTGCATCTGGCCTGTCAATCAGTTCCCCACCCACCACACAGACCACTTGTCTAGGCCGTAGCATGTCAAATTCCCTAGGAGGAGGCTGTGGGAAGCTGTATGAAAGCCTGGAGAAATCCAGGTAGACAATGCCCACTGCTCACTCCACATCAACTGAGCATGTTACTTTGTCATAGGAGGCAATCAGGTTTGTCAATCACAACTTGCCCTTGGTGAATCTGTGCTGGCTTTTCCCAATCACATGTTTCAACTGACTCGTGACAACCCCCAGGAGGATTCATTCCATAACTTTCCCAGGGACTGAAGTAAGACTGATGGGCCTATCATTTCCTGGATTCTCTATTAAGCCCTTATTGTAGATGGGGGTGACAATAGCCTTCTTCCAGTCTTCTGAGACATTCCCCTATCTCCACTGCTTCTCAAAAATTATTAGGAGTTGAAGCTTGAGCTATAAGACTGATAGCCGATTTAAAATACTCATTTGCATTTTGACTCAGAAATACCATCCATTCACAAAATCCAGTTCTGGATACAAGCTAAAACATGCAAAAATAATGGCACATCTGGCTACCTAGTTTCTTGGTCTGTGCTTCTGGACCTCTGGTCATTAGGTAGAAGAAATCTGCTCTCATGTTTTGAGATTTGAATTAATATAGATCAATTGGCTTGAGATGGAAAACATGTGAACATCTTTGATGGTTGAGCGAAATACTGAAAAGTCTGCCAGACAGATGTAAACTTTTGGGTTTGTACTTTGCAACTTATTTGAATTGGATTTTGAAAATTATTTTTGAAACTTAATCAACAATAAAAAGGTGTTCTTGAAAACTAATATTATTAAGTTTTGTACATCTCCAGATCTTGTTTCTGACATTTAGAGCCTCTTACAAGCATCTATGACCTCTGAAAGAATTTGACCTGCATACTTAACTGCTTCTTTTTCCTATAAGGTTTCTGACAGAATTGCAGACATATAATACTGATTTTGAAGAGGCAAAGGTTTAAACAGAAATCTTGAAGCTTTACTCTGATTTCTTTACATTTTCATGGAAATGGAAGAAGAGCAGAGTTTCTGTTCCAGTTATAGCTAAATAATTTATTTCTATTCTATATTCTTATATTTTGTTTTAGAAAAAGGATGCGTAAGATGCATTCCAGAAAGCCATCAGCCACTTTTTAGAAGCCAAAAACGCTTATAACAATGTAATCCTTCCTCTACACTTCAATTATATTTGCCCATTTGTACCATAAGATAGTACTTGACCAAAGCTTGGATTAAGTGAAAATTCCTACAGAGCAAATGGTAATGGTTCATTTTTTTTTTTTATACAAAAGGATAACAGTTATTTTCCAATTACACAAAAGATTGAGATTGGACATTCAAACTCCATGGAGTCAACTGAGGTATCAAAGCAGATGTTATGCCTTAAAAAAAACTAATTTGGATGCTTGGCAGAAATGCAGCCATTTTGTTTCTTAACCACTGGGCAGACATACTAAGCTCCCTACATCTTTTCAGGACTGTTGTGCAAGAAGGCCATACAAAACCTCCATTAAGATAGATGTTTAATAGGTTTGACATAAAAAGGTCTCCTTCTATTTGACCACCTTTAAATTGTTGTATGTCTTACATAAAGGCAAACAGAAGTCATTAATTACACTCCATTTTCAATTATAATTAAAAAAACCCTTCCGCATTACTTGCAGTCTTTGTTCAATTATAATATAATCAAGTTGTTTTCAGATTTAGATCACAGTAAACAGTGATGTAAAATACTGTCAGTTTGAAAGAATATAAATATAAGCATGCCATGCCCAGGAAGATGGAAGAACACAATACTACTGACAAATCATAAAAATTTGCCTACTTCTTCTGTCCCACCTGTTGCCTTAAGTGAAAGTTGTTTGTGTGCCGTGCTTTTCAATTGAGTTACTTTCCTCAAAGCAGATAGGCTGGTGATAGTCAGATGGTAGCCTTTACTCTGAAATTCCAGTCTCAGACTAAGTTACTCATTTTAGAACTGCAGATCCTTCTTATTAAAAACCAAACAAAAACAAGAAAAAACTGCCAACACTACAAACACCCCACAAACAAACAAAAAACACAAATAATCCCACAACAGCTTCTTTCTCTCCTTAGGAACATTACAATAAGTTCTCAAGTTGGATTGCATATATATTAGAGGTGGATCCAAATGGTGGAAGTTTTCAAAACAGAACAGAAATACAGCCTTGGTTGTATCCTCTTTTAGTTGCAGTATTGCTCCAGGATGTCCCCAGGGAATGACCAGACCAGCTTAGTGGAGCTTATTGTCAGACCAAACTTAGCGTTATTTCTCTTCCTCTGGCTGTCCCACTCCTTTCTCACTCCCATCTCCGTAAGTTTCTCTGCATTCTGTGGAGTATAATTTGCTTAGTAGAAGATCCATAACAAAGATGTGAGGTTTTGGGGTTTTTTTTTTGAAATGTATATTCAATGTGTAAAATCTGTCAGACAAACACTTATCAAACACAGACTACAACTTACTTCTCATTCCAGTCAGCCAGGAAGAAGAAGGACCTTTTAGCTGGTATATTTTTGCAGATCTTGACTTGACATATTGTCTTCCCAGCGTAAGTTAGCAAACAGGAAAAAGAGAAAGCTTTGTAGCTACAAAGGGAAGAAAAAAGAAAAAAAAAAATAGTTGTAATGCAACATAGTAAATTTGAGACTTACCATTCAGAAACTTGGGACGATCCATCCTTACATGCAAAAAGAATTAAAATAATGAATCCCATATGAATTTGGGGGGTGGAGAAGTTTATGGTTTGTTTTTTGTTGTTGTTTTTTGTTTGTTTATTTGGGTTTTTTAAGTTTCAAATTCAGGAAAAGTACTTAAGATACCCAAATTCTGCTTCATGTTTTTTTCATTAAGGCTAACATTTTTTTCATTATTACAGTCAAGGAATGTTTGGACATAAGTTTTGAAGTGTTAGAATTTCAGATAACAGTAAACCTATTTATATTTACTTTTCCCAGTCAGTAAAAGAAAGATTAGTAATTAGCGAGACTTGGACAGGCTGGAGAGTTGGGCAGGGAAAAATTTAATGAAATATAACAAGGGAAAGTGTAGAGTCTTACATCTGGGCAGGAACAACCCCAGGTTCCAGTATAAGTTGGGGAAAAACCTGTTAGAGAGCAGTGCAGGGGAAAGTGACCTGGGGGTCCTGGTGGACAGCAGGATGACCATGAGCCAGCACTGTGCCTTTGTGGCCAGGAAGGCCAGTGGCATCCTGGGGTGTATTTGAAGGGGGGTGGTTAGTAGGTCGAGAGAGGTTCTCCTTCCCCTCTACTCTGCCCTGGTGAGACCACATCTGGAATATTGTGTCCAGTTCTTGGCCCCTCAGTTCAAGAAGGACAGGGAACTGCTGGAGAGAGTCCAGTGCAGGGCAACAAAGATGATTAAGGGAGTGGAGTATCTCCCTTATGAGGAAAGGCTGAGGGAGCTGGGTCTCTTTAGTTTGGAGAAGAGGAGACTGAGGGGTGACCTCATTAATGTTTACAGATATATAAAGGGTGAGTGTCATGAGGATGGAGCCAGGCTCTTCTTGGTGACAACCAATGATAGGACAAGGGGTAATGGGTACAAACTGGAACACAAAAGGTTCCACTGAAATTTGAGAAGAAACTTCTTCTCAGTGAGGGTGACAGAGCACTGGAACAGGCTGCCCAGAGAGGCTGTGGAGTCTCCTGCTCTGGAGACATTCAACACCTGCCTGGACGCCTTCCTGTGTAACCTCATCTAGGTGTTCCTGCTCCGGCAGGGGGATTGGACTAGATGATCTTTTGAGGTCCCTTCCAATCCTTAACATTCTGTGAATCTATGCATTTATTACAGCAGAACCATTAAAGCCCTCTGTGTTGCCATTCTTCAGATATTTAACTGACTAGTGTCATAGTGTCATTTGGATCTGGGGCTATCTGTTGGTTTCATATTCTTCTGACTGAAGTCATAAAATTCCAGTCGAAACAGTGGAGTAGTTTATAATCAACTAATTTTCTCAACTGGTCTTGTAACATCCAGATATTCCTGCCACTCTCATTGTTATACCACATTCTGAACAAGAATGATGAACATGAGAAACAGTCAAATCTGAGAAAAAAAATGTGAAGCATTTGCAGACTGAAGGTGCATGGTTTTGCCTTATTTACAAGTATGATTATAGATCTCTTCCAGAACATTATAACAATTGTTACAATTATTGAAGCAGATATACCTTTGCTTCCCACCTGCCTCCCACCCCATCTTTTTTTTTTTTTTTAATTAAAAGAAAGGGATCTGGAATCTGTAGCACCTATGAGGCATCGATGCAGAGAAAGGAAAAAAGTACCTCACAAGACTAGAAAATCATTCTGTTCTTAGACATGGCATCTTTCCTCTAAAGTCTAAACATTACAAACAGTTGGAGGATAGTGCAAGAAATAATAGGTTTTAATAAAATAATGATTAAGCATTGCTGTTTAAACAGAAGTACTGATACATGATATACAGATATAACCCTGATTTATACACCGTAAGGACCTAATCCTGAAAAGATTAATGCTTCCACAATGCTTCAGTCTAACTGAAGTCAGAAAGATTGTTCAGAGTGCACACATGCACTTCAACACATTTTAAGTCTTTGCAGAGCATTTTGTCTAGGTACCTTCCCTGTGAGTTCAAAGGCATGACTCTATACAGTCTTGCCCAAAAGATAACCTCATATCATCCAGATGTAGCTAGGAATCTGATTTTTGTGAGATGCTGAAACAAATGCAGCCAAACATGAAGCTAACAAGTGGCATGTCACCAGCATCAAACAGGGCAAATCTGCTTGGGACTTAAATGATGTAAAATAACAAACTGATTGAAAAAAAAACAACCAAAACCAACAATGAAATAAACTAACCAAGAAGGAATGAAAATACAGTCAATAAAAGCAATTAGTTTTGCAACATTACTCTGCAACTTGTAAGGTGTCTACCTATCTCTTTAAGAAGGACAGTAACACTGGAATAAAAATTGAGAGCACAAATAGAAACATTGACAAAAATACTATCCACAAAAGTGAACTTGAAAGGGATTTAACAGGACGCTAACATGTTTCAGTAAAACATAAGACAGTTCACTTTCCCTTATCCCAAATGACTAAAAGAAAAGCCATTTATCACATGCCAGCATGGACAGGAAAAACAAAAGAAAACAAAAAACCACCACCAATGTGAAACACTGAGGGTTGTAAAAATTCTAACATTTATAACATATACATATGTATCATAGATATCATATATATATATATATATATATATATATTTTTATGTGTAGGAACATATATTAAAATACATGTTATGATCAGCACCAAGATCATAAAATGTGACCTTTGGGAAAGGGAAAAAGAGTTGTGACAGCCTGCACCAATTCATGCACTGCAGTAATAAGAACGTGGAGTATGCACGTGAATGACGTTAATAAAAGTATTTGAGGACAGCAGGTGTCAGGGTGGCAGTCCACGTTAAGAAGTTCATGCTGGCTATGAATATTAGAAGGACTGGAAAGGGAGGTGAAGGAGGAAGAGATATCCTCATTTTCACATGCTCGAATATAGAATTCAAGTCATCAGTGGCCTTTAAGCCATATGTAATTCCACATTTTTCTGGTAAAACATAAAATGCAGTGGGAATGGTATAATCATCTGCAAAATCAGGATAGTGATTATAGTTCTGTATTTTTATCTTAACTAATGCAAGTTCTCTTGGATTTTTATTAAACTGCTAATTATAGCTAATGCTGTATAGTACACTCTCTTGCTCACAGTCTAATGCAAATGATCCCACTGTTTTTTAATCAGTCATATGGAATTCAAGGTAAAGTGGGAGCAAGGGAAAAGTATTAATAAAAACTTAGAGAACAGTATTTTGCTGCCAGACCGGAGTGCTAAGAGAACACTAGTTTTGCTCGGAGTAGGAAAAGCAGCTATTTGAAGAGAAAACTAATTTGACTAAATAAACAATTCACAAGAGAACTTCAACTTTTTATTAATGATGCCTCCCTTTTTTATTTCCTCTGCTATGCTGCTGCACCAGGTATACTAGGACCTATAAACCATACTTATTTTAATCACTATCTATAAAGAGGATCGTCAATGCACATGCTTACCCATGTCATGTGGTTTGAATAGATCAAGAGCAAAAATTGCTGATAAAGCCTCATTCAGACTGAGTTTAAGCAAGCACCTCTCTGTCTAACCCGGTCAACTGGCCTTCAGTCTTTCCAGTTACTTGTACTGCAGAGGCCACTCAAAGCCTCAGTCCAAACACTCCTGGCACGCAGCACTCACCCCTTCCTCTCTCCCTCTGAGCAAGCTGGTCACACAAGAATTTGTACGTGTACCACCAAGGCCAGTGCTCTGACCTTACTTCTACTACCCTCCTTCCACACTGATCAAGGGCAACCATCTAGGTCACCTCCTTGATTCTCCACCTATGAGGCCTGGAAGTCTTCTAATCAGTGAAGCTTAAGTGCACTTCATGCTAGAAAGGAAGTGCATTTTATGCTAGAAAAACAGTAGATATACACCCACTTACTCAGTCTCTACCATTAGTATAGGAGTATCGCCAAAGCAACAGAGGTCAGCTAGCATCTATGAAAAACGTGATCATAAGAGATAACACCCCATCTTGTGAATACCTGCTAGATCTCCTCCTACCTGTTCACCCAGGCTTCTGGGATGTTATGGGCAGCATAAACGGTGAAGCTGAGCTGGCAATCTGGACTGATGTCTGCACATGAAGGGCTTTTAGGTATGCTGGCAAGTTGGAAATTTGCATCAAAGCTGCTGCTGTAAACATGGATGAGACAAGAAATGGCCATGGAGAGTTCAGTCACAGCAGCTTCTATTAACGCTGAGAGAAGAGAGAGAAATAAATAGAAATTAGCAATAGGTCATTTATGAAGAACCATATTTATCTTAAACCATCAGTTATGGCTTTGAAATGCTTCCTAATAAAATTTAATTAAAATGAACATAACCTACCAACAGAAGCCAATTAGCCATCTGTGCTTCTGAAACCAGCCTTAGCTCATTTCTGGTGTATCATTAACAGTCTTTCATTACAGTGCTTTCAAATTAAGGCATTTTGAAAGTAAGCATTTTAAAGTACAGCAAGTTAGTGTGTGCCTCAGATATGCCATTTTAGTCTGTTAATTTTTGTTCTGGAAGGATTTTTATTATGTAGGTATGTTGTAATTTCAGCAGCTAAGGAGCCTCTTAGTTCAAGGGAACTGGCAATGCAGCAGTAGAATGGAGAAAAGGCAGAGGTTAAATTTTATTACTATAAATCTGCTGCAACTGTAGGTAAACAGTTCATAAAACACATACAGTAGCAGCCACAATCAGACCTAGTCAGCATTCAGATGGTCATGGACTGGTGATAACACTACGCAGTGGTGGTCACTGAAATACACATCTATGCAGATATGTATGAAATGCAGGCTGTACTCTCATTTATATCACACCTTTATTTATGTTATTTCCCCTGGCTTCAGCTCTGCAGTGCTCTTTCTCTGCAATTACTGGCTATTATCCATCTTCCCTCTCTCTGTGTTTGGAGCAGCTAGGGGATTGCCTGATTGCCAGCACAAATTAAAATCCTGAGTCTTGGCAGCCTCCACTGAGTGAAGAGAGCTGGTACAAGCACTCATTTTTCAGGCAAGGGACAGGCTGAGAGATAATGTGTCAGAGTACGTATCATTCAAAGATCAGGATTTGTCTTCCAAGAGGACTTCCACAAAGTCTCCTTCCCCCCTCAAACCCCAACTCATGGGTTCCTACATGACCAAGAAAACAGCCCCATCGCCTGTTACAGTTCCTGACATACTCCCTAAACTTGTCTGGCCACTGTATTTGGCATCTATTAGCTTATACTGTCTATTGAAAAAAAAATAAATATCCCATGAACAGGAAGCCTGAGACTTGCTTATATTAACTTCTTATAATTATGTAAGAATCCTGCCCAACATCAGATACAGATACCACGACTCACTGGACTTGGCTATCTCCTGACAGAAATGTCCCAGAAAAACATGTATTTGGTCTAGAATTTTGTTCCCCTTTTTCTATACCTTTTTGCCTTAAAACTAGCAAATACTCAGAACTATTGAGTCACAAAATGTATTGCAAACAGTCCAAAGGAATTATTTCACTCTTCGCATTAGGGTAGTGCAAAAGTAATTGCAGGTTTTGCATTGTTGAAATTTGCCATTTGATACTGGAATACATTCTTACAGAAACGTGGCTATGTTATACATCATTTTAATGTGCTTTTCTCACTTTATATTATTTGCTAATGACTTATTACTTGCTGTTTATTTTTTATCTATTTTAGACTATGGAAATGATGTTAAACAAAAAGCAAATTTGAGCAATTTTCTTATTCAAGTTCAAAATGGGTCGTAAAGCAGCGAAGACAACTCATGGTATTAAGAACGTATTTGGCCCCGGAACTGCTAATGAATATACAGTGCAGTGGTGGTTCAAGAAGTTTCACACAGGAGACAAGAGTCTTGAAGATGAGGAGCTCAGTGGCCGGTCATTTGGAACTGACAACAACCGATGGAGAGCAATCATTGAAGCTGATCCTCCTACAACTAGACAAGAAGTTGCCAAAGAACTCAGTGTTGACCATTCTACCATCATTTGGCATTTGAAGCAAATTGGAAAGGTGAAAATGCTCAATAAGTGGGTGCCTCATGAGCTGGCCAAAAAATAATAATAAAAAAAATCATTGTTCTGAAGTGTCATCGTCTCTTCTTCTACACAACAACAAACCATTTCTTGATCAGATTGTGACACGCAACAAAAAGCGGATTGCATATGATTGCTCAGTGGCTGGACTGAGAAGAACCTCCAAAGCACTTTCCAAAGCCAAACTTGCACCAAAAAAGGTCACGGTCACTGTTTGGTGGTCTGCTGCAGGTCTGATCCACTACAGCTTCCTGAATCCCATCAAAACAGTTACATCTGAGAAATCTCCTCAGCAAATTGATGAGATCCACCAAAAACTGCAATGCCTGCAGCCAGCGTTGGTCAACAGAAAAGGACAAATTCTTCTACATGACAATACCTGACTGCATGTCACACAACCAACACTTAAAAAGTTGAACAAATTGGGCTCTGAAGTTTTGCCTCATTCACTATATTCACCTGACCTCTTGGCAACCGACTACCACTCCTTCAAGCATCTTGATGAATTTTACAGGCAAAATGCTTCCACAGACAGCAGGATGCAGGAAATGCTTTCCGAGACTTTGTCTAATCCCAAAGCATGGATTTTCATGCTACAGGAATAAACAAACTTATTTCTCACTGGCAAAACTGTGATGATTGTAATGGTTCCTATTTTGATTAATAAAGATGTGTCTGAGCCTAGTTATATAAAATTCATGGTCCAAACCCACAATTACTTTTGCACCAAGCTAATAAAACCCTCTATGGTTTCTGTGCTAGTCAGCCTTTTTTTGCCCCCACTCCTCACTCATCAAGCCCAGTGGCAATTAACTAAATTAAAGACAAAAATCTTGGCTAGTCTGTAAATGTTCATTACCCGAAAGAGTTGGTCAGCATCTTTTCACTATATTTTTATGAGCTGCTGAATAGAATTTGGCATGCCAAAATTATCACTCATTGATGAAGTCAGAAAACTTTACTGCTTTTTATCACTTTTATGATTAATAAATCTTAGATGAGAAAGAACTATGGTGTTTCACTGATTTACACAGCATAGGTTACAGACTTCCTACAACAGATTCACAACTTCAGCTAAGCCAGAGTTTATTTTCCAGAAAGGTCTCCAAGGCATAGCCATTATCTAGGAGATATTGAATACACCACATCAAACTGAATTGTGACCAAGATTAATAAACCCACAACTCAAACCTCATATTTCCGGTGTGAAATTATTTGGCATCGCCTTCTCACTGAAGGTGAGAATAAATGAGACTTGCGGAAATAAGATCAAGGGAAGTGAACTTACAAACCCGAAATTCACACCATGTGTCTGAGGGTGTTGTCAGTCTCTTCTTGAACACTGTCAGGCTTGGGGCCGTGACACCTCCCTGGGGAGCCTGTTCCAGTGCTCCAACACCCTCTGGGGGAAGAACCTTTTCCTAGTGTCCAACATGAACCTCCCCTGGCACATTTTCCTGCCATTCCCTCAGGTCCTATCGTTGGTCACCTGAGTGAAGAGTTCAGCGCCTGCCCTTTAATCACAGCTGCCACATACTCTTATTTCTGACATGTTCCTTGTACAGTAAGTTAGAAGGAATAAATGTCACCCTTGGTGAGAAACAGAACAATTCACACCATCCTCTCAGGTGTTAATGAATATCCCCATAGGTACCTTCAAGATTTAGGTTATTCCTTACAGAAAACCACTTACTTTCTTCTTCTCAGTCCAGTATTACAGTTCACATATCATTTTAGTTGTAGACTTTCCAGAGAGTGGGTGCTTTGCTGTTATGGCACTGGCAGATGACATCAATTCAACACACATTAAACACAACCTCTCTGACTCTGTAGGCACATTTTCTCTGGCAAAAACATGCCAAATATCTGGTTGAGCAGAATTTAAAAGGAAAGCTTAAGACCCTTTTCACACTTTAAATATATTTTGGAGAACAGAAGCTTGATATTGTTTTTCCCACTTATTTTCAGAGAGAAGAAAAAGAGAAAGATCATAAATACATTTAAGTCTTACACACACATACAAAACCCCCAGAGAAAACCCTTGAGATTTAGGTAAGGTGCTAAGCAGCATTAATTAAACATTTATTATTATAAGATAAAGTAAAAACATGAAAAGGTTGTAATGCAAATACTGATCAGATGCAGTTGCCAAGCACCAATATTTACCTATTGTTTCCTTCTACTAGTTGAAGAAAGAAAGAAAGAAACTTAAAAATCTCCTGCTCTCCTAGTAACAAAAATGTCTCTGCTACTATACACTTTATAAGGCCTTTGTAACTTCTCTTTTTTTTTTTTTTTGAGAATTGGAGGATTGTACTTATTTAAAAATTGGTCTTGATTAAAAAACCCCTAGCCTTCAGAACAACGTAAAACCTTTACAGCCTTAAAAGAAATAACAACTTCATTAAATGTATTGTCATCAAGGTATCCAATTACTGCATTCATTCGAAAAGACAGCAAGTCCAGCAATTCATTTGGAAAAGGCTGTTGATTCAATATCATCAGTTCATGGTGCAGAGTAGACTTTCTGGGATGGGTCCCAGAGAACTGCTGATCAAATTCCAAAAGCTGCTTATTATGTCTGATCCGGTGAAATCCCTGCCTGAAGTGGCACGGCTGTAGACATTGTGTAAACATTCATTCATTGGCTTTTGAGAAACAAGCACGGACTCAGTTTTGTACCAGTTTGCAGCCTGTCTTTTCATACTCTGGATTGCAGCAAACTCCAATACTAAATCTCTATTAATGTGAATAATCTTATTCCCTATTTTCTTGGAACACTTGAAGCTGCAGAAAGGTGCTAACATCTAGAAATGTCTATCGTTCCTCACATTTAGTTCTGAGTGCTAAAACGTTAATATAATCTTCTAAGGCCTTCATACAGAGGAAAAAGAACATTATCCAGACTCAGGCATAACATGGATAAGTACTGCTCTATTCACAGCAGTGGAATAATTTGGTCTACAGAGATAACACTGTTAATAGAGCCAGTTATTGCAACACTAAATCAAGGCTAGATATTGTGAGTATAGTCTTTGACTTGCAGTGACTCGACTGTCCATGGTGAATGGCTAATATTAAACCTCTGATAATCTTTTATTAAAGAGAAAGATTAAAGCAATTTCTAAACTAATCATTAAGTAAGGCTTTAATTTTAATAGTCTCCTCTATCTTTTTCTCTTTTGTGGTAAAGTGAAGCTATAATGAAGAAAAACAAAGTTCTTTTATGATACTCAGGGTAATAACTATCACATGGGGGAGGAAGAGGAGAGGAAAAAGAAATTATTAGTTGGTTTGACTGATCGCTGCTCTTGCCATTCAAATTTGACCCTGTTTTCTTCAAGATAAACCTGAACAGTACAGCAGAAATGGGAAATGCAGTGTGTTTCTTCCTCAGCTGTCAATGCTGACTTCATTTGCAATTGTGCTGCTAGAGAAAGCAAAGCACATGAATTTTACCTTCCCAGAGATCTGGAAAAATTTACCAGCAGTGAGCTAAGGCAGTGATTTTACTTTAGGGCCACAGGACCCCCATGCCTGCAATTCTAGCCAACTAAGCATAATGAAGTAAAAAGAGGGCAGGAAGCAAATGAAGTGGAAAAGAAAACAGAAGGGTGATTTCAGCAGGAATACACAACTCACTGAATACTTGTTTTTTATTTCTAGCTTCAGCAGGTGAAAATATCATCTGGATTCCTCTCAGGCTCAGTGTCCCTAGGTCAATGGACAGGGGGCCCCATGGCATTATCATGAGGGTGAGCACTGAGCAGACAGGGACTAAGGAAAGCTCGTGGCCCCAAAAGAAAACATGTACAGAATGGCTTTGTCCACCTCTTGGTGATCAGGCCTGGGTTCCAGAAGATCAGTTTTGGTCATTGCTTTCACACATTGTTTTTATCAGACATAATCTTAACATCAGCTTTGATATGATAACACTGTTAACACTCATTAGCCTGAGTTTAAATATTTTGCTGGCTTTTAGAAGTTTATTTAATAGGTGCAATTGTAAGGCATGTAGCACATTGAAACTGATACGAAATGTGTACCACTGCATGTAAGCGGTCAATTTGAATTTTGGTTACCTTGGACAACTATGAACGTAGGCTTCTTCACAGAATGACTAATGGCCTGGCAAGTTTTGACTTGCAACTGGTAAACTGCAGTTTCTAACATTACACTACCAAAAGGATTCTGCAATTGTTATGAAATTAAGCTGTGCTGAGAACAAACACAGAAGCATCACTCTTCAAAGGTGAAAGTTTCCTGGCATAAATCAATTTGCATATAGAAGTAGAGAGTAAAAGAAAAATCTGATTTCTTTACAGTTATTTAATAAATCAGATTTGCCTTGAGGAAGCTGCTGATTCAACAAAGTCCAAATTTGGAAATATCTTTAAGTAGATGAATGTTTTAGCCCCTTTCCAGTCAGGTGTCCTGAAGAGTATGCAAAGCAAGATATTCCTAAGGCAGTTGTTGATTAGTAACTATTCATTCTTTCCATCATCAACAGTTAGTTTCCACTAAGAGTATTAAAAAAATAAAAGGGGGGGGGGGGATAAATTACTACATCCAAAGGAGAAGAATCCTAGAAACTGTATTTACCTTCTTCTGCCTTCTGCACCTGCATGTTCTCCCCTCAGTTCCCTGGCCTTCCAGCTGCTTAGCTTTTCCTGGCAGCTCAGAAATAAAATTGCCTTTTTTTTGTTTGCTGTTCATGAACTTGAATAATAGTGAAACAACAAGTCTGGCATTTGGAATCCTGCATTGAGCCACCTCTGTGTTTGAAAGCCTGCTGCAATCTTTGTAGTTGGTTCACCTTTTTGCCTCTTTGAGCATACTGCAAGTAAGAAAAGCAGGCAGATGGAAAAAAAGAGGGGAAAAAAAAAATAGCATCTGAGAGGCCACATTTTTCCTCAAATGAAACAGAGAGAGACCACTGTTCCACAGCACACCCCAGCCCACTGCGATGTTCAGACAGAGGGCCCCCAGCAGCACATTGCAGGCCAGACACAGAGGGGTCGGGCAGGACCCATGTCCCAATCACAGAATCACAGAATGTTAGGGACTGGAAGGGACCTCGGAAGATCATCCAGTCCGATCCCCCTGCTGAAGCAGGAACACCTAGATGAGGTTACACAGGAATGTGTCCAGGTGGGTTTTGAATGTCTCTAGAAAAGGAGACTCCACAACCCCCTGGGCAGCCCGTTCCAGTGCTCTGTCAGCCTCATTGAAAAGAAGTTTCTCTGCATATTTAAGTGGAACCTTTTGTGTTCCAGTTTGTACCCACTGCCCCTTGTCCCATCATTGGTTGTCACCAAGAAGAGCCTGACTCCATCTTCATGACACTCACCCCTTACATATTTGTAAACATTAAGAAGGTCACCCCTCAGTGTCCTCCAAGCTAAAGAGACCCAGCTCCCTCAGCCTTTCCTCATAAGGGAGATACTCCACTCTCTTCATCATCTTCATTGCCCTGCACTGGACTCTCTCCAGCAGTTCCCTGTCCTTCTTGAACTGAGTGGCCCAGAACTGGACGTAATATTCCAGATGTGGTCTCACCAGGGCAGAGTAGAGGGGAAGGAGGACCTCTCTCGACCTACTAACCACCCCCCTTCAAATACACCCCAGGATGCCATTGGCCTTCCTGGCCACAAGGGCTCAGTGCTGGCTCATGGTCATCCTGCTGTCCACCAGGACCCCAATGTGTTGTCCCCTCCGGGAACCTGACACAGGCACCTGCGACAGGACAGACTCCTGCACGGGCCTCAGTCTGAGAGCTGCTCCACAGTAACACTGATGGTATCGGGCACTAGCCAACAAGTCTGAGCTGATTTTCACTGAGGAATTAAATAAGGCAGGATCTACGATTTTGTCCATTATTTTTAATTAACCTACTCTTCTTATGACAGTATATAATTTAAGACAACACACTAGGTATGCAGCAAAAGACAACAAAGTACTAAAACTCAAGGAGGGAGGAATTAAAGTTATTGGAGTCGAGTAGAAAAGCCATACAAAAAAATAAATTTTTTAGGCTTTCATGAAGTTCCTTATTTTCCCTTTTCTTCACAGAAAAAGTTGAGATTAAGGAAAACCGCTACGACCACCAACTGTAATAAGTTTTTTCACTCTGCTGTTCTTTTCCGTATTTAAATCAAGGGATTATTTTTGAGAAATACTATGTTTTATTTACATTTTTTATCACTTAAATTTTAACTTGTCATAATTACCTTACAATATGACTAAATATGTAAACATCTGCAATATGCCAACTACAACAGTTCGCTAATACAAACAAATTGCAAACCACATGTTTTCTAATGATACATCTTGAATTAACATATTTTTAAAATAACACTTTACCTTTGTCTGGTGTTTCCACACTTTGAAGTGAATTCTATAAAGACAAAACCCAAGGGAAAAAGTAATCAGTTAGTTGAGAAAAGACCAGATAGTAGTTACAATGGTTTTAGGAGTAGTACTCATGGAAAATAAGATGAGAAAGGGGAAGGATGTATCCTAATGTTATGATGACAGCTTCTGCATTAGTATAACAGAGGTAAGAATACCCTCTCCTTCCCATTGCATATATTCATACTTAAATCCCACAACCACAATGAGGCAGAACCTCAGCACCCTTTCAAAGACGAGTCTCCACCCAAGTAACCTACATTTTTGCCTGTGTTGCTCTGCCAAATCAGTAAAATTAGCTATGCTTTTCAAAGGCCTTTGAGCAGGCAGCTACGCAGAGATGGCCAACAGGAAATACGACGTGCAGGAATTTAGGGGTGTTTGTGCCCTTGATGCCTAACATTAATTCAGCAAACGGATTCCCACCTCTCATATCACACTGCTGTCAGCAGACACTCCTGGGTACTTCTGACTGTTGAAAGGTCAGGCCAGTTGTTTAGACTGAACTCATCGGCCTAATTGAACTTTTTTTTTTTTTTTCCCCGGAAAAGTTGCTTTATTAAATCCCCAAGTACAATAACTGCCATCGATCAGACCTTATTCCAGCCTTCTCAGACACCAGGCAAAATTAAATATTGCTACGCTGCCTGTGCCTCCCTGTCAACCCAGGAAAAACCTTGGTCATGGCAGGTAGCTCGGCGTGTCTCCTGGCAGGACAGGTGGCACCTGCAGCCGTGGGGCCACCGGTGTGACCTGGCCTCAGCTCAAAGGCAAGGACGGGTGACCGGCTTCTCCTGCCAGCTGCTCCATCTTTACCTGGCTCTGACATCAGCCTCACAGGTACCAAGGTGACATAGAAATAAGTTACTGAGGTGCAAATCTTGACCAGAGACACTAGCAAGTTAATTCTGTGTTTCAGTATTGCCTGTGGCTTGCACTGCTTGCACCCGTGTCCCTGTAAGGTTTACTATCCTTTGCCATCATTAATGCCCTTGCAGCAGGCTAAGGCTGCTTTGTGTTAGTAGGTGTGTATTCAGCCAGATGCTTCTTAAAAATTACAGTGCATGCAGAGGTGACATAAGAAATCTAATGCTGGATGTACATTCTCCCTCTGGTAACCAGCCTGGAGCTGCCAGCATTTGTCTGGTAAATATGAAGAGAAGTCAACTGCTTACTTGAGAGGAGAAAAGCAACCTCAGGGCAGAGAAATATGTTTTCACAATCTTTATAATGCAGTGAGACAAATGGGAACAGAGACCTTTTTTCAATTCTCTCAAATTCTGGAAAGTAAACAACCTTTTGGAACAGTGCTTATAATTTCAACATAATGTAGCCCATTTAATATATAGTGGATTAGTGCCTGTTCTGGAAGGATTTGATCTCCTAGGACTTTTTGTGAGCTGTTGTAAGAAAGGAAGGAGAAAAAAAAAAAAAAAAAGAAAAAAAGAGATGAAAAACATTAATTGTGCAGCAGGCCCAGAGTTCCCCTTGAACAGATTTTAAAATCCCTGGGTTAGGCTGGTAAAGAGATTGAATGAATCACATTTATAAAGAGACTCAATCAGTTAAGAAGAAGCTATCACTTGTGCCAGTTGCTTTCATAATCTCTTAACCATGGTATGGGAATGCACAGTACCGGGGGTGAGGAGGCAGTGAGGATGTAATAAGTAGTACAGTAGTACAGTATCATCAAACACAGAAGATTGGAAGTAAGTTTCTTTGTTTTCCTCTTTTTTTATTTTGTTTTGTTTTCATAAAACTAGATTCAAATATAAGCACACCCAGATATTTTTTTTAAGTATGCAAGCACACACGTACAGATACCTATACTCAAACATATACTGGCACACTATGTAATTTACATTGCAAGGAGTAAGCAGTAGTTTCCCTGAGGCATTATGTGCACATGGAGTTTGCCAAATGGATGCATTAATAGGTATTCCACACAAAACCACAGCGTACATCACACTAAAGCATCAGGAAACCATGGGGAAAAAGCAATTAGAATTTTTTTCCAGGGATTTCCACCTTACTTGAGATGTAGCAGCCTCAAGAATTTCACTTTACTTGTGGTGCAAGTTACCTGCTTGTCTGAAAAGAGCTTCTCTTGTACATAACAAAAAGTTTTGGGAGTACTCTGCTGGCGAAGATAATAGAAACAATTCAAGTGGACTGACAAGATAAGCTAGTATTATATCATCTTGTCAGTATCCAGATTTTACATTAAATGCCCCTACACTTCAGTAAGAGTTCAACTCAAAAAAGGTTTAGAGGAGCTGTTATTCTATCAAACATCCAACCGATGAGTACTAATTTTGGCTACTTATGTTGATACAGACAGAAGAGATGGTCTGTTGTCTTTGCATAAATATTGATAGATACAGAAAAAAATCTGATTTGCTACATTTATATACTATTCTATAAATGAGGTAGCTGCATATAATGAGCAATCTCTATTTTCATAAAATAGAACAGCATTCATGTTACAGAACATGCAGAAATATATTTACTGCTTTTATGACATTTATAGTTCAGTTGCTGCTGAGAAAGATGAAGCTCTTCATAAAATCAAAATTGAACATTTTCTAGATTGCTCAAGTCTAATCAACTGTCCTAGCACTTATTTCTCAAAGGAGTAAAAAAAAAAAGCAGTAGCGATGGCATTTGTTGGTGCAGGAACAGTTTGATGGGTTTTTTTACTTTTTTTTTCTTCCCTCTTTTTGGTTGAAGTCAGTTGTTAGTCAGGTCTGCCTCACCCAAGGAAGGGAATAAGGTGGAGAGGGGTGTCAGTCAAGGTCACAGACAGCCTTTACAAGAAGGCTGCAAGGGATAGACAAGTAGTTCAGCAAACCAAGCCTGAAAGAGATCATGTTAAGGGAACAAAACCTCAATAACTTCCAAACTTAAAAAAAAAAGAGTAACAATCTAGTCAGTATTCTCCAAGAGAAATGCAGAGACAAGCAGATTCTTATGTGAACATTAGGACAGAGAAGTATTTTAAGACTAGTGGTAAAATATTCAACCAGGACAGAATCTTTTTAATATTCAGAGAAGAGTATTCAGGACCGGTATCATTTCACTCATTACAGACGAGCAAACACAATCATTATAATCACCACCACCAGCACTTACCATTTTTAGCCTCTGGAGACCACAGCCAGGACCAGCACTCTACTGTGCTAAAGATTCTACATATAGATGAGGAGAGTCGTTCCTTGCTCTCAAGAACTTATAATTTAAAATGGTGAAATGAAAAAAAGGAAAGTGTATAACTCCCTCTGTGCAAGTAAGTACATGGAAGTTGGTTCAGCACAACCTGAATATACTGGAGATTGTCTATACAGTGGATTGTCTATACAGTTAGAAACTGGACACAGGCTACAACAGCAAGCTGGGAACACTTGCAGCAAGGGTTCTTTTTGTTTGTTTTGGGGGTTTTGTTTGTTTTTACAACAAGACAGATCACCCCACAATTCAATTATTTATGTAGTAGAAATCACTTGACCTCTAAAATAAAAACAGTATTTGCATGGCAGAGACTCAGAAGAGAAGTAAATGTGAACATCATCAGAAACCTTAGGCTTGAAAAAGATGACCTGTACTTTTTGGCTTTTATCCCATTATCTTATTCTTCATGGCATGACATGTGGGGTTTTCTGATTGCTCAGGACAGGCCACACTAATATGAACTGATTTGGCTCTCTCCCCGCTGGAATTCAGAGAGAATGGGGCTGAAAATGGACTCAGGGATACTCACTAAATATAAGCCAGTCATAAAAGGCAGTTTACACATTGGGTTCACAGAGTTGACCTAAACACCCAAAGAGAAAATACACTAATTTTCTCTCAACTTTACAAGAAATCTTATAACCAATTAGTCCCAAAACGTTTCTTCTCCTCAAACCCCTTCCTAAAGGGGAACATGTTCTGTTACTGCCTTCTCTATTTTTTTACTGGACCAAGCTCTTTATCTACCTCTAAAGAAAGATTCTGGGTTGACAAAATTATTTTCTCAAGAGCAATCATACTGCTCTGTCAGATGCCTCTCAGAACAATCTGGTTTTAACTGAAAAGCAGATCATGTGAATCCCTTGTTACTTCTTTTATCTCTTCACTGTATTTTCTCTCTAAGTCACAGGGAAGACTTTTCTTAAATGGAGATATTCTTATTTCCACTCAAATCAACAACTTGCCAGATAAAACGAGTGCTGTCACAGACCCATTTACACTGGAATTCTACCCAGAAAAGTGACTTCCAATAATTGATGCTAAAGTGGACATTAAAAGGTTTAGGATGCTACAGAAACAAGATTTACAGTGACTCATGACATAGACAGAAAGCAAGAGAAGGCACTTAAGTGAATCAGCTGATCAGCTCTGAGTAACAATGGCAACAAAAACCAAGAGAATGTTTTTAATTGCTCTGGTCTGAGAGCCAAGGACACTCTGAATGCTCTGCCCAAAGGTGTGAGGCAGCGAGGCAGAGCTTGACTGACATCCAGACTGATCAATGAGAGTATTCCATCCCATTAGCATCATGCTTCAGATTTAAGAGTGGGCCCTTCCAGTTTCTCATCCTCTTTTCTTCTCTTCCAATCTCTCTCGCTGGGGCACAGCCAGGGAGTTTCAGTACAGCCTTTTGCCATTTTGCAGAGGCCTCTGGGCTTTTCTGCCTTTTTCCTCTCTTCTCTCTCTCTTTGGGATCAGCTGCTGGGACTGGGCTGTTTCCTAGGACTGGCTGCTCAGGGTGTTCATGAGGAATTGCCTTGAGTATCTTTTATTTCTATTATATATGTATTTACTAGTAGTATATTAGTATTTTGTCACTTTATTAAATCGTGTTTATCTCAATCCAAGTTTCTCCCTTCCCTTTTGATTTTCTCCCCTGTTGGGGGTGAGTGAGTGGCTATTGTGTCTGTATTGCTAGCTCGGGTTAAACCACGACAGAGACACAGCTGGTTCTGCCCAGGGCCATGCAGCAATGTCTGCTCTGTGATCTCTAGTGTCCTGTGTTCCAGAAACATGGTGCAGAGATTTACTTAGAATACAGACCTGCAGAGAGGTACATTCATGTTCCAGAGTCTATTTACTCGGGTCCTGTACTTTACGTAAGTTGGGACCTATTCCCTCCCCATCTTGCCCACACCCTTCCCCACCACCATCTAAGAGGAATAAACAGAGGCTAAGAATGCAAACATTTATTATAAGAGGTATTCTGAGCATCACTGGAGCCTCTTCAACTAACACACCCTTTGCTCTTTCGTGAGTCTTTTCTCAGGAAGAAGTTTGCCCCTGTAAGATGATGAGTATTTGAGGGTTTGAACCTGCCAAGAGTAAGTGTATATGGATGACAGTATATAATTAATTTGCTATATACGACACAAGAAACATTACAAAAATAATTTCTCCAGTCTAATGTTTGGGACCTCAAACTGTGTATTAAGCAAAATTAAATAAATTCCACTTATGTAGATAGACATGTTTCCAATTAACACTCAGTAGTGAACTTAGTTAACATTAGTGATCCCACAAACAAACAAGCAAATCAAACAAAACAGAAAAGCCAAACAACCAACAAACCAACCAGCAAAAAATTCAATCGAACAACCAACCAAAAAAACCCAAAAAAACAAAAAAAAAAACAACCAACAATAGAAAGAAAAGAGAAAGAATAAAAGTTTTGTCAGCAGGTAACGGTCTGAGACTACAATAATCTGCCAGCTTGGCATGTTTTTCTAAACAGTATTTGCCATGAGAAAGAAGGACAAGACAGAGACCATAGAAGGAAAGAAAAAAAAAATCCTTACTAAATCATTAAACTTTTAAAAATAGTGTGAAGAGGGAATTTCATTAGGGTAGGAAACAGTTAGCATGTCTTAAGGTTACATGAGACTTAATCCAAGTGATTAATGGCTTAATTTTCAAATTTGCTGAGCACCTGTATTTCCAACATGCTGACTTCAAAAGAATTTTTGGGTGCTCAGAACTTCTGTAAATCAGGTCATAGTGACTTGTCCAAGGTCATACCAAAGTGGCTGATGACAAAACTGAAAACAGATACGGCTCTCCAAAGTCTCAATTCACAATTATATAGTAACCTCTGGAGAATACACTTCAGTGATTTAAGAGTGAGTATTCCAGCTAAAATCAGGACTAAATGATGCTGGTCCTTCTCTGCATACGTAGCAGAGATATTTCTATCTGAAAAACTCATAATTTAAGTGACATTTACAGAAGGATTTTTTAAAATTGTTAATAACTTATGCTAAATATATGAAAAATGAATACTTTGAAATTGCATGATTTGGTAAATAGGTGACGTGGCAAACAGAGATTTGCGTTTGGTCAGAATTAAAAAGAACAACCAGAGGAGCACATCAGTTATAATTAAACACAGGGCAAGTCCTCTGTTGGTCCTCTGTCACATGTTATCAACAATATTTTTTTATAGTGCCTCTATGTAATGCTTGTCAGAAGAAAAATATGTAGTAAGACAGCAGAATGGCCTCAATCAATCAAAAAAGAGAAAAATAGGACATCAGCTTCCATCTTTTACCTGCCTTTTCACCCATGGCACTGCACGGAGTTTCTCGACTGCATCAGTAATGGCTCTGGTTTCCACAAAACAGAGGACACTGCAGATTCCTTTAACTAATTCAATAACATTATCAACTTCATGCTGTTGAGAGCAAAGAAAGAAAAAAAAAAAATCAAACAGTAGACATACACCATTTATCAGAAATGCCTTCCATAAACTTCATTCCAGTGACTAAGTGAGTACGTAGAAAACAATGTCTGCTCATGCAAAATTCAAACACACCATGCATTAGTCTGGCTATGTTGAAATTGCTAGTGACCAATAGTTTCTAAGGACAGCACAATTTTTGTTGAAATCAATTATCTTCCACAATATGTGCCTTGCTGGAAACTGTGACAAATTTAGTATCTGACTGTTTTTGATGCAAAACATTGGTTTGTTTGAACTTCAGGAGCATAGAAGCACCATAAAGAAACTTCTGAGAAAACCTGAACCCAAATGATTCACAAAGTTTCTGAGGTTTTTATGATACTATGAATTTATCCCTGCTATTGTCTCCCACCCATCTCTCTGAGAGCTGGCAGACAGCCACGTTCCTCCTAAAAATAGTGACTGTGTGGGAGGCTGCATAATCTGACACCTGTGGACTGGGTACTTCTGCAACTAGCTTTTCTGAAAAAAAAAAAAAAAAAAATATATATATATATATATATATACATACACACACTATTAAACCTTATTAATAATAAATTTAGATCTTTAAATATTACCATATGAAAAAAAATCTCTAGATGAATAATCTTAGAAACACTTTGGGGAATTCAAGAAAAAATTTTTGATCCCACAGGAAGGAAATTGCAGTCTTCAAATATCAAGTACCCTGTGTTCAGGAAAATAAATTAAAATTCATGGGTTTCCTGCACAGCTATATACTTCATTAAACCTCAAAGTATATTCTCTGAACAAGCAGAGGTTCTCCTGTAAATATTCTCCATGTTTCTGTAATGATAAACATTCCTTTTAGTATGCTACAGCATGTCTATATACTGATAAAACTACTTCTCTAACTGATCTATGTCATGCCTGAAAAGAAAAAATGTACCAAGATGAACCTTCTATTTTTAAATTTAAGGACTATATCCGGACTGTACTGAGAGGGTTATCATCTGTCATTAATACAAATAAATATAAAAATATATTGAGGTTACAAATTACACATTACCTGACCACAGCAGAACTAAAGCAGGAATTAATTACATAAAATATCCTCAAACATTTGGTGGTCAGAATTCTCCAAATATAAGTTCTTGGGGTTTTTGTAGTAATTAAAGACAGCAACACCTTTTCATAACAAAGGTTCTAGAGATAATAAGATGGATGACTGTGATCTCTTGAGAACTTTAGACCTCCTTTTGGTCTGAAGTTGATCCACTCTTCTGTCAGTTTACAAGGAGTGCATTTCCTTTCTTTCATATTTCTTTCCCACCACTTAGATTTTTTAAATTTAACTCTTGCAGGATTCCCTCTCTATGCAGACACACATTACCAGCAGAAGTACAAATGTATAAAAAGGGCATAGCTTGTTACCATGTATAACATTGAAAAAATAAAGCATTGCACGTGCTGGTTTACTGTGCAGTTGTTGGAATGCATATATATATACACACATTTTTTTTAATTCATATATGTAGTTTGCAATTAGAAATTAAATAAAATTCTAATTTAGGATTTAATTTAAATACAGTTCAATTTAGCATTTTTCTTCTTCACAAGTGGATATGGATTATCAGAACATAATAAATGTCTATAAAGACACATTCATGCAGCACAATTTCTGAGCAGTACAGGAGCAACAGACATACACAAGAGTAATCCTTGAGTAGAGAAACAGCTAAACTGCTGGACAGAAAAAAAATCTGAAACAAAACACCAAAAAAACCACAAGAGTTTATACATTTTTGCATTTATAAATGCTGTTCCACAAAAAGAGTTGAATATCTTGGAATACCGTGAGGATTGTGTTCATTTCTGTATAATATGCTATTTTATTTAGAAATAAATTAACAAATACTTAATATTTTATAGAAGCTATTATACCATAGATTTTGTTTATATGGTTCCAAGGAGCATATTGCAGATTAAGGAGAGTAAGCATATTAAAACATTGTGTAATACTGTATACTATGAATGATGGCTTCTTTCACGCTATTTCTCTTTTTGCATATTATCATGTAAAGACTTTTTCTTTTCCATATTTAGATATACTACATTGATTTTTGTCCCAAAGAAAGGAAGAGATTAATTTCTTACAGAAGTTTTAAATTTTCTGAAAATCCAGAAGAATTATAGTCAACATCTTGTATATGTTTTTTTCACTTTACATATTTAAATAACAGCAGAACCTTTGAAGGACACTTTTGTGTTTAAATTATTTATATGACAAAAAATGCTACTTCATTCTAGAACTTCTACACTTTGTATTAAAAATTTACAAAGTTTTCTCTCCACATTAATAGTAAATTCTGAACAGATCTGAAAATGAAGTGCATGTCAAGTGCTTATCAGGGCAATTAGAATGGCTAGTTGTCTGAATCTTTTTGGGATCACTCCTTACATTTCAATCCCAATAGCACCAATCCCACCCTCGCCTTACACCAAATATCCTAAACTTTTAAACTTTTTTATTTTATTTTCATTTTATAGAGGCATTATCCATCATAAAATAAATTTTCAATTTATTGGTCATTACTAATGATAATGACAGGGCTTTTCACATAAGCGAGAAGCATTGGTATCTCCAAGGCTTTTTAACAGAGAGCCTTAAATGAGTAAAGTTGTGAGGAAGCAGATAAATGTGGGGGGGGGGGGGGGGGGGGGGGAAGTGAAAATCAACATAATCATTCCCATGTAACCATGTGATAGGGGGCAGTTATAAAGATCCCAATTTTAACCCTTCTTAAAGGAATCTAACTAGATGTGAGAGATAATAAGTAAACAAGGAGTCAATCAGCAAATAAAGGGCTGTCATTTTTTTCTTTACTACATATTTATAACTATAACTTTTTATACTCAGCTCCATAATTTTAGTTTTAATTATTATAGGTTGGAAAAAGCTCCATTCACTTTGGTACCTCCAAACAAAAATGTCTGCATGGTTATCTGACCTATGTCATTGACTTGAAATCCCACTCTTTTAACCAATTCATATGAGCTTTATTGAGTGTCTCTATGTAGACAAGACCTTTTAAAAAATAAAATATTGAGAAATTTAGCTCTAGAGTAACACATGCATATTTGTTGCATAGCATGAATATTTGAAAAATGTCCTGTCTTCCCTTTATAAAAAGTTAATGATCTCAAGTAATTGCTTACTCAAGGTAAAAATCCTTAGCAAAAATAAATTTAAGAGTGCTTCATTATAGGTTTGAGGAATATCTACAGACCATCAGTTGCAGAGGGTGGATTGTAATGCCTCATTAATGTTGAGATTATAGCTTCCTTTGAATTTGGAATCTTCTTACTTTAGGCCCTAAAATTTCAAGTAAGTGTAACTACACTGATGGGTCTACTTCAGTAAATAAATACATATGCACATTTGAATTTAGGGACCTCAATTTTCCAAATAGTTATGACTGCATCACATTTTATACACTAAATAGTCCCCTTTGAGAAGTTGCTTATAAAGTAAAGTTCAGTGAATGCCTACCCACACAGTATCAAAACTAGAGCTTTAATTTTTAGCTAGGCACAGCTCAACAACTTTTGAATTTGTATGCATTTTGCAAAAGAAAAGTGTCAAATATTTACATTAAAATGTAGAATAATTTTATGCACATTTATTTACATATATTAATATATATTTATAAATCCATGTACATGTCTGCATGCATATGTGAATTTGTATATGTGTATATGTTCATTTATATATTTGTTTAATGTATACACACTTGTATGCATGTATGTTTTCTGGCTATTTAAACAGAAATAACCATGGATCAAGAATATCCAGAAAGATACAAATCTAGAGTTGAATACAGGTGACAGATTCTGAAACAAAGTAAGAATTCTAAGTTTCAAGTTTCAAGTAATTAATACTTCAAGAAATTAATACTTCAGCATAATGAGTTATAACTCTAGAAGGGAATCACTGGAATATCTTCACATTACATCAGCATTTTTTTATTTTACTAATATACTTCATTTTCCTTCTACTTCCAACCCTAGAAAGTCAGTTAGCATGACAACCTGAAACTCAGACAAAAATAGCCATTTGTTTTCTTCCAAGCTATCACTCAAATATGCATTTGTCCTTTACACAACTGTCCTTAAAACATTAGTTAGCAAAGAAGGTTACCTAAGAGATTTTTTTCCTTCAAGCATATAGCATTCAATTTGCAGCCCACAATACTTTAAAATAAAGCTCTTACAAGTTTTGCTGCCTAAACCTAATCGTGCAAAGTATCGCGTGCTTGAATATATATCCTAGATACGTAATCTTGTGGGTTCGCAAAATCAGGGACAGATTTTGCAGTTACATACAGTGTATTATACACCTACTAATTCCAAATATTATACTGCCAACCCAAATTATCCTGGTTCTATTTACAGGTTCCTTGACACTTAGAAAACAGTCGCCTTTGATATTTTTAATTTGTAACACTTTGTTCCTAATCTAAAGCCAAGTTTCATTAAGAGAATTTATATCCTTTCAAAGTCAGGTTAAACATCCTTAATTAAAAGCCTTCATTAATTGCATTTGAGACAGATTAATAATTAGATGCCTTTCACATAGAATTTAATCCTTTTCTGGTGTAACGAACTGAGAATAAATACCTCATTTTGCAATAGATATTCCACTTGACTTCTATATTTTGTAATAACAGAAACAAGGTTTTGCCTGGAAATCAAAATAAAGAGAAAATATCAGGTTAATAACAACTGGATAAAGAGAACAAGTTTCATGTTTTTCTAACATTCCATAGATTGGGAATAGTTTGACAGTGATTTTATGTTAGTATAAATACAAGTGCTTATGTATACATTATGTAATTCTGCCTGGATCTCCATGGGGTTTTAGTAGTAATTTGCCACAAACCATAGATACAAAAATCTTGTACTTATACCTGGAGGATACACATCGCACAAGTGAAAGAACTCCACTAAGCAATTTGCTATTTCACTGTCTCCTGAACTCAAATCCCATTTATTTTACTCTTGAAGGTTAAGCAAGTGCTTAAATATTACCTTGAAAAAGGATGGACTTTAATACATGCTACAATGCCTTGTTTCTCAATTGTGTCACAGACTAAAGCTGTAGAGAATCAGGCAAAACTTCTAAAAAACATCTTGAAAAGCTCTAAGTTTCAAAAGTGCACACTAAGTCTCTATTATCAAACTGTATATTATAAAAAGGGACACCATTACTACATAATTCATTAAAATTATTTGCTTACAGTTCTCAAGTTAACATGTTCTAACTGTTCAGCAACTACCTTTTCCAGAGTATTCCCTAAGCTACGAATTTGTTTTACTCCTGTAGATAGACATATACCACTCTGTAGCCCCATGCCTTTGTCATGGTACAGAAGCTATCACAAAGTTGGTAAAGGCAGATAGCTGTGCCTCAGCAGAGCTTCAGTAAGTTAATTAGGATTTTGAACAGGAGTATACAGCTCTCTACATTGAACTCCAGGACAGAAGCTTAGGCTGTATATCTCACCATTTCAGAACCACAGGCTCTAAGTATTACCCTCAACACATAACCGCAATCAGAGTTTGGCTTTTAAGAAGCATTTGTGTAACTTTCTGTGTTTCAAGCACCGTAATGTTTTAGTTGTCATTTATCTGTAAGTTGGAACAAAACAAATAAGGTGCCTATGTGACCATGGCTAAGGTTGTTACACACAGGCATGTACCTTCCTTTTCCTTTGACAGCCTCCTCTGTAGGGTCAGATCTTCAGGAAAGGGTATGGAAAACTTCATTCACACTTCCACACCCTGTCTAGCCTACAGATTCACAAAACAGCCACCTTATTGTTTGGATGGTATCTAGTGGTAGGGTTTGCATGTTGCTACGGTTTGCATGCGCTTTTATGAAAAACCAGAAATCTCAATTTGTATTCTTTCTTCGATGTTTACTTGGTTTATCACTTTACCCTTTAATTTTTTTTTTTCCCCCTCACATTTCCCATTGACTCTTTGTATTAGCACTCTCTCTCTTCAGAAGTCTTAGAAGGAAATTCCTCCCTTTCACTGTTTGGTAGCTGAAAGTCACAAAAGTATTTTGATTCCTTCAGAGCAAATGGACGGTTGTTTACAGAGTAATTGTGTGTGTCCTCACATATCTCAGTTGGGCTAACTAAGCAATCAGAGATCAGGGTTGCAACTATAGTCCAAAGTACAGGTTTCATGGTATGTGGTTAGACTTTCATCATATATATTGTATGTCGAAAGAAGGAAAGAGAGTCATTGCACTGAAATCATCATAAAGAACAGAGGAATGCTAGGTGGCCTTCCCTGTGCTAATCCCAGAGTGCATTTTCCCATAGATGTCTACTGTTCACTTCCTCCTACAGATGGTTTTGCCTTTACAGTTTTTTATTTCCAATCTGCAGTAGCCTTATCTAGCCAGGCAGTTTGTGTGTTGAGTAGCTGTCTGGCAATTCCTCCTGTAATCCTGTTAAATCATAGCTAATACAAGTTGTCACTCTCTTTGACCAAGTCTCCAGGCATAACATCTTTTTCATGTGTTACCCAGCTCAAAAGTAGCTCTGAACATGTGAGCTTGCCTGGTTGCCATGACGCGTACAGGTAAGCATGTTTATTAGCATGCTTTGCCTAAACGCAGGCTTCAGAATAATTTCATAAGTCATAATTCTAGTTCCAAAAATTAGCACATTTTCCACAAGCTTATTCTACCCTAGAGAATTTTCTGTATAAAGGAGACATATTTTTACATAATTAATAGGAAACAAATCCAGCAACTTGTACCAATGATCAAAACACCTCTATTAATGCTATCCTGAATCTCTGGCTGCTAGATAACTAATAATACCCATATGTTATTGCACAGACATACCTCATACTAATACAACTCTGATAGCTGGGTATAAATATGGCAATGCTAACCAACCCATGAACATTCGGTGTTTCTTTGACATTTAGGAAATTTTTGGAGCTGGAAGGGAGAAAAGAAATAGAGTACAAACAACTTGAGAGAGTCATTCTTAGATCCCAGCTGGTCTATATGGGAGGAAGAAGACAAGTATATAACATATAGTTACAGCATTCATTTTTCAGTTTCCTGGCAGCAGCACCTACAGTACAGCAAAGCTAGGTTTCCTTTCTAAAATGCTGTTTATCACTGTGCTGCATAACTAAGCTGTGCCTAACTGCATGGATCAGAGTAGTTATCATGTTATAGCTACTATCACCTCAGTGTCAGAGATTATGGGACAATAGACTCCAGTTCTTCCTATGTGCTCATTGACATACATCATGTTTGATTTTCAAGCTATGAAAATCAGTGCGTGAAGTGATGTAGCGGCTGCCACTTTTACTTGTTCAGATTTCCTGTGAGAAAGAATCTGATTATTTCACAGGTAAGATTCCAGTTAATTCTTTTTACTTCATGTCAAGCCAGTTCAAACAGTTCTTTTTTCTTCTCTGTTGGATCTAACCAGACTGAGCATCTCAACCTATATGTTCTCCAGAATACAAATGTTTGTGTGCTACAATCAGAAATGTAAATACAGCACATGCAGGCAATCCTAAGCATTATTTTATTTAGCTAATCTAAATACCGACAGCTGTGAAGACACAGCAATATGGGAAAGTAATCTGCTGGCCTTCCCAGGTGCCAGTCACATTTGCACAGCCTGTGTCAAGCCTATGATACTGCATCTCCATTCCACTGTATCCATCTACTCCATCTCTATTAAGGCCTAGCTAGATACAGAACTGAAGAATTAAAACATGTTATAAAGGATATGTTAACACTGCCAAAGAAGTTTGCTACAGGGAGTGATATTTTGATCCTTAAGTTAAGGAATGCATGAAGACTTGTGTTCACAATATTGGAGTAGCCATAGTTAGATAGAACCAGCTGTGCACCCTGCACAGCACCAAGTAGAAGCTTACTCCAGGCCCCCCACAGTGCTGCTAAGACATGTAGAGGTTTTTATTCCCAAAAAAGTGGGGGTTCACTCCAAAATGCCCAACATAACAGGAGGCAGTGGTCAGTCCTGAATCCAATATTGTATAATATCTTTCTTAATGACCTGGATGATTGGGCAGAGTGTACCCTCAGCAAGTTTGCTGATGACAAAAAACTGAGAAGAGGGTTGGTACACCAAAAGGTTATACTGCCATCCAGAGGGATGTCAACAGGCTGGAGAAATGGGCTAACAGGAACCTCATGAAGTGCAGCAAAAGGAAGTGCAAAGCCCTACACCTGAGGAAGAATAACCCCATGTACCATCATATGTTGGGGGCTGAGTGTCTGGAAAGTGGCTTTGCAGAAAAGGACCTGGGCCAGTCCTTGTGAACAGCAAGCAGAACATGAACGAGCAATGTGCCCTTGCAGCAAAAAAGGATAAATGTGGCTAAACATATCCCAGGCTGCATTAAGAGAGGCATTATCAGCAGGCTGAGGGAACTGATCCTTGCCCAGGATGGTGAGGCCATAGTTGGGACTACTGTGTCCAGTTCTGGGCTCCTCAGTACAAGAGAGACACGGAGGTACTGAAGAGAGTCCAGCGAAGGGCCGCTAAGATGATGAAGGGACTGGAGACTGGGAAAAACTGAGAGCTGGGACTGTTTAACCTAGAGAAGAGTTCAGGGGGGGATGTTCTTGATGTATATAAAAATCTGAAGGGAGAGTGCAAAGATGATGGAGCCAGGCTCTCTTCAGTGGTGCCAGGTGACAGGACAAGTGGCAATGGATGCAAAATGAAATACAGGAGGTACCGACAGTGACTGAGCACTGGTACAAGTTGCTCAGAGAGGTTGCGGAATCTTCCTCCAAGATATTCAGAAACCATCTACATATAGTCCTGGGTAATCCAGGCTGTGTCCAGACATTACTTGAGTGCTATACAAAGAAATAGCTGCTCTTGTCTGTTTTGAATCTGCTACTTTCACTTCATGCTCCTTTTATCCTGCATTAGAAGGTACAGTAAATGATCCTTTCCTGCAGACATTCTCTGTGCTCCTCAGTTTCATAGACTTGTCATCTATAAAATATCCATCTTTTATTATCTCTTCATCAGGGTGAAGAATATTGTTACTTATTTATTTCTCATAAGGAAGGCATTTCATTCCTCTGAACATCTTTGCTGCCTTCCTCTTCACTTTTCAACTAATACATTATATTTGAAATGGGAGAAGCAGAACTGACATCCAAATTCAAGATAAATGAACACCTTACACTGATATTGTGGCATAACATTGGCTTCCAGTTTTTCATTTCTTCCATAATAATTCCCCCCAGCCTTTTTTTTTTTTTTTTTGGCAGTTGCTGTGCACCAAACTGACATTCAGAACTATTTATTACAACCCCAAGAACTCTGTCCTGGTGGTAAAAGTCAACTCAGAGCCTATGATTTCATATGTGAATTTAAGACATTTTCCTTCCATCTAAATTTATCTTCTCCAAATTTTATCTGCCACTTCATCATACATTCAACTCAGCATTGTAAAATCCTTCTGCAAATCATCACAGGCAGCTCCTGTGCACATTATGGACAGCCAGCTTCTGTCACTTACCTGTTACCTCTTTTTTTCTCAGATAAGTTAGAAATGCAATTGAGAGCACAGGGTCTGACCACAAATCTTTCTGGGTCATCACTGATGGAAAATGTTTTCTACCCATCAACAATCCATGGGACAAGCTGAAATAGTGATCAAACACAGTCCAAGCTTTTACTTTTTCAATATTTACTGAACTTGTGGTTGAAGAAAGAAATTATTTATTGCCTATGCTATCAGTTATTCATTGCCCTACAGTATCAGAGGAAATTTTGTGGACCACAGTTGATTTGCAGCTCAACATCTTTTATCACATATCCCCTTTGAAAACTCTCTTTGCTGTGGAAAAGGCCACACACTTTACATCACAAGAAATAAAAGTCAATAAGTGGTGTCTGTATAGACTGGATGATTGGTTTGATCTCTTTATAGCAAGGACCAGAATGGAAATTTGGGCTGTGCTCCTAGCAAACGAGATGGGTCCTCAGTAAGCAACAGATATTCCCTTCAACAAGTCACTATCTCTCTGTTTTCCTCCATTTCCGAAATGGCAGGTGTGGCATTTACCATTCTTGGCAAAGCACTTTACAACACATGGATGAAAAACATTACAAAAAGTGTTAACAGCTTATTTATCTAAGTGCATGAAATGGAACATAATGAAAGTTGAATGAGGAATCTATCTCATTTAGTGCTTGTCCATGGTAGGTTAGCTTTAGAGTCAGATGCACTTTGAGTGCCAAGTAAAAACTTGTAATAGCCAGCCTCTATTAAAAAAATAGAACAAAACAAAACATCACTCAACTGTGAAAACACAGGCCTAATGAAGAGCATATCTGTTATTTTTACAGTATTTACTCTTGAAAATTCTCTAAGAGCAAAATACACATGAAAATTATGACTCCTTCAATCCTGGGAATCTTCAGGAAACATGAAAGCTCTAATAAAACCTTCAATGACATGAAAGGGAACATATAGGGAAAAATTATACAGATCTAGAAATGACTGTTGATTTTTGCTAAACAATCAATAAGTTCTGAAAATAGGGGCCTCAAACACTGAATCAATTTTCTTTCGCTTTGGCATCATTCCTGTCCCCAGTAGGTCGTTGTTCTTTGAAGCCAGGAGGCTCACTACAAATATGAACAATTACAAACAGAAATACTGTTAAATACCGGTGTTCTTACCAAATCAGTCTCCAGACACAAGTGCCTTCTAACAGTTGATTCACACTGAACCGTCTCTGGTCATCCTCAAGCTGTGGAAGAGAAGCATATAGTGGGATTCTAATAGGAAGGATGTATGTTGGAGAGGTTTCCTTGGTATTTTCCAAAGCCAGCATGTTCTTTTAGGAACTCTCAGAGCATTCAGGATGTTTTGGTCTGAAATTTTGTTTGGTGAATCTCTCTCATGTTACACTGGGTTGTGCTATACATGAGGCCAAACCAGATTGTCACAGTAGTTCTTTCTAGCTATATACAGATTCAGACTACAGCCAGGCCTCGGTAGACTCTGCCTCTGCTTTCTCGTTACAGGCAGCAGAAGGCACCTTTTCACAATGTCAATATATGCTAATTGTGATGCAGAAATCAGTTTACATCCAGAGCCTCCCTGCTGCCTTCTTTCCTGAGAGACCAGAATGGAGAACATCTGTACCATCCTTTGCAACCCCTCTGAAGGAACTCCTCTCAGTGAAGAGTCACAGAGATGATCAAGGCACTTAAGCATTTTTTGTATGAGAGGTGAGGCTAAGCTGGGGCTGCTCAGTCTGGAGAAAGGAAAGCTCAAGGGGAATCTTATCAATGCATAAAAATATCTGATGGGAAATAATGAAGATAAGGGAGCCAGTCTCTTTTCAGTAGTGCTTACTGACAGGACAAGAGGCAAAATGCAAAATAAAAACACATGAAACTCCACCTTAACACAAGGAAAAAAATATATATATTGCGAAGGCAGTCAAATACAAGAAGAAGTTGCCCTGAGAGGTTGACTGTATATGGTCTGGGACAACCTGCTCCAGCTCAACCTCCTTGAGCAGAGGGATTGGAGTAAATGATCCAATGAGGTCCCTTCCAGCCTAAACAATTCTGTGATTTTGCCTTATTTGACACACTGGGAACAGACTTGGTCAACACATTCAGATACACTCTTTTCTCCAGCCCCATGAATTGTCTAAGCTGTGCCTTTGATGCCTCAACTCCTCCTACCCTTTGGAGGTAGCTCAGCCCATGCTAGGCATGTACCGCCAGCTTGCAGACACCACCATGTCCTGAAAATTCTGCTCTTTTCCTGACTCATGTTTGAGCCCATATCCCTATAACTCATAGGGAAAAGTTACTGAATGGCTTGTGACAAGCATGACCCCAAATTCACTGGTCAAGGATGCTAATGATATTTCTGAACAGGTAAAACTCTGAGAGGTTTTACATAAGCATCTAGTGATGAACTTCTGTTTCCATAGTGGCTGGGACAGATGCCAGGCAGTATTCTTCTTAGTATCTCTAGAAATGCAAATAATGGCTGAGACAGACACAACTTGGGCAAGCAGGCTACGGCCTATTTATTTACATGTGTATCCATCTAAAACATTTGTATGCTCAAAGGTGAAGCAGAGGACAGAAATTATATCTGGCCAGGGATATAGAAGAATCTGAAAGGTGACTCCATTTTAGCCTGGACTACACTAATGACACTTTGAGGTTCCTTGTGAAGGGAAGACAAAATGGTTTAACATTAAGCAAAACACTTCAGCAAGAAAAAAAATCTTCTGTTCATCTTTTTCTTTTAACTTTCATACAATAAAAAAATAGATTTTTTAAAAAGTAAACAACATAATCCAACAGTGATGAACTATGATTTATGATTTCTACCCGCCCTTAAACAGAATTTGAAGGAAATTTGCATTTCCTAAAAGAAAAATAACAATTCTTTTACTTGCTTGGCTAAAAAAAGCCTTTTCCAAATATTTTGAATGTTAGTGAATTCAGATCTTGAAAGATTGTTCAGAATAAGATGAAAACACTAGCATTTTTTCTAGTTAATTGAAGTATAGTAGTGGTCTAAAGCTAGCATTCCTGAGCAACTTGCATCTCTGCTATGGTTGGATTCAATTTAAATATGTTAATTGACATCTGAATTAATTCACACTAATTCTGCTTTAGATCACTATATAGAGGTTTGGCAATAGCATCATTTAAGGAGCAGGATCTTGCTGAGCTAGATACGTTACAGATGTTCTGTAAAGAATTCCCATATGGAGCACTACTATCTCTTTTATCACATAGTGGCAATAAGTGAAAGATTAATCAGATGAATGAAATGGAAGGGGGTGAAGGTAGGAAAAGCATTTTCATGCATTAAGCCTTGAATGTATGTGTCTTAGCCCTAAGCACTAACTCCATTTTGTCTGGGCATTTACTTTTATGTAATACAAACACCTGTGTTCCTTATCTTAGTGTATTGACAGGAGAGTGCTAAATGTTACTATAGAGCAGAAGACAGGATAAGTATTTGGGGGTTAAGGGATGCATTTGAGAGTAGATGGTCTTATTTCAGCTGATTTTGCAATCTGTCTCTGAACCCCACTGAGTTGCTTGTATAAAAATGACTACAAGACATACAAAACCAGGTTATGTAGCACTAGTTGTGCTACATATGGCTCTTACCTAATAACTGCTGGTTTTGTTCACAACTTACGTCTTCTGTCCATACTGCACCCTAAGGGTTGGAGCACCTGACCTCTGACAGCTATCATGCTATTTCAATGAACGCTAGAGGATAGGTATAACATCTCAAGCCTTAAGAACATCTTGGAGTGCTACCATAATCAGAAGCATTCATTCATTCCAAGAAGGAAATAACACCAATCACTCTAGAGTTGCTTGCTATAGTATCATGATCTGATTTTGCTACTTCTAGACAGAGCAATAGTGAATCACATCCATCTTGAATCTTGGCAGATCATTCCCCCTCTTTTTCTTTAATTATTTTAAAAATCACATCACCCTATAGACAAGTAGTGTACATGTTCTGCAAAATCCACTCTGCATTTTTATAATATCTCTGCATGCTCAGCTGTCACACTGCCACCTCTGGAGACCTTACAAATAGCAGAGCACATCTAAACTGAGCAATCAAAGGGGCAAGGCTTGAGCTACAGAACAAGACTGAAAAATGACAAACTTCCTCATTGATCTCTTACACTGACAGGACCAGAGCGCCAGAGCACAGGGAACCATGAACAATGTGACACAGACTGAAGGAGGGAGCCCTGAAGCTTAGAGAGAAATTAGATAGGTGTGATTGATAGGAACCCAGAAAGCTTGAGGGGATCTGATGGACTAGGGCAAAAGAGGTGGGTGTTTGTGAATTATTTAGCACCTGAATACATATGGGTGATTATTATACAGAAGAGCTGTCAAGATATGAATATGTTTCTGTGAAACTAGTTAAACTACAACTTTAGTGGAGACTTCTATAAAGTAACATATTACAAAGTTCAAAATTTGGAAAGATGCTACCCACGAGTGAGCACAGATTAACACACAAAAATAAACAGTAGCTGTGTATGCACACAACTGTTTGAAATAGCTAAAAAATCTTAAAACTCTCAAGGTTTGTTCCTTTAAAAAAAAAAAAAAAAGGCACTTTTTTCACATCTTTTTATATGAATTCTGAGGGATGGAAATTTACTTTCTATAAACCACCTCTAAGTCTATGACTTTCAAATACATTCTATGACCAAAGCCACAAGTTTCAGAGAACAGCAGCAACAAATTCGACTGTGAGCTCAGTGCAGACTACCCTCAGATCCTTGAATTCAGTGTGGCTGGAGCAGGTTTCGGTAGATCGAAAGAGATCTACAGAATGGGGTCCAGAGTGAAAGTTGCACCAGAGGAGGTTTAAATTGAATGTTGG
Source organism: Nesoenas mayeri (assembly GCF_963082525.1). Classification (NCBI taxonomy): domain Eukaryota; kingdom Metazoa; phylum Chordata; class Aves; order Columbiformes; family Columbidae; genus Nesoenas; species Nesoenas mayeri. The sequence goes on from NC_137541.1 coordinate 79,858,131, forward strand.
GAAAAAATTCTTCATGGAAAGGGTTGTCAGGCATTGGAACAGGCTGCCCACGGAAGTGGTGGAGCTACCATCCCTGGAGGTGTTTAAAAGGTGTTTAGATGAGGTTCTTAAGGACATGGTTTAGTGCTAGAGTTAGGTTAGGTTATAGTTGGACTTGATGTTCCTGAGGGTCTCTTCCAACTGAAATGATTCTATGATTCCATGAAAGGAAACACCGAAGCTTTCAATGCACCACAGTCTGCATCTCCTTCATCAGGTTTTGTCTGGTCCTGACAGACTTGCTGGTGCTCCTGCCTGCAAGGAGAACCTCTCCAACATGAGAGCTCTGTCACAAGCATGCCCTGGAGCTGGGGGAAAATTCTGGGTCTATGACTTACGCCAGCACCAGAGCTGCTCATGTTCTTTGCTATTATTAGTAACCTAAAATAAGTTCATGGCCTGAAGCTTTCAGAGCCGTGTCAGTTACCATAAAGAGGTGATCAATAATTCACTTGAAGATATCTTAAAATGCCATCCTTCCTGGCTAAACCCTATTGTAGGTTATTAATTATAGTTTCACAAATTCTTTGAGACAATAAATGTTTTCTAATGGTCTGAAAAACGCTAATTTGTCTTCCAGCTTGTTAGTTACCTGCCTGAAAGACTATTTTTGTTTGTTTGTAATCATTCTACCAGGTAATTCTAAACAATTCTGAAATGTGAAACACTGAGAGATGCTCGGTCTCTGCTCCTGGCCTCCATAGTGCATTGAAGTATATTAAACCTCATTTAGACCTGTCAAACTGCAGAGTTGAAGGAGACTTTGAGGATATTAATAGAACATGAAGCATTTCACAGTAGCACAGTTTCAAGGGATATTTAAACACAAGAAAAGACTCCCTTCTATTTGAGGTACTACACAGTCCCTCTAAAACGTCACAAGCACTTAAATAATGGAAAAAAGACCCGACCTTCTTGTCACAATGGACCATTGACTTTTCTTCTCAGTGACTATACTCAGAATGTTAACACTTAACTCATTATGCCTGGTAAAATGCTAACACCATTAACACTGGTATGTATGAAGATAAGAATGTTTTTGAACTTTGAGGAAATATCTCTTGCTGGCTGTTTTAGTCCAAAAATCCCTCTCTGAAAGCAAGTGAGGCTCTTGTTAGAAAGCCATAGGTATTCTTTGCTGCTTCTCCACTGCAAAGATTCATGCTTTACCCAGGTAATTAGAGTGTGGGGAGAACTCATAAAAAATGGGTCTCTTGGATAGGAGCACTCACTGGAAAAGGTATCTGGATAAAGGTTTCTGCTTCTACACTGTACCTCTGCGCATTTCTCCCTAAACATCACCCAGCCACTAGGAATTTAACATTCCTGACCCACTAGAACTTGTGGAAATCGTGCTTAAGAGTCACCTCTTAAAGACCCCCAAGGTTAAAATACAGAGTAGGGCAGGTGCAGAGTCAAAACAAACCTAGCAGTCATTATTCAGTATTATTGTGACTCATGTACACTGGCCCATCATTTGACAAGAGAACTACTGGATATTCTCCACATTCATTGTCATTCTCAAGGTTTCAGTGTGTGGAAGAAAATGTGGAAGATGTAGAATTCTCACTCCTGACAACAGAAGCTCTTTGGCTAGACTGTATAAAACTCAGCTTTGATATGTTTCTGTATCATTAAGATAATCTTACGTTCTCTGTATAAGCTTTGTTTGGGAGTTTAGTAGGAATCTAGTACGTTGACAATTCAGATCTTAAAAGACTTTTGTTCAAGAGTGTTAAGGCTGATAAATCTCATGTCTCACAAAACCAAAATCAAATTAAAGGTCACCCGCTTCCTTGTAACTGATCATTTCTGCATATCTAAAAACAAGCATGCACACACACACAGACAAACATGCATCACACATGCACAAACACACCAGCCTACCCTGGTTTTCAGTGATAAAACCAAGAATCCAGATCTAACTGATTTTACACAGGAGTGGTATTGAGCATTATATTTCAAAACATAGGAAGGCCAACCAAAAATACTAATCTTCTGACCATCTAAAATAAATAGCAATACATTTTGAGAAAACTGATCATTTTTTTTCTAAAAATGTAAGTTTTGGTCTTTTTCAGTTGCGTGTTCTCTACAGTAACTCACTAGATACAAGTACAGGAGCAAAGCAGAGATGTTCCCCAGTATGTTTCAACTGGAGTTCTGCAATAATATATGGATTCTCAGGAACGCAAATAATTTTGATTATTCCTGCAGGTTGCTACATAAAAGGATTAGTGGAATTTAATTCTTTCAGGGATGCTGCAAGAAAGAAAAGAATAAGATAACATACCGTGCGAGCCAAATTTTGCTTCAAATTACTAGTGTTGTGTAGTCGAAGCAGAATGCCGGTGGTTGCCTTGCGAAGAGTTTCATGGCTGCCCAAGGTATGATTACTACAGTTTGGGGAGGAAAAAAAAAAGTTACCTCTGCTTGCCACTTTGCCACTTTCTTCTTTTTCACCTCTCCCCTTCTCCTAAAAGCACTGGTGGACTAAATTCTATTCAGGCTGAATAATATAAAATCTGTACTAGGCACCTACTTCTGTGAAAACTGATGGAGTTTGTTTCTGGTATATTTCCTGGTGAAACAATTTGAGAATAATTGCTTAGTTGTATCTATAACCATTAACTACTGTAACAGAACAACAATGAAACACAGAAAGAACATCCTAAACAAACTGCACACGCTCCCTTGAGATTATTCATGCATATTCTTCAAACCCAAATTATTGCAATTTATACAAAGCATCTTGGTTTTGAATGCACCACTGCAGAACGACTTGCAGTGTTTGATACCCAACTTGAAAATCAAATATTAACTACAAGTCTGAAAATCACATACATTAAGACAGATGGCCCTTGATTCTCAAAGAAAGCAAAGTTCCCACCCTGTGCAGCTCACATAGACGGTTAAAGCGGCTGTGAGTCAGTCTTCTCCTTCTCAAATCATATGTCAGCTAAGGTCAGATGAAAAGCTCTACTCATCTGGAGTGGCTCCTACCAACTACTGTGATGGTCAAGGATACTCTAGACCTCCAGGAAAAGGGAACTGCTTGTTCTTATTTGCCTCTTCAGAGTAGTTGCTAGTCTACTTATCACTCTTGGCAACTTCTTCTAAGCCCTAGTTTATCACTCTCTTAAAATTAGTTGGAACTAAAATAATCTCAGCCTTTCCATTCCATTTTTTGTTTTAATCATGTGAAATAATGCAAAACTTATTTCAGAATTAAGGCAAACTTTTTTTTTTTTTTTTTTTTTTCATTAAAACAAATCCTTCGGGGATTAATAGGCAGGAAAAATGACACTGATTTATCACCAAAAGAAGTTAACATGCATCAGCAGTTACAACTCTAGTGTGTGTTCAACTAGATTCGCGTTGCTTTTTTCAAGCCTTCAGCCATACAAGCACCAAAAGGGAAACAGTGTTTCTTTCTACCTAAAAGGGCTTTTGATGGAATGTCTGAATAAAACTGTCTGGATTTAGTTTAAAAAAACCTGTTGCACTATGAATAAGTCATGGAAAGTGTGACTTATGGGAGAGACTCATACCTTACACAGCAGAAGAGGTCTCCAGCACAAATGAATGGTTAAACTTAAATAAATGTTCTGTACATAATTGCCATTCATCACAATTACATGGAATTCGTATATCTTGTAATATCTTGTTCTGCAGCAGCCTACACTGTAAGTGTAGATATAGGATTTTTACATTTCTATTTTAAACATATACATCACAGAGGACAAACCCATTTCAACACGACATAGCAAGTACCTAAAGCAAGGTCCTCTGACAGTGTTTCCATACATTTGCAAAACTCCTTGATTTTAAGAGCATAAAGTACAGATGTAAGAGTGAGAGAAGTTAACATCAACACAGGGAAATACCTATACTGGTGGAAAGCAGATCACTGTTAAGCCTCAGCCCTTTTCTAAACCCTTTAGAAGCAAAAGTCCAAGTGTGTTGGATTCCCCAAGCAACTGATTCTGAGTTCCTGGGACTGCACCAACGCAGAGATTCTCTTCCATTGCTCCTCAGCTCATGTCTGTGTTGTTTCTACCCATGGCTGTCCTAAAACTTCTTCCTCTCCTCATTTCACCCAATCACGTCCGCCTTGTTACTAATGATGAAGTCTCCCATGATCCTTGCATCCTTTAGAACTGTCTCACACCTGTTTGTTTTTACTTTTTACCCAAGCATTATTCCTGCTCATTCCATTCTGCCTTACCTTCAACCTTAGGACTGGTGTTGTAACAAGAAAATTATAAAGAAGCACTTCTATGAGTCCTGAGTCACTTCTTGCAGTTTCCTCCAGTATACAGATTCCTATTGCAACACCTACATTGCACCAGGCTGATGGCAGAAGTCAGTATATCTATACCAATGGAGAGGAGCATTCTGCTAATATAAGTTGGTACAGCCATACCTTCCTCTGTAGTTACTTTTGCCAGTATAACTAGTCCACGTCATCATGCTTCCAGGCAAAACAAGCTACATCAACAGAGGTTGAACTTTGTGGTTATAACTACATTTAGCACTAGTGGTTTCTGTTAGCTCTGCTGTGTCAGGCAGATGTTTTACGTCAATAAATCCTTTATTGACATAGTAACGCTGCTTCAAACATTGCAGTCAGAAGTACTGGCCACACAGTTGAATTAATGAGTGGATTTCATTTGCACAAATACAAAGAGAAAAGTTTTGACAGGTACTGTGGCACAAGAGACTAGACAAAATGGATTAATGCCTCAATAAAATAATGTGGAAACCTGGTCTAGATGACAAGTGAACTATAAGAAACAAAGGCATAGCTTTGACATAGATTGACAGACTAGCCTTTAGCCATATGCCAGGCTGTAACACACTCTTCAGATCTGCTGCTATATCTATACTACTAAGATAAAGTTAATATAGTCCCCTTTGGAATATGGCATAATTACTAGTAACTGGTTTACAGCATTCTGAGCTCTGTGAAGGAAACACAAATAAAAAAGCACAGTATTATTAACTCAACAGTTTTCTCCCTATTTTCTGCTGGAATTACTATGTGGAGAATACTGTTTTGATCAGAATGCCATGACAAAAGCATAAAGTAAAAGGCAGTCTTTGTCTTTAAGAGACAAGGTAATGAAATAGTCAAAGTAAAGTGACTTGCCTGTGGTCCCACATCATATCAGAAGCAGAGAAAGGAAAAAATACCTCAGCTTCTTGAGAATCTCTCACCACTAGATGATTTGGTTACCCACATCAAGGTTCTCTGATGTACTACAAACTCCAAATCCTAATGTAGTTCAATCAGACTTTTTTTCTTTATTTTTTTTTAAAAAAAGGACTCAGTTGAACAGCATCTCTGAATGAGAAACTTAAGCTACAGTGACAAGAGAAAATGAATTTATTTTTTTTTTATAAAGAACATATTCATCCAAAAGGTGCTTGCTTCTTATGATCCCAATCTCTATGAACATAACTCTGCCCAGTGTATAATTAATAGTTTAAATTTCACTTTGAGTGAAAACCAATTCTTATTTAGATGTCAGTTCTCAGAGAATAGAATTAGTAAGGAAAATAATGTCATCAATAAGGTCACAGGCAAGCATGTGAGCATAAATGATAAGCATTTAGACTTTTCTATTCCATACCCCTGCTCACTTTGTTGGCTAAACTGCAAAGCAGTAAGCAGTAAGTAAGGAAATTACACTGTGCTACGGTGTGGATGGAACTAAAAATACATATGAAAAGATCCTTTACAAAATCTGATGCCTTCAAAAAAAAAAACCAAAAAACCCCGCATGTTTAGAAATAAAGCTTATAAATACCCTTGGACTACATTCCTTTGCTGGATCTGCATTACTGCAACCTCTTGCTAACAGACAGATCAATTTAAAAAAAAAAAGGGGGGGGAGATGTGCTTTGTCTTATTAGGCATTTTAGGATGCTCTGGCCTGTAGCTCTAAAGGCAGAAAAGTCTAAATGAAGGATTGATTAATTGCTGTCACATGAGAAGGGTTGGTTTTGGCTTGCTTCTGGTATTGAGAGCTAGGAGTTATTTGATACAGGCTGTTTAACCCCAATTCAATTTATTTTTATATAACAACTTTCATGAAGGGTATCACCAAATCATTCTTAGGGGCACCCATTCTAAATCTAAGGAAAGATAGAGAACTGTGAGAGCAAGACTTAAGGGTAGATGGAGAAGGTTTGGATGACAGGAGGGTAAGGCAAATAATTTTTAGAAACAGCAGATGGTCCTCCAAGAAATAAAAGATGATCATGAACAGTATAAGTGTAAGGGAATGGAGAGCACACACGCAGCTGGAAAACCAAGAGAAGAAGGGTCTACGGATACGTATGAAAAACAGAAACTTCCATGAACAGTTATTAAAACTGATGACATAGATATGGTTTTACTCCTCTATGCTTTCAAAGAGTCTCTGTCTTTCAGATGGCGTTCTGCTTCCAGATGCACTGAACATCTCAGCAAGGAACTGCAGCAAATCAACTAGTGAAGTGACTTGTGCAGTTACTGATAGAGACAGAAGGGGCAGGGAAGGGTGACAATGTCTCCTGATAGCTTCTCCAGGTGCTGTAAGAAAAGGAAAGCCTAGGTAAAGGAAGAGAGAAAAGGAAGCCTAGGCAAAAAAAAGAAAGCCTGCAGGTTAGGCCAAGGCCAGGATTTTTGATCAGTAAACAAAATGGAACTTAAAGACCAGAAACCAAATGAAACTCCCAATCAGAATTTCACAGGTGGATCTATTAGCTATGGACTGACCCATAGCCTTCACGCAGCCTTCTGATGTTTTTTAAAATTTGGATATTCAAAATCTGATATTCTACTTGTGAGTCAGATAGGATGTGAAGCTCAAAGACGTCTCCTCAGGAAGGAATAATGGATGATGAAATCTTGTGGTGCTGAGTGTAATGGTCATAAGCATCCAAGTGTTTTTTCCCTCTCTCATTCAAAGGTGAATGGATTCCAGAAATCATCAAGTCTTTCAGGTGCTTCTGCAGGAAGCAGTGTGAAGTGCTCATTAACACAGTCCAATATAATAATAAAAGAGAGCTTTTGACACATCTTCAGAATGTCTGGTTCACTAAATCACTCTGGTCTAAGAGCAATTCATCATGTCACTGTCTCAGCTTCACTTGAGGGTTTTTTTGGATTACAGTGAAGCCAGAGCAGCACAGTATTTATTCCCTTTGCTGTCTCTAACTTGGGGAACTTCTGGAATTCATCCCTGAACTATTTCCAAATACTCTTTTGGGGAAGAACTCTGGACAAGTACATCAAATCACTGTTAACAACAGCGGGAAGAAAGCAGTTTGCACTAAAAGATACCACTAACATAGGAAAAATTTCACCCTGAGGCAACTCTGCAGGCCATGTTAAGGTACTCAAGAGATCATTACCATCTGGGGTTTCAAATTTCAGATACAGGACACTTATGAGGAGGCAGAGTAAAAGGAGCTGAAAGTACGGCATAGCATAGAGTTATGAGCTACTGAAGCCAGAAACACAGCTCAGTGCTTTCTGCACAACAGTGAAGGCACAAAGCAAAAAAAGCTGAGAACATTATTGACCTTGTTTCACTGCTGAGATGTGCAGAGGTTCTGCAAGTGCAGGAATTTAAACAGTCCACTATTGATGCGCTCTTCCCAACACTGAATATAAAACTGTTTAGAACATACTGTACACTGTACTGAAATGCACTCAGCTCACCCTCAATACAATGACTCATTATTTCCCTTTTCTTTAGCAATTAGTTTGAAATGAGGAGACTTGAAAAATTTGAAAAAAAAAAAAAAAGTGCCAGCCGTCGTCTTATGTAATTAACAAATCCATGTATGACCTGATTATCTGCTCAGCAGTTCCAGCGCCATAATGCTTCACACAGTGCTCTGCTGTACCAGCTGCTGATTTATGGAGATTCGAACAAGAGTGGGCTCAGAAACGGCCAAGTCTCTATCTTTAGTTGCAAAGTATAATTCATAATAAACATCTGAACATTTGACCTGTAAGAGTAGAAGTGTCCAAGCTGGCTACAGAGCAAAGCTAATTTCCACAGTGTGACACTTGCTCTTGCAACTACATCACTTCCATTAATCAAGCTGACTTGCTTTGGGCTAGTTCAGGTAATCTTTACACTATACTGCAAATATGACTGCTTCAATTATAAAATTTTCCCTTTCAATTATAGACATATACTATTTTATCCAATTCATTTTTATATCCCTAACAGATGAGCTGTGATTCCTGCAGTGCCAGCCTAGCATGTTACCACAGAGAGCTGCCAGCTTCTCCCCTTCTGCTGAAAGTCACCATCCCCACAGCACAGCTGACAACAAGAGCCTGCACTTAGCTGCTTCGACACAAAATCTGCTCACTTTTGCTGACAGCTGAATTTAAGCGCCAGAGGGCAAGAAACAACTAGCTGAGTCCAGCAATGCTTTCAACCACCACAAGAGTTCACCAGAATTAACGCAAATCAGAGTATTTACTTTCTTGCTTGTAGACTACATACATTCAGAAAGACCTGTTTGTATATATGTGCTTTTCTTCCACTTGCAGTCAGCATCAAAGTGGTGACTTCATTTGTTTTACTACTGTTGCAACTGGATATGAAGAAAAATGACCTGCTATGCGGCTGTGCAATACTGTTTCTCCTCTCTTTGGTAATTTCCTTCTTTGAGGATACGCATATTCCCTCATGCTTATATCACTCCTGTGAGGTATTGGAAGTAGCTTGATGCTTGTACTACAGATGAGAAAGACCAGACCAGCAAGGGAGTGAAACAAATTATTCAAGGCTGCACAAAGCTTATATAAAAGAGCCATGATTTGAAGCCTTGCACTAGAGCACACTGTCATCTCTGTAGAACATAAGTACCACATGTTCTGGGAGTTTCAGAAAACATACATTAAGTATTTGGAACACAATACTCTAACTCTGCCTGTGTTTCTGTTTAGATGGCATGTAAGCAGAGTGCATTAAATGCACAGCTTATATTACACAATGCATACTCAATAACATCTCTTAATGAGATACTTACTTTTGCAAGAATTCATCAGATCCACAGACACTTAGGAGACATTCCTCCTGGACTGGGTATCGATTTGTGGAACGGAGGATCTCTACAATTAAGTCATGAGTGATACAGCCAGCTGTAAATAAAGATAGCAAGAAAAATTAATAGTAGCTTGCTAGAGAATTCCAGGTTAGATACCTGAGCAAAGAAAATAAGGATTTCTTTGCAATTCCTAACTACTGCTGCAAACTAGCTCCATCAAGAGGAATTAGATTAAGCCACACCTGATTTTTATTTTTTAATTTCACTTCAAATGCTTTAAACCAAGTCATAGAATCTATGTCCATTTGGAGAAAATTAGTAATTTTTTAGGTTGCTGAAATGAAGAGCTAAGCAATTTTCCCAAGTGAAAGAGAAAAATAGCCTTTTTTTAAATTTATTTCCCCGATGAGTATCTTGGTACATTTCCCATGTGCAAACATGGCCTGATGCGAAAGTTGGCTCTGTTGCTGCTCATGACCCAAGAAGGCTCCAGAATTTTAATTGCTATTGTTTCTACTGTGCATGTGTTTTTAGCCATAATCAAGAGGTAAATTAATTCTCACATGCATTTTAATATATGTATTATATACACAATATATTGTATGTTAATGTTATTTAATATTATGTGTAGTGACATTGTAATAGTATATAATTATATACTATATTATTACATATCTCATATGTAACGCATATAAACTGTGTTCTATGTAAATTAGTACAATCTGCTGTTCAGAAATATTCTAGCATTTTGAGCATTTTCCCCAGCGCTACTTCAGCTTTTTAAGACATTTTCCAACCCTGCCAATACACTCTCTCTGTGCATTTTAGACGACCTGATCAAAAAAATTGAAAACAATAGCTGCATAATTTGGCAGTCAAACTGCAAACGTGTCTGGTAAATTTGCTCTTCACAGGCATGCAGAGCATACTACACCAGCACTGATGATGCAAGTCTGAGATACCTCTCTCTAGCAGAAAAGAAGACCTGACTCTTCAGTGAAAAATCTTCATTTCATGTACCAAGATGGTTTTAAAATGCAAAATAAAGTCTGGACTTCCTAACCACGACTCTCAGGTAATTTCATTGTCTGTAACTGATAACAGAAAAGCCAAAGCAGATTTTCCTTTCAGTTTTTCTTACATGGTGTTTATTGCTTCATAATTAGCAGCTGTAAGAAATCTTTATTAGAAACTTTAAGTGAACCTTAAAGTGAACAGAAATGGACACTACCTACAGTTACATGCAAAACCCCAGAAACTAAACATGGAAAACAGACTTGTGTGTTGACTAATTTACACTGTTCCAGGCCCATTCAGACAACAGCTGCAGATGGAGCTTAACCAACCAGCTTCATTTGGTTTAACGGCGTTCTGAATTACCCAGTCGTCCAGCACAGCCAACTCATACTGAAAAATCTGGTTCAAAGTTGCCATGCTATTATTTTAGAACAAAACAGGAAATGCAAAATTGTTTTTGCAGGGAAGTTTAAGGGAATGTGATACTGAAAAAAGCTTCAGAGAACAGCTGACATTTCTAGGGGATGAGGCTGTGACAAAAAAACAAGGCTGAAATAAAACAGAGCTGGTTAACCACAGCTAGCCTGGTTTTTGCTTTGGTTTGGTTTTCCTCAAGGAAGAACATATGTGTCAATGGATTCAAAAGGTCCTTCTGAAAATTTTAATTTTTTTCACAAAGCCATTTTTCTTAGAAAGCCACTTTGATTAAACTTTTTCTACCAGTTTTGCTTGTTACAAACACCTAGCCTTTTGACACCACAAAAGCAGCTCCTCATAGCTGTTTTGACACGTAAACTGCAGCGCCCATATGCTAAATTTATACACACCAGAAAAAGAAGAATGGCTCAGAATCTTAAATTAAAAATTTAACATGCACTTTTTTCAGGTCACTTGTTGGAAAAAATCTGAAATTTACTAGTATCATTCACTTGCACTCCACAGACCTATTTGGCTTTCCATTCTCTGCCAAATATTTTTGCATGACTGAACAATTCTTTGTACTAGATGAGGCAAAAAAGTGTACTCCCTCCCCCCATTTTAACTATATCTTATTGTTTACGTAGTCTGTAAGAGAGTTTATGAATAGGGGCTGTTTCTTATATCACCTTCAGTTTTAGCTGTGCCTTCTGAAGCATTTTTTAAAATAAAGTAAAGCAGACTGAAAATCAAACAATCTGTAGAGTAAATGATGCTGTATGATAAAACATTTGCCAGCAGTTAAGAATTTTGCATTACAGGGAACTTAAGTGTAGATCCCTTGCCTAGCTGACAGGAGTGCTGGAAATACTACCATCAGGTCCGAATGTCCCAAGATCTTCTGCCCTTTGTTTCATGGAATCTATAAAATATTGGTTTGAGAGGATACAACCTCCTATTTTTCCAGCCTTTCCAATAACTGTGTATTATAGATGCTCTCAAATCAAGCAAATAAACTTGTATGAAAAAATGTGTAAATCTTGGTTAAGTCATTTATGAAGATTTTTTTTTTTTTAATATATATTGACTGACATTCTGTAGAGCTTTGGATTTTCAGCTTTCAACCCGTCAAACAAACTAATACTCAGCCTGTTAAAGCCAAATAATTCTTTGACAACTGAAGAAAAGATTGATTAAAAAAACCCACTATCACTTTAAGAAGCAGCACAGGAAGAGAGGGGGAAGATGATTTATTTCATTTTTGCATTTATGTTTTAAGTAATAAAAATTAGCAGAGCTAGAATCAAAGATCCTCCCATTTAACATAGATACAGGATGCACAGGAGCCATGATAGCTTCCCACAGCCACTAGTGACAGAATAATTTAGGTTGGGAAGGGCCTCATTAGGTCCATCTAGTCCAGGCTCCTCTGCAAAGGAGGGTCAACACTAAATTCAGGCCAGTTTGTTCGGGGTTTTGTCCTGTAAGACGTTATAAACCTCCAGGGATAGAGACTCCACAACCTCTCTGCACAAACTGCTCTAACCCTTAATTATTCTCCACTTTTTCCATCTTGTTGGAATTTCTACTTTCATTTTATGACCTATGTGTACTTCCTCTGACCTGTACATAACTTTGGGTGCAGAGGAGTCTTAGCAACTGCAGCCTGTTAAGTCTTGGATTCAGAAACAGGGCCAAGGCTGTGAAAAGTTGCATGACTACATGGAGACTACCATTACACTTTTAATTAGGCACAAGCTTAAATTCCTTCTGGATAAAAGTCTAAATGATGGCCCATTTGCAACTGTCAGAATTGGTCCCAATTGTGATTAAAGAAAGTAGAGATCTACATACCAGCAAAGTTCACATATTTTAATGTGATTTTCATTTTACTTCGAATATACTGAATATGTCTGACAAAGTATGCACTCAAGACTCACAGAAGGCTTCCCTTCCAAATATCTTTCCCAATAACAAATGCATTTTGTTATCATCTCCACGGAACTGAATTGTGCAAGGTTATGAACACCCCAATCACTTACCACGTTGTGTAAGAAGCAGAGGATATGGTGAAGAATCTGTCCAAATGCTGATTTTGAATTTTGATTCTCCAAGGATATGCTCTGGGAACCTTGTTGTGACACTCCAGATTCTCCCAGTGTTTGTCTTCAAGTCAAAAGCAGGATAGGCATTTCTTATTCTGGAAAGAAGGTGTGATGAACTTATGTCTAAACAGGTATGCATTTCAGTTCTCTTGTAAGAGCAAGCCAAAATTTTACAAGATACCTTTAATAATATTAATAATAGTACATATTAATAGCTGTTAGTAACAAAATTTTGTGCAGAGGGGAAAATGGTAGCAACCCAAGCTTTCTTTTCATACATTAGTGAGATAACATTATTTCAGATAGCATACATATAACTATACCTTTTACTTAATAGGAAAACTATCAGTGCAATCTTCATGCACTTCACAGAATCACTGGTGAGCCTGACCTCAGTGAAGCCAAAAGGAATTTAAACACAGATTTCAATGTACATTGAGCACAGAAGAAATGAGGGTGCTCAAATATGTGCTTAAATAGCAGAGCTTTAACATAAAACTAACCAAGAGCACGTGCACAGACAGCTGTGACTAGAACAGCTGGTCAAAATGAATACATGAACATGCTTTCTATGCAAAATCTTTAAAACTCCCTATTTTCACAGTGCTCTAGAATACAATCTGAAATCCTCATTACTAAACCCCTTGGTATTTATGTACATGTCTGTAGAGAGGAAAAACGGCTACAGTCATTGAGTCCCTCTGATCTTATATATCATTACCTATAAAATATATTGCACTTCCTCCTTTCAATTACCAAAGACTTGCAGAAACTAATTCCTCCTGAGATACCATTTCAAAATGAACACTGGTCACAGGTATTATGCCTGTCAGCTGAGATTAAACTTGCTTTTTAAGCAAATACACTTTGCAGCTGCAGGTAAGGGTACATATTGTATTACATCAGCTCAGCTGAAGCTTTACATTTCACTAATTGGCCTGAATATTTTAGCAGCTAAACTAAAACATGCTGTACTAAGCATACTGCATTATTTTTTGTTTGTTAGTTCAAGCAGCATTTTGTAGCTTCTGAGTTGGCAGCACTTTATACTGTCTCTGATTGCAGTGTATTTTGAGCCATAGTTCTCTCACATAAAGTTCTTCATTACTATGTTACCTCCTGCCTCAAGGCTGCCACCCAAGTCTCTTAAACAAAAGTATGAATGCCTCTTTTATGCCACGTATTTCTAAAGCATGAGAAGGAAGAAAAGACTAGGCTTCCAAAATTAATAATCCAATGAAGCAGCCCATTTCTTATAATGAAAAGCCAGCGGGCACGATGTTTCAGTGGGGTAGGAGGAAATGAGGCTTGACAATACCTCCAGTACATGAGATGGATTTATACTCATGGTGAAAAATCATTATAGCACAGAGGCTGCTTTGATGACCTATGTTGTTGATGTCAGTCTATTTTCTTTGTGAGCAAGGTACATATTAAGCTTTTTCCTATCATCAAATTCACTCTTGTAACCTGCTTCTGTAAGAAGGCCAAAGACTGAATAAGGCTGGAAACTTCACAACCCTTTTTCCAGCATCAAATTAATGGGCTACATACACACGTGGGATGTGAATCACATCCTCAATTACCGGCAGTCCTTTCAAAACTAAGCAAACTTCATTTTCTTCCCAACCTCCTCACTATCTATATGTTAGGATAATGCGGGGACAGAAATTTTCTTCATATGCTTTGCAGATAAAAATGCACAGGTCCAGAAATTGTTGCTCATTTATGGCCATCTATCGTTTTCAAGTGATTAAAGGGTTTCTGGCCCGAGCAGGTGGGCGACAGATGCTCATCACAACATTTTGAAAGGTTAGCTCTTCCAAGGTGTCACTCAAATACTGCTCAAGTAGTACATGAAGAAAATCTTGTGCTACTTGCTTTCTGTGCTGCAACAACTCAACGTATACAGAAAGTACTAACATTTATAGGGATTTAGTATTTCTCAGCATTTCATAACCCTGTGTATTTCTCTGCATTGCACAGCACATCCTTGAAGTCAGTAGGAAGTGGAGGAACTTGGCATTTTCCTCCATTGGACCCTGGCACCTTCTGGTATCAAACTCTCTTTTGGATGTATTTTGAAGCCACCCATGGATGAATGTTCACTATAGCCATGTCCATAATTGTGGAAGTAACTTGATAAAAGGATTTTTAAAACAGCTTTACAGTTGTGTACAATGAAATGCTTCGATGCTACCTGCACAAATATTACCTAGAGAAAAACATGACGGGTTTCTATTTGAGCTACGTGCTGGAGGTGCAAGTCTGCATGACATAGGGTTTGAATTATACATCTTGCCTCTGATGTATAAAACTGCCAGTTATTGAGATTCTTTGGGGACTGGAAGGATGCTCATTTGGCAAGACTGAATATGTTAGTTATATGCAAGCTTATGACATTTTTTGGTCTTTGGTTTGCTGTGATATTTAGTCCTAAGAATGCTTTCTCATTTATTTGATAGAAGAAATGCAAAGATCTCTCTTACTTTCTTTTTAAGAGTATTTGCTGGGAATGCACACTGAAGAAGTTGCTGCAAAACAGAAATGGCTTCATTATGTTCATCTTTAGAGCCCTGTAAGCAACCTCATTTATTTAAAAAAAAAAAAATCAAAAGCTTTTCCTGTAATTATAGCACCAACTTAAATGTAGAATGTTGGGACATCAAAAAAAATCTGAAAATCTTAGAGGAAAGCCTGTCATATGGAATGTGACTTCATGCATCTGATGCTAGTAGAACAGGGTTGGGGTTCAGACTGATGAACTGTGGGGTAAAAAAAAAAAAAAGAAGGCAAAAATCCCACCAAAACATACGTGAATGAGTATGTTTTTAAGCTGACTGTCCACCCTGTATGAATATGTAATATATTCGCTGTTAATTTCAGGGCATCACCAAACTGGATTTTTTTTTTAACTTGTAGAGAAGCAGGCTTGGCTGATCCTGAATACAGCTGATTCATTAAAGTCTAATTAGAAAAAAAAAAAAAAAGGCATTCCATTTTCCAGCTACTTTTCTGGGGGGAAAAGCAGGCATTTGTGCTAACAACTTGATAGTGTGATCAGTGAATATCTACACAGGAAAATGAATCTGCACAGATGGTCTAAAAACTTGTATTTCTTAGTGCTCTTAGATTTCAACACAATTTCTTTTTCTGAAGATTAAGTAAAAAGAGTTCTATCCCATTAAGCCACGCTATTAACTGTAACGATAAACAATAATTAAAGCTGTTTTTGTCGCTTGCTATGTCTCACTTTTCATCATGACAGGATGTAGTAATTCTGTTTTCAGTCAGCTCCTGCTCCAAGCTACACGGGCACTATTATCGTCCAAGACAGTGGCAGAAAATGGATCTTAAGTTTCACACACTACAAACCATCAATGCTGAAGACTTAAATGTACTTATCACTGATAAACGGGACAGCTAAAGGAGAAAATATTTTCAGAATTAATAATCCTTTGTGGATTTTAATCTTTAAACCAAAATTAGAAGCATTTCCAGATTTAAGTGGACACTGGAATTATGGCACTGTTCAGGAACGCAGGGATAACCATTACAATTAATGTAAGTGGAATGTCATAGTTGGCTGAATAAAGGTGTGGGGGGGTTTATTACTTACTTCTCCACTGCATTGCAAAAATCAACTGTGTTTTCATTACTTCCTTGATTTGCTTCAACCAGTTGGATAGACCAACATGTAGCCTAAAAATACCAAAATGACATCAGAAAAAACAGAGCTCAGTTAATTAGATAACAGAAGCAGAAGTAGCATAAGGCATACCTTACATTTGGTTCCATGAGAACTAACTTTCATACCTTATCATCCCTCCCCTGATTTGATGGAGCTCCAAATAAGTACAAATAAGCCTATTTTGACTGCACTCTAAATGCTTTCAGAGAGAAAAAAAAAAAATTTCCCCCTCCATTCAGAATATAAGGAATTCCAGGCAAAACTTTCAAAATTCACTTAGTGTCAGAGCACAGATAACTATAAATGCAGAAGATGAGTGTTTAGTTTACAAAAGGGAGAGGGGACTCCCTTCAAACTCCATTGTCGTGGTTGAGACGGCCAAACGACATAGACCAAGTTCTTCCAGGATGAAAGTAGTAGATGCCATTTATTGCCACAAGTGCATTTTTATGCAGTTTTACCAATTCATGTGTCTCTTCACTATTGGTTACAAGTTACAGCAGTAACATCTCATTGGCTATTTTTGCTATCATCAATGTTACTCTTCTACTCCCTCCTCTCACACGGGTACATCCTTAGCATCTCCGGATACTCCTTTACTCCCATCTTTCTCACGGGTAGGCCTTCATATCTTCAGGGCTAATTTCTGTTCCCATGCCCTCCGTCAGGGAATCCACGGACCCACCATAGTCCTCCACACTCCATAAACCTGTCAGGTAAGTAAGTCCCTAAGACAGATAACAGGAAGCCAGTGTATTCTGTTGAACACTAAAAATTCCCAGATACTTTCTCTAAACTTGGAGAACAGAGGTCTGAGCTACTTTTTGGGTCAAAGCACCCTGCCCCCCTTGTCTGTTTGTCACAATACCTTTCAGTCAGAATGTTATCTCTAAGAAGGAGCTTAATAGTGTTATATCCACAATCCCATTCTCCTGTTGTACAGAGAGGTATGTACAATGCTTACATGAGACACCAACTTTCAAACCCTTCAGAAAGAGAAGGAACTAATGACATGTCACAGAAGGGGACATTCAGATACGGCAAAATATGTTTTTAAAAATTATTTTAATAAGAATTTATATACAAGTATGTAAATTTGCAAAAATTAATAATATAAAGCAAATTTCTGGACAACTAAGTACAATATTCACTAAAAGAAGCCAGCTAGGAAACCACAGTTTAAAAGATGGGGTGATTATAAAAGATGAATGATCTGTTGGGAGCTGGCTATCGGGGAGATCACAATGGTAGAACCGAAAGCTCAGAAGTTACAAACCTTTTAAAGGTATCATCAGCCTCAGGTCTCATTGTATGTAGTATTTTCATTAACCAGAATAGCACAAGCATTAAAGAAGTGCTTATGAAATTTAAAGATAATAACAGGGCACCATCAATAGAGGGAAAAATTGAAACGTCTGGTAGCAAAAACAATGGATAATCCTGAGGTGTCAAATAAGATAGTGAAACCAAATTTAGCAATACAAATTAGCAGTGCATCACCTCCTGATTCTAAGGACTGCTGAAAAAAATCCTTCAAAAGTCAGTGAAAACATAGCACCTCCCCTGGTTCACTTTTTTCCACCTCATTTAGACACCTACCTTACAATTTACCTCAGCAGATAGTAATAAAAATTTCTGGTGTAGGTTTACTATTTAGAAATTATGAACAATTTAGTAACAGTAATGGCCTCCCAAACTTATGTAGTCTTAAAAAAACCCCACAACACAAACAAAACAACAATCACAACAACAAAAAAACAATATTCCTGATCACACTTACATCAGGGTAGACAGTTTTACACAAAAATGCATTGACAAGGCTCTAGGAAGTTTGCATCTGGGATGTGGTGTACAATACCTTGTGTACCTCTACAGTCCAGATGGAGGAATTCAAACCAGAACAACTTCAGAGAGACATTGCTGTGTTTGTGGGTGGGCTCTGCAGCCAGGAGCAGAAGCACAGCTCACAGGTAAAGCTACAGCAGTTGTTGTAGCAGGAGTGCAAAGGGAGCCCAGAACATGCACTGAAGACTATGCAGTGATGGTGGTGATGTGCCACATGGTGTGATCTCCGCCACAGGGTGCAGAAAGTGCCCCTATGGACAGCAGAGATGTTGACCCACGTGGAGCTCCAGAGGGAGGATGCTGCGGCCCAGGCCCCTGGCTGCAGGGTTTGTCTGGTGCCTCTCCCTGGGGCTGGGGAGGGCGGTGGCCTCGACAGTGGGAGCTGTGCTCTGGCTGCGGTGCCAAGCAGCTGGTGAAGGAGCTGCAGGAGGAGGTGAGCAGA
The DNA here is from genome assembly GCF_963082525.1 of Nesoenas mayeri. NCBI lineage: Eukaryota > Metazoa > Chordata > Aves > Columbiformes > Columbidae > Nesoenas > Nesoenas mayeri. The sequence continues at coordinate 79,876,750 of NC_137541.1, forward strand.
CAGAAGGAGGAAGAGAAGATTGGCATGGACCCTGCAGAGCTAAGGACCACCCGAGCCCTGTGCTGCAACAGAGGGACAACCTGAGACTACGCTACAGGAGCTGTGGATGGAGACTTCCACAGAAGTGAAGGCTGGAAACCTGTTGCTTCCAGCAACACAAAAAGGCTCCTCTTCAACTTGCAGTTCTGTCACTACAAAACATGTACAGTGGAAAAAGTACATCGGAAAAGAGAGATAGCGGATAAATGAAAAATTAAAAAAAGTAGGCCATGGATAAGAAAAGGTGAGGCTGGGACATGTCACTGAATGAGACTGAAGATATTAAAAGAGAAAAATTGCATTTGGGACCTCAGGAAGGGGGAACAGAGAGGAATTAAGCAAGGAAGAAGAATTCCCCAAGACTAATAAAGGAAAATCAGCCATGAAGACATGGGCATGAATCCTCCAGTTCATGGCTTGAACTGGAATTTGAATGTGTCTGTGACTGTAAATAATTACTAAAGGATGGCAAAAAGGAGCTTGACAGACAAAGCTGGAATCCAGACCCTCTCCTGCAGGAAACAGAAGCAACACAGGAGGCCGCTTGCCTCTCTGCACCTTTGCTGGCAGCTCTTCCGAGTGAATCCGAATGGCAAACATGCATCCTGTGTAGACTAATAATAGTCTGCATGGAAGGAATTAATATACCGTTGCTAACTGACTCAAATTAATTCTGGTGACAGATGTGTACTTAGTAGATATATAGTTCCAACTCCATTGATGAATCAAGTGGATCAGAGATTTAGTTTTGTCATTTATCTTTTCAGGTGTCCAGAAACTTGAATTTCTTCCCATTGCACATGAAGGTAAAATACACATTGCTTTTCTACAGGACTACAGTCTCCACTCATTGCAAATATCTGAAGGTGTGCAGTGAATCAGACAGAAAATGGTGGATGAAGAGAACAGATGACAAGAGGAAGAAAGTAACAGAGTGTGTCCCTGGATGATCAGAATCTTCTTCCATTCACAGATTTCTCACATTATGCTAATCAAGTCACCTGAGCCATCCTTCCCAAATATGAACAACAACTGTGTATTTCTCATTTCTAGAGCACCTAAACTGAAATAATGAAGTTTGGTCTGATGATTGAGCTTGTGTGAAGAAGTAAGTCTTGCTAGTTATTCTGAAAACATTCAATTCTAAATACTGTAGAGGGAGTAGCCAAATCTACTGGATACGTTTTAGGCTGCATTTCCATTTTTTTTTGAATACAGACAAAATCAAATCTCTTTTCATAGGTATGTTTTGAAGACAGTTTCTTTCGTACTTTTGAACATCTGACTTGGTGATGACAAGGCCAGATACAATTAACATGCCCTTTATTACACTGGATGCATTTTGATTAGCACACACAAAATAAAGCTGAGGGCTATGCAATTGCATCTAAGAGCTAAGGATCAGAATGACAGTATGATTTCAGCAATGTGAATATTTCATCTTGCCTATATATGACTTATCTCAATGCTAATCTCCATGTTTCAGCATCTATTCCATTTCACTCTGCAGTCCTGGTTCTCATCTCCTACTCATCAGATGCACCAGTCATTCATCCTGGACCTCACCAATCCAATCTGTGCTCCTTGTCTTTCTTTTGCTCTGGTGCTTCACCTTTGCAACCATACTGACAGTCTTACTCAGCATCAGCCCTGTCGCACCACAGCCCTTACCTTTTCCCAGCCCAGTAGTAAGGATTTACTTTTTCATAGACTTTTTTTTTTTTTTACCCTTCTTTTTGTGTGTGACTTTCTTTCACTCTTATTTTCCTTTTTTTTACCATCTCAGGGTTCAGTTACCAACTCCTTGCTTTGGATCTCTTTCTATCCTGACATGCCTGTTTCTCCCTGAAGGAATTCCTGTGACCACACCGATTTTTCTGCTACAAATCAATTCTCTCCTCTCTCCCATTTCTTCCTCTGCTAGCTAAACAGCTCAAATACTTCCCTAACTTAATCAAATCCTCCCACACACTCAATTGTAGTCGCCCCTGACTCACTCATCTCTTCTCTTCCCTCCCCTATAATTCTCTCCTCTGCCACAGAAGTGTTTGTGCCTGTTCCTATATGCCTGTTTCCTCTAGCACTTCTTCTTCCCATACCACAATTTAATCTCCTCCTGCTCATTTGTATCCCACTATCTCCTTCTCTCATGAGATGGCTGTTTTTTTTCATCATGCCACCAGCATCTTTTAGTTTTCCTACCATAAATAAAAAGCATCATCCGCCTTTCGTCTCTCCACCTATTCATCCTCTCCCCTTTTGTATTTATCACTGAATTTTCAAAATGTGGTACCCAGGATTAGTCTTAAGAGGTCCTGTCCTCAGGTATATTTCCCCACCTGCCTCCCTATCTGACTGGGTCTGCATATATTTACCTCTATAGTTCTCCTTATTCACAGACATAGAAACAAGCCAATCAATTGGCTCTTCTCCTTTGGTTTATGATACTGTGATCACTGGGAGTTAAAAGCAGAAGGTGAACCTACAATGTCTTCTAATATTCACAATGCAGAGGTATTCTGTAGGCTATTTCAGGATTCCTATAATAATTCAGAATGCTAACAAGGAACAGAGGAAAGAGAGGATTTATCATTTTCTTTCTCCTTCTCCATGTCAGGACTTTGAAGGAAAGAAAATTAGGAGAGACATAGCATCAGAGAGAGTCATGGGACTCCCATAAGACATCATTATTAAAAACATCAAAGCCACAAATGGAGCTACGAACACCTGATGGAAGGAGGAAAAAAAGAGAGTATTTGCTTCAAAAAGACAGAGTGTATGTCATAGGATCCAGCTTCCACAGTTATAGTAGATATGTCTGTTTTTAGAAAATAATTATATATGCACACATAAGTGCATGCAAAACATGGTGAGGGCAGGACATGGTATGTCCCATCTCTCAGAATGAGGATATCTCAGCCAAAGTACACACAGAGACAACTGTCTAGATCAACAGAAAAACAGATTCAGCATAATGTATTGCTATTTTTTAGGTTTCATATCAGACCATACAGATTTGTTACCTCTTTCAAATACATTTTACTCCATATTTCTGTACTTATCTCTCTGTGGTAGTTATATGGTTCGATGAACCACAAAATGAGTCTACTGGAGCATTCTAGACCATAATCTAGATTCTTTTCTGATGTAAAATGGCAATTTTCCATTAGAGTCAATTAGGATACTTCATTTTATACTAAGTCAGAAACTGGCTCTATTACTTTCAAATTTTAATAGGTAAGTTGCAGAAATGAATTGACATTTTAAGTTGATTAAAACATGAAACAGGTAGGACAGAGATTCTGCCAATATCAAATTCTCACTACCTAGCCAGAGTAGCCACCTTCCCTTCAGAAATCATTTTTTATGGTCTGCTGGATTCTCTTCAGATATTGGAATCAAAGGAAGAGGATGCTCAGATGTTTTCATACTGTATAAAAATCTCTTAACTAATAATGTACTGTTTGTTTGAGGGCATCATCCTTGTAAAGATACAAAAATACTGTGGGAAATTCTGATTGCCAAGAAATCATGTTACACAATTACTGGAAAAATATACCTGACACATCTCTACATCTCTGTCTTTGGAAGTAGTAAAGACCAAATGTGAAGTGAATAAGAAGTCTCACATTTGCTTTTGGACAGCTGAATCATAAGACACATGAGAAAAACCCTCTACACAAGCAAAAGCTTTTGCTTTCCCCAAGGCATGAATGTTGTATCTTCCACCAGGTCTTTAAATCAAGTGCTTCCTATCCATGTCGCATCATTGTGAGTGAATACACAAAGTGCAAGGACAGAAACAAGAATCAAGAACTTTAAGCACTGTTAATATGAGAAGATTTAAATACCTCTCTGTCATATCCAGAGCTGCTGGGCCAGGTAGGTTCCTTGTTGCATTTTCTGGAAGTGTCGGTTAAACAAGCTTCTCCATATCCACTTTCATCTCTCACTTGTCCAAATGGGTAGTTGTTTAACAAAATGGGACACTGAGCATCAACATTGTCAACGCCTATCTGAAAACTCCGATTTGTGTTGCCTCTTTCCACATTTGAATGATGCACATTCGTGACTGGATTTATATTATTCCCTCCACAAATTTCTCTCTCTTGGCTGTAGGGGTAGGGATCCACTAGAGAGAAGTTTGTGCAATCAGATAGTAAAGAAGATCTGAAGCCAACTGTTGGTGACACGGTGCCTTGCTGCCAGTGAGAGAGAGGATTTCCAGGGTAAAGTTCACCATAAGCAGCTGGAGGCTGACCACAAAGCTGCTGGTCAGGCACAGGCACATTTAGACCAAAGACATCTAATGGGAAAAAAATTTCTTCAGGATGATGTGAATGTGATGAATCATAAAAAAAAAATTCATTGCTGACTTCATCAACTATTCGATCAAATCCTAGACAGACCTCTCCAGCAGAACCAGTATGGTACATTGGGTAAGATGCTTGGTCCCCATCTTGTCCTTCATAAAATTCGTTGTGTGAGAAGGGCACCCTCCCGAAGTATGCCATGGCTAATTCTTCTCTTCAGTCTTATTAAGCCTTGGGGATGTGTTACAGTAGTTCCAAGGTCAAGACAGTAATGTTCAGAACTGGAGTGACATACCCACTGAAACAAAGCACAGAATAAAAGTTAAGTCCAAGAATATCTAGTATAATGAAAGCACTATGCTTCTTTGATCTTTTTTTGCTTTAGAGATTTCTTCACAGGGTGGAAGTATTTTCTTAATCTGGAGCTTGAATATTCTTTTGCCTGATCCTTATTTCCACTTGTATTTATTATTACTATTATTAAATAAAAATAATAATTATCATCATCATCCTGGACTCCTAAATAATAGCAACAGGATGCCTAAAACCATTGCTCTAAATACTAAAATACTCTTTCTGACAAAAATTAAAGAAAATCTCCATATTATTTCCATTATTTTACAGTTGTATAGCACACTTAATGGAGGAATATAAAACAAGCAGGTAGGAAAACTTCATATTAATGGTCACTTTAACAGCATTTTCATTCACATCTTCCTCTTGTTTTGTGCCTCAAATTTCTTTATATTCTACTAATTTTTATCTTAGTGTAATCAGGTGAAGTAAAATCGAAGAACATAGAAGACATGGACCTCCAATTAATAATCAAAAGAGTACACCCGAAAAGCTTGGATAAGGCATACATAAAGAAAAACAAATATAAATACATCAGTCTCTTTTTTTGTTTTTCAAAAGAGACAGATATATCTTCAAAGCCTGAGGTTGTATCTTTTTTAGTAAATTAACAGGCAAGGGCATGAGCTTCTGCAGAAGTTCATCATCATTCATACTATTACTAGCAAACTTCCTGATATTATTTTGGCACATGGCAAGTAGTCCTATGGTTCAGATGGGCAGCGTCTACCAGAGACTGCTGTCAGTGGGCAGGAGAACATCTTTTTTGGGAAGAGTGCTTAGTTCTAAAACTAAAATCTATTCTGGGCCGCTTGCCCTCAAGGCCTGGGCCTGTTTCATTTACTGATACAGATGTAGCCTAAAAACACAAATGACTCAGAAGAGCAATACCACATAAAGTACACAGTTGTGCTGGGTACTTTATCACATAAAAGAAATAGAAATATCTGATTTACGAATTCAATAAAAAAAAAATGTATTCCCTGGCAGAAAAAAAAAGAACAACAAAGCTACCAAAATGAAAAGTGTACTCAGAAATTGCTAAAGCTTAGCGCCACAAATAGCTTTTCCAATATGTCCCCAAGATCTATACTGTATTAGCTTAGACAATAGCGCCTTGCAATGAAAATCTATATTGCAACAGAAGGTATTCATCACAACTTTATTTATTTTTGTTTTATTTGAAGTCAAACTCTAGGTGACATAGGCTCATGTCACCTGCAACAAGGAATGAGAAGAGAAATGAAAAGTTAAATAGGCTGAAATGAAATCTCCAACTTTGAGTCTGAACTACTCTCTCAAGCACTCAACTTAGTGATTCCATGTGTGTTTGCCTTGCTTTAACTACGTTCGGGAAAAAAATAAAAATAAAGCATTTATGAAGTTACACTAAGCCAGATAACCAAAATTATGCATACCACTTCAAATGGTGATCTAAGCATGAACTTCAGTTACAGTCCCTGCACCAGTCTCTCAGAAGTTAACTACATTTTTAGACGGTACAATTTTTACAGGAAAAAAAATTAATAAACATAGCAACAAGGTTTTTCATGAAATTGTCCTCATTTACAATTCCCTCTGTTTCTCTTTCCTACAGCAGGTGAATAAAAGAAAGAAAACAAGAAAGAAAAGGATATACCCATTGTCAGGAAAGATGACTTTTTTTTTTCCTTCTAGAAAATGTGAATGTTTCAGGAAAAATAGAAGACCCACCTTTTCTAATAAAGTTTGGCTACCTGGAAGACTATAATAGAGGCACAGAAAATAAAATACCTTTTATGCCCTTTCAACTGATTCTGAAATGTTTTCACTGCATTTCAAACAAATTCTGATACATAAATGTCCAAAAGCTAACCTTGCTTATTCAGCACTAAGGCTTTTATGCGTAACATCTCACATTTCTCGGACAGACATTCTCACACATACACAGAGCCCACCTCCATCTATCTGTATATGAATGCTTATCTCCCATATGTTCCATATTGCTCAGAAGTATCAGCATGTCATGCCATGTTATGCTGTAGATGTCCGTGGTTTAAATCTTACCTGCTAGGTTGGTTAGTAAGACTAGGCTCTGTATTTGGGCCAACTCTTGATGCTTTTCAAAACAACATACAAAGTTCAGGAAAGTATCTGGCTCTTTGCCAGCCACTGTTACACCATTTGAATTATGTAAAATGCAATGATAACACTATATTTTCAAAAAATCACTAATAAGGAAAAATTTATAATGCATTTTTGAAAAAAATGCATAAAAACAGTTAAATTTTTAGGTTCATTTTTTTCGCCTTGTGGTTTCTGAACTCATGTTTTGGAGGGTTTGGCTTTTTTCCTCCTACAGCTACGAAGCCCTCCTTTGCCTTTTAAATGACAGCCGTGTTTTCCCATAAACATGTGGTTCTGGGATTGGGGGTTTTAAGGGAAACTCACAACAAATGCCATAAAACATTCACTACAACTCAAGAGATTCGACAGCATTACACAACACTCACAGCGTTGTAGTTGCCATCCAAGAACATGAAAATACTTCCTGTACTTCAGCATACACATACATTCTCGTATAAAATCTTGGTGCACTGTGGACTCAGCTTTCCCTTTTTACCAGAATGCAGGAGGAGACGATCGGGCCACTTGCTAAGCAGTAAGAATATTTGTTGCACCCTCTTACCTGACACACATAATTTGTTAGAAGAATATACAGTCTGCTGTGTCTTCCGTTGCACAGACAAATTCAGATGACCTACGTTCTTTCAGTATCAAGAGGGTGTAACTTCTTCCTAAGACGCTTTACTTCCTGTTCAACCGGTTTACTATGGTAATTATTCTTTCACATCTTCCTTCAGGGAAATTTCAAACAGCAGTAACAATAAAAAGCTAACAACTTATCTGTTCTCTTTCTCCCCTGGGAACCCAACTTTTTTTTTTTTTTTTTTTTAACACAGTGGTAGATGATCTCACACTGCCAGTACAAGTATCGAATATGCTTAAAATAACAAGACAATTTCTCCAACAGAAAGACTTGCCTCTTAGAAAGCTTTCTGCACTACAGCAGGATTTGGGAATTTTACTCTGCTCCATCTTCATGCAGTTTCCATCTATCTGCACTGGTGGTGTGTGCTCTGAAAGGAGCTCCTGGCTCTGCTCGCAAGAGAAGGGGATGGTAAAAATCTTGCATGGCAGAGAAGCCGTCTGGCTTTGGCTTCTCAGTATGCAGAGCTGGGACAGTCTAATGAGGTAAGAACCTCCCTTACGCTGGGATATTTCCCAAGGACGGCTGAAGCCTTGCCTCTCTGCAAAGAGCCTGCTGAAGAGCTGTAGCAAATACAGCCCTGGTCACAAACATCTCCCTGGACCTCAAGGAGCCCAGGACCCTCCATAAAAGGGAGCAGTAGAGGCTGCTCCAGGCACAGCACAGTGGGAGTTCCCTCAGGGACCATCTGCCCCCACACTTCATACCATTCCTTAAAAAGGTATAAATTGCTCCACTGAAGTGGCTATTCAGAATTCATACAAAATCCCAATCCTAGTTTACTCCAAGGCTGTCACAGGCAAAAAAATATCCTCAAAAAGGGTGAGGGAGTCATATCAACAAAACAGTATTTCAGTTACAAAAGGCTGTGCAGTAAGACTGAACAGATTAGGATAAAGCATTTAAAGTTAATAATTAATCTCAGATATCTTGTATCAGATAAACTGAATGAAGTAATAATTTGATAAAGCATTATAAGGAAAATTCTGCCCTTCAAAGTATCGCAAAAAGCCATCAATGATGTCATTGTGATTCAAAAGCAGTTAGCCAAGGGCAAAACTTATTTTAGTTGGCAAAAGGTGATGCATTTTTTGTCATATATTCTCCAACTCTTAAAAAGTCAACTTGCTCCACAAACTATTTGGTGGCATTTGTGCTGTACCATAGTCATTACTGGTGATGACTGTGAAGCGATCCTGAGAAAGAGGAACATGCCAATTTTAGGAACTGCCATTTTAGAGTTTATGGCAGTGTGATGTTGCTTCATCACACAGGGACTGGACACAGTAAAAGGAAGAGTACTAAGAAAAAACAGGAAATATGCATAGGAAGAGCTCCTATTCCCAAGCAAAGACAGAAGTCTACATGCGTAAAATGAACAGAGTTGGGACACATTCCCCTCTCTCCCCACAGTGATTTCCAGGAGAAGGTTATGAAGGATTTTCTTGGGAAACTCTGCACATTTTCAAGATTTTATTAAGCTTTTAATATGGACACTGCTTTTCTGTTTCCCACTGAAGTAGGAGGCAGGAAACTGCTGAGTCACTTTCTAGCCTAATTCCTCCTAGGACTACAAGGAATTGCCTCCGCCTCTTTTGCTGGCATGTGGGACAAAATCTCTAGAGACAAAGAAGACTGTATACTCCCTACCAGGATGCCGCTTCTCTTTCTGTTAGATGCTCTCGCTGCTCCACCAACCGGCAGGAGCCTCCATCTCTCAGAATAAAGAAGAATCATGGATTTGATTTAGCCATATGTGAGTGTGCTGGTATGAGTTAGGTCTGACAGAAAAATGAGGGTAAAGAGCTGGCAAAGTAGTCGCTGTAACACACGCCAAGACGAAATAAAGCATCTGCAGCAGGCTTTTTCTCCCAGTGTTTCTTCACACACACTTTGGAGCTTTCCCAGACTGCACCCTTGCATTTGAAGCCGTGAGGCTTTGAGTAATAGCAGGCTTGCAAAAGGGAATGCAGCACAATGTTTCACAATCCGTGGGGCCAGAAAACTGGCTAAACAGAGAACCAGTGAGGAAACGGCTACATTTCGTAACAGATCCAGCCCGTCTGTGTTACTATTCTCCAGTGCCACCTACTGTCAATTCCCTAAAACTGTGAGGCAAGGAACAAAGATCACTATGTCAAGCACAGCAGCAATTACACTTTATGTCTGGCTGCAGGGAACATCATAATATCTGTCATCATCACTGACAAACATGGCCCCTGTCAGAAGGTTGCCCTTTATGGGAAAGATTCATGATTGTTGAGATCCTGCTTGAAGATGGTGTGATGCTGCTTCTCTCCGGTCAGTGCTCCAAAGTACCACTGCACCAGAGCAATGACGAGGTAAGAGCAAAATTAATATACATGGGTCCAACAGGGTTTTTCCATGCGCTGGTGAAATGAAGTGATTGATGTCAACATTTTGTCATGTTTAAGTGGCAGATGAACAAGAATTCTGATATATATATATAAAAAAAAGATGTTAAGATCTCAGGGTTGTGGGGTTTTTTATTATTATTACAGGCCCTTTCTTTCTCACTTACAAACTTCATCAAGCAGGGGTTCTGCCTTCTTACCTGTTTAGTAAAACACAGCAGTGTAAACGCTGCTGCGCAGAGAAAATAAAAGTTACAACAAACACAATACAGGGTTTGAGTCATTGCCAAATGATTCATTGGTAAAAGAGACATTTACTGTAAAGGGCAAAAAGAAGATTTCAGGTCTGAAAACACTCCCTGCCCTCTACTCACACAGTAGAAGTCTGGGAAAGGACAGAGAGAGAAGAGAGCGGTGGTAGCAAAGTTAACCTTTTCAAAGAAAAATAAATACAAAACATTTTGTTTTACATATAAAATGTTTTCACAGGATCTGCTGACACCTACATATAATATACAAAGTTAGTGTTACCAACACCCTCATGAGGTTTGAAATACACTGTTGTGAAAGATCAACCTCCACAGTCTGCATGCACAGACTGCAAAACCAGCCATGACTAAATGTAGTCTATGGATTTTAATCTCTCCTTTTATTTGAACATCTTTTGTACTTTGATCCTCTGAAAGGAACAACACATTTTACCAGAGTTGTTTCTGGAAGAAACAATTACTTCAGCTTTAAAAAATCAAATTACTGAGAAAACTAAGTACTGAAATGGAGAATAGTCTTATCACAACCATCTTAAAATATAGAGTTAAAATAAGACAAGCAAGCAGATTTTTGTTTGCGTATATACACGTATACACACACTCATATATGTAGGCTTATATATAAAAATATATATGTAAACATATATGTATATGGATACATGCATATATATGTGTGTATATTTATATGTATATATATAGATCTGTCTATAAAAGCCTAGTATATGTGTATACATACATAAAAATGCCTATTAAACACCAAGTGACTCAAGAAGAGCTGAGATGCTTCAGGAAATAAGTCAAGCCACAAGTTTCAGCTGAGCAAGTCAAACATCCTAAAGCTGAGGAGTGCCTGAAGCCAAAGCTTCTTGTTCATATGGGTTTATAAATTTCACCTGGTGCTGTTTCTCTTACCTTTTGTGATGTTTTCCTCTGTTTTCTTCTGCTATTCTTTTCACCTCCCCACTCCAGTGTGCCTGCTCAATGGCTTTCTGTGAAATTCAGCTTTATCTTTCCAGTGTATTCAATAAGGTTTGTTGACCTTCTAGCAATTGTTCATATCATACACTGTACAAATATAAAAACACAGTCTCGTGATACTAGCACACTGTTAATACAAGCTCCCTAGCCACTACAGTAGGGTTTTTCCTATGGAAAATTTAGTGATCTGGCTCATCTCCACCCCTAAGACCCTTGCCCGTGGTGCTCGTGGTGCATGGGGCTCTCCAGGAGCAGGGCCGAGAACACCTCACAGCACAGAGCTCGGCCACGCCAAGCTGTTAATATTGTGATTGCCTTGAAGAGGATCTAACTTAAGTATGGTGTTAAATTCAGTTCCAAAGTGACCACAGAAGAGGGAAGGGGAAATGGTAATATGGTGACAACCAATGGTAAGACAAGGGGCAGTGGGTACAAACTGGAACACAGGAGGTTCCACTTAAATATGAGAAGAAATTTCTTCTCAGTGAGGGTGACAGAATACTGGAACAGGCTGCCCAGGGGGGTTGTGGAGTCTCCTTCTCTGGAAACATTCAAAACCCACCTGGACACCTTCCTGTGTAACCTCATCTAGGTGTTCCTGCTCCAGCAAGGGGATTGGACTGGACGATCTTTTGAGGTCCCTTCCAATCCCTAACATTCTGTGATTCTGTGTAATGAAGATCCACTTGCACTCCATCTGTGGTTTCGCTCTGAGTGGACCTTCGGTTCACATGATGTGTCAGCTCAGTGACTTGTTGAGTATTCAGATGAAGTAATAGGACTGAGTCCATTTCTCTTACTAATGTCACAGATACCTTCAGTAAAACCAGTGAAATTATAAAACCTTAGACTAGGTTTAGACTATAAACCAGTATATATAATACTTTAAGTTAGTATATACTGTAAAACTAGTATAACATCTGAATCAGCTCTACAGTCTTTAGTAAAGAAAACAGATTAATAATGGTTTGAGCATAAAAATACAGGCATCTAAAGCAAAACAATAACTTGCTTACACAGTATTAACCTTGTCTCAATTTGCCTTTCCACAAGGATGCTTTGTTTCCATTTGCAATAGGGCACATATGGCAGTACTACAACATCTTAAATAATGCAGTATTTCTGATTTTTTTCCTGAACTTCTTGCACATGGGTAGCTTTTTACATCTTCCTTCTGATTTTAATTTTACTGTCATAATTGCTCACAGTACAACTGAAACGCTTAAAAAAAAAAAAAAGCCACACACAAACCATATGGCTTTTACAGAAAATAGTTTGTGGGTGTAGATATAATCTTTAAACCAACTGAACAGCATTCTTTAAATGCAATTCAGGATATAAAGCATCTGCTTATATAGCTAATTTGGCTGCATACTTAGGTTGCCAGCAAAGCATTCATTACTGTTTTCATTAAAACTTTACCTGCAGCATGAAAGCTAACAATAATTTAGTTGAGTTTTCACATAAATAATGCAAAGGGACTGCTTACCTGCAATAAAACATATTTCTGCAGACTACTACATGGAAATTAAGCTCACAGCAGCACTCCACCACAATCGGATCAGCCCATGAATGAGTGGCTGGCAAAGAGATACTTGCAGCATTGAGAATGCAGCTTCATCTGTCACCCCCAGGTATCTTCCCCATCAATGGTACCCCCAAGATTATTCTTAAAATAGCAGCTGCTCTCTGCTGTGTCAGGTCCTATGCTAGCCTGATCATGGTTTTGCTAATGTTGGTTTTGTATTTATGAACCAGGCAAGCAACAGGGAAGAAGACCTTGTTCACCAGACCCGTAGAATTAAACAGGTGAGGTGCATCCACTGGGGCTGGGCAAGATACTCACACTGCAGCACTTCTGCAGCAATAAACCCTACCCAGTGATACTGAAATTACTCATCCCATTGCAGTAGTCAGGACTTAGATTTGTGTTCTGCCTTGCACTGCTTTGGGCAGCCCAGCCAACCCTTACTGTTTCTGCTCCTCTGGCCTCCCCACCTTGCTCTGTCTTCCATTCAAGTGCAGGAATAAATCAATGCCAAGAAGTGAGTCATCAGGACAGTGCTTCACATCAGAGGTGAGCTGCTACACACATACAGCTGGGGGGAACTGCGAGGCCCAAGTGGGCAAGGCAGCCTGTGTGTATCACAGAATGTTAGGGATTGGAAGGGGCCTCAAAAGATCATCCAGTCCAATCCCCCTGCTGAAGCAGGAACACCTAGATGAGGTTACACAGGAACATGTCAAGGCAGGTTTTGAATGTCTCCAGAGAAGGAGACTCCAGAACCCCCCTGGGCAGCCTGCTCCAATGTTCTGTTACCCTCACTGTGGAGAAGTTTCTTCTCAAATTTAAGTGGAACCTCCTGGCTTCCAGTTTGCACCCATTACCCCTTGTCTTACCGTTCATTTTCACCAAGAAGAGCCTGGCTCCATCCTCGTGACACTCACCCTTTAAATATTTGTAAACATTAATAAGGCCACCCCTCAGTCTCTTCCAAACTAAGGAGACCCAGCTCCCTCAGCCTTTCATGTGTAGGTCACCTCACTCTCCTTTGAAGTTCATGCAAAATAAGACATCTCAGTTTAGAAGAAATTTTAGACTGAGGGCAGTGACCCTGTTACAAAGAGATGCATCACAAGCAGCACAATCATCTCACTTCTTTCCCAAGGAAGGCCTGAACTTACCAGATTCACCTGATCCCAAGCACGGGAAGACCAGACTGCTCCTTCCAGTTCTGGCAGCGTCAGTGTGGGAGCTGTCCTGATGCAAACCTCCAGGCCTGGACACCTGACTGCAAACCTGCAGCATTCAGGTCAAACATGAGCCTGGGGTATGCCTAAAAGCAAATGAATACAGAACTCACTGTCATTTCAGCTTTCATTAAGGGCTGGTTGTTTATGGAGGAAGGAGTTTCAGAATGTAAAACATCAATTTGATCCTAGATGTTGAGAGCCTTAACAAAAGAAAAAACTAAAAGAAAGAAATTTAAATACACCTGACACTCAGGTGCTATTTATCTCAAAAGGATGTACTGCAGGTGTCCAGGACACTGTCTAAAATAAGACATCATGTTGTACCACAGTAACATGCCTTTCCTTTGAGGCCTAGTGTCACAGCACGCTACAATTGATGGCCATGAAAAGAACCTCTATACTGGAATTTGAGAACATAAGCATGAACATAACTTCATATTAAAACTCATCCACAGAATTCCTTGAAGATCTGTACTTTCTTCTGCCTGCCTCCATTAACTGAGTCATGCCTACATCATCTGATAGCAGCAAATCCAATAAAAATCCAGACATCCTAGACTGAGGCTGGATCCCACTCACAAAACATTGTTCATGTCTGCTGCAGACTTGGAATAGTCATCTCATTCTTCACTTCATTGATCTACTTTTATACTCTTGATTCAGATGGAGTTATGCAAACTTCATGTTTGCTATCAGGCTATGAAGAAGCCTATTGTAACTAGGATATGGATTTCTTAGATGTAAATGCACATGCAAAATAGAATGAGCTTTGATATTGAGATTTTTTTTCCCCTGAGGTTCAAGTATTTTATCATTTTAATAATATTCCATTTTCCTGTTGCATTCATTTTTAAAACATCTTTTGTATTAGCTCTCAGTATTATAATTCCTTCAAAATTCCTCTGGAGGGCACCATTACCATAACTATACAATTAGCTACAGATGGATGTAATAGAGATAAACACTAAATAGCCTTGTTGGCAGGAGGCAGAGTGTCTTTTAACCAAGACAGCTTTTTTACTGCTGCCTGGGTTTTTATGCTGCTTTTGAGGGTATACAGAAATCTTAGCAAGAAAGAGAATCCAGAAATTCTTATTGTAGAGGATTTTGGAAGGGGTGGGGGGGACATATTGTTTTTTCTTCCAGTCATCATCTTTTTAGCAAGTACTAGAATTCAGTTTATCCTTCAAAGGCTTTGCAAAAGTCATATTATTGAGGCATGGCATGATTTGAGACAGTTTGGGTTGGGAAGGAATGGAAAAACTGATTTTCTTGCAGACTCTTCTTGGTCTCTGTGGCCACTCCTATACCATTGCGGCTGGACCAGCTACTGTGAGGCCTGTACTCCACTCTCTTCCTTTCACCAGAGCTGCTCTGTTCCACAGTGCAGAGCAAGGTCATCTGTTCCTCCAGAATTTAGAAAAGCCTGCCCCACATAAAGAGAGGGAAGGTTAATATTTTGGAGCTAGGAAAGAGATTGTGACATAGCAGGTTTCTTATTAGCTGTGTGTTTTCCGGAACTGAAAGAAAATCAGAAATGAACTCACAGGACAACTTTTCTGAAAACAAAATAAACTCATGAAAGCATGGAAACGTCAACTTTAAAGCAAACTCATATGTCTAATCCGGTCGCCCTCTTGTGATCATGCAGTGTATATCACGATCATTTTATCTGACTGCTCTGAAATTTTGTAGGGTGAACTGCAATCCTCAGAGTTCAGGTTTTGAGTTTGTTTAGTTTTTTTCCCGCTGCATATTCTGGGAAACGTCGTAATTATATACAAAAAACTATTTACTTTACTTTGATTTTACTACTTCCTCTTTTTTTTCCTTTCATGACTTGCACATGTAGCTGTTTTATTTATTTTCCAATTAGACTGGAAATTATTCAAGTAGGTGCAATACTTGTGTGAGGGATTTTATAGCAAGTAACACAGCAAGGTTATAATAGAGATGAGGGTCTAGGGATACTATATAGTATAGTAGAAAATGATACTGATATAATGTGTTTTTAATTAGGCCATCAAGCAAAGAAAATAAGAGGGAAGTGTATATTTCTGTTATGGCAGGAATTATATATAACAAACTAATACTACTGAGGAAGTCGCAATACATATAACTAAAATGAAAACTATTAGAATAAAAATAAATAGTGATTTTGAATTAACTTCTTGTGAACTTAAGTTTGGACCTGTATCGATATTTTCATTAATAAAAATTATCCTTGCTCTTTTTCATTGATCCCTTACCCAATTCAACCTGAATTCTCTGTTACTAATTATCACCTAATGCAAAGACAGTCCCCATACTTCTGTTTTACTTCAGGATCTTTCCCTTCGCCTGACATCTGCATTGCCACAATGAACACTGAACTCTCACAGCTCCCCATCCTTATCACCAGCCTTCAACAGCAATTGAACCATTTTGTTTAAGATTTAAAGATTTTTCAAAACATAAAAGCAAATGACATGAACTTTTCAAATAGATCTAAGAGGGAGAAAAAAAATGATAGGTCAGATTTTGGGTATACTAACCTTGACATTGTCCTTTTAAAGTGCTCCCCAGGCAGCTTTAACTTTTGCAACCAGCACTCAAGAATCCGCACACCCCAGGGCCCAGTCAGCTTGGCAGGATGACAGAGGTCAGCATTTCACACGAATGAACAATTTCTCCAATATATAAGGGCAAGCATTCAGCTTGCTCTCTCTCTTTTCACCTGTCCTTTAAAGTTTAAACCGAGACCATCATAGGTACTGTGCACAATGCAATGAAAATCCCTCTTTCTATTAACCCTTTGAACCCTTATGATGAGAAGTGATACCCTTACAATTTTAAACCGTGAGACAGAAGCCACGGAAGGGCTCCTCTTCCCACCTGCCCCCCATACCAGCTTCTTCTTCTTAGGCAATTTCCCTCACAAACAAACCCTCATTACCTCTCTAATTCAATCACTGAGTATAAGAAACTCTTGATGTTCTTACAGCGCATACAAAGCACATGCACGTGGTGGGGCCAAGTGGGAGGAGTACTTTGACCAGATTCACTCTTTGGATTATAATAATAAATTTCTTTATGCTTTGAATGTGACTGGGTAAGAACAACATGGTTTTCACTTGCATGTAAAACTATTTTTGGGTGGGAGAGGGAACCTCCATACAGTGATGTGGTTCAGGAAACCACCACACAGAACTTGCAGTGAGGCCAAATAAAACCAACTACAGAAACTGAAACCTTTTTAGTGATTCCTAATGAAGGCACTAGGCAATATGCACAAATTTTAGTAAAGCCAAAGGGTTGAGGGTTAAGTGATCACAAATCTACATACTATAATCAAAGACACAACTCTTCAGTCCTAAGAAACCAAAAGCACATACCTTACCTGTAATTAGTTGGATGGTCTGAATTGGCATAGAAACTCAGTTATCCACTCAAATTGTCTGGACAATTCTCAGAATGCACTTGTGTGCCTTTGGTTCAAGCTCGCTGCTGAAGGAAACTGGGAAAGAGAAAACAAATGGAAGCCTGGATAAGGAAACCTGCATTAGCTTCGCTGTGCTGTTACATAGCTAGCCAGTTTCTGAGCTCCCAAAATTCAAAACTCGGATCAGATTTTGCTGAGGTAGGCTGGGGTTCTGCTTTAAACTGATATGTGTTTTTTACTTAAAAAAAAAAAAAAAAAAAAAAAGAAAAAAAAAAGCCATTCAGAAACAAGTATCTGGGCAGCAATTAAACATAAAATAACTATTTAGCAAGATTCAATTAAGACAGATTAGATATATTAAGAAGTCTAAGAAAATAGTAAAATGAAGTGTAGAATTTACTAACTACTTGACAGCACTTAGGTTGGCCATAAGATAATTTCGTGGGCCCTGGTGCCACGTGCTGGTGTGTGCCATGCCATATTTCTGCACATAAGAAGAGCACCCAGGGGGCAGAAACAATTGTGACTGCAAAACAAACCCATGCCTCCTGGGCTCTGAACTGTTGCAAGAGCCTTTATGGTCACTGCTTTTATACCCCAAAAAAATGCTTTAAGCAGAAAAAATCATGGAAGGGCCATGAGACTCATATTTATGACAAGAAAGAGTTAAGAAATTCTGAGATTCTAAAAGTCCAAGTTGTCCCAACCTCAATGTCACTTAGAAGATTGGGTACCTAAAATGTTAAGATGTGCAGGATTCACCATAAAGCCTGCACTTTCACCACACAAAGCACCACTTTGCCTTATCTAGCCAGAAGACTCCAACTGAGTAAGCTACAGCGAAGCACCAGATACACACTTAATGAGACATATATACCAAATGAAGAAACATGGAATGGCAGATGGCGCCCCTTTTAGCTAACAAGAGAGAAGCTTAAGCCATTCTGATGTTGAAAAGCCTACAGAGATACTAGACAGTGAAGAAAACTGTCGTGCATTGCATTTTTTTTTTATGCAAGCATTTTTGTTTTCTTTTTATTGCTCTTTATCTCATCTGAAAACACAAGCTCCAATGAACTGCTGAAGTTCAGTTACTGTCTTTCTCAGTCCCATATCATTGAACCATTTTGTTGCACCACTGAAATATTTGGACAAGGCAAGAGATACCTTGTGGCTAGACACAGCTTGTTGAAAGAGAACTGGAATACTCAAAACAAGAAGCCCTTATGGAAATACTCTTTGTTTTTCTTTTTTTTCTCTTTTAGTGATATTTTTTAGAAATTTTGCTGAAAGCATAGTGGGGTTTCAGAGCCCCCTTGTTCCTCCATTTGCCAGAAGGCAGAAGCTTATGATCTATCCATATCTCTGAGGGCTGAATTTCAGCTCAAATTCCCTGGAGCCTGGCCTGAAATGGATGTTGCTTCAGTGAATTCAATTTTCCAGGGTATTAAGAACTGAGAAAGTATAATAGATGATAGGCACTAAGGGTAGAATTCTAGCTCCAGTGGAGGTTAATGGGGCTTTCTGACACCAACTTCAGGTAGGCCAGGATTTCACCCCAGCTTCAGGAAGCAGAGCAGAATAATGTTATAGAAGATTTAAACATTTATTGTGTAAGGCTGGGTTTGGTAGTAAAATGTGAATGATGATACTGACTTTGCTTGTAAAACTCTTCAAAAGTTATGGAAGGAAAGCACTACTTGACAGTGTGGTATTAGGGATATTCCACTGCAAGACTGAAAGAAATCAAGACTGTTTCTAAAAATTGCTATTTTAAGCATATTAAGACTTCGAAGGGTTTAGCCCTAAAGCTACATTCTCTCTTCAAATCCATTATGGAGAGGAAAAATGAGCCTTCTGAACAAACGATGGATTTTTATATTCCTTTCAAAGTGGAAGGCACTTGAACAACACAAAATAGTCCAAATTCTCAACAGTCCCAGTTTGTCACATCCCAAACACATTTTCCATAGCAGAGGCACAGCACTAGAGCAGAAGAAAACATTTCATATAATGTAGTGGGGCAGCATCATCACTTAGAGCCTCCACAGCTGGGCAAACAAAATGCCACTGGGACTGGAGACCAACAATCTCAGCAGTCTTTCTTTGTCCTGCCATGGTCAGGGCTCCTGTGAGATTTGTTGTAAATCCATTTCCATCTCCCGTTTTCCAATTGGCTCACCTCCCTCTCTACTTACAGCTGAGGAAGATTTTTAATAAACATTTTGCTCTGAAAGTCTCTGAAAACTTGTCTCTAGATCTACTTAGATACTTGATATTGTATCTACGGAGATAGTTCTTACTGTGTTTCTTCTCTCTGTTTCAGGGATGTGTTTTATGAGTCATCTATAATGGTGGTCTAAAGCTTCACTGTAGATTTTAAAGTGCTAATGTAGCACAAGTAAAAAACATTTAAAACTGATGTAGCTTGAGGTCAATCACAAATTTATTGGAAGCACATTTGGTCACTTAGTAAGGAATTATCAACTGCTAACATTCATTTTGACAACTAAAAAACCACTTTTGATGTATAAGAGGTTTTTGATCCTCTGTCTTATCCTCAGAGAGGAAAATGAGGAAAAATGTAGAAGAAATCTGCCTTTAATTCCAACTCACATAAAATTTCATTGGTCTGGATATTTTACCTTGATCTTAGTGGTATGAAAACAAATTAAGATATAGGCTGTCTTAATACTACCAGACATAGGGAAGAAAGGAAATTAAGAAAGAAAAATGGCAATAAAGAAAGCAGGCAAATCTGTGTGGCAATGGATCAAAGAATCAGGAGCAAAGGAAAGAACAGCAAATAAACAGGGGAGAAAAAGAGACAAAGTCATCAGAGAGGGCAGCAGAGGATGCAAAAAGAAATAAGCAGAGAAAGGAAGACATTATCTAAAGAAGAAGTGCAGTGGAGACAAAAAAAATATTTAAACAGAGTAGAGATGTCACAGAAATAGAAAACAAAGCTGTAGAGAGAAAACTGATAAATTATGAAAATGGAATACAAAAGAGAATAAGGAAAGCAAAGGAGCTAAAACAGAGAAAGAGAATAGAAAAAGACAACACTTCACCTCTGAGAGCACAGTTAATTCCAGTCAGGAGGTGGCTTGAGGCCTGTCTTTAGTGGACCAAATTCTCAGGGAGTTAAGAAAATAGAAAAAAATGTCTAACGCCTCCTCAAGCCCACAAGCTACCATAGGTTCTAGATAACACCATTACAAGCTGCCTTTCAACGCCTTTAAGCTTTCTATGGGCTACCTGGATTTCTAACTTCAACCAAAACTGATTTTGAAGGGTTTATCGGTTTTTTGTTGTTGTTTTGGTTTGGTTTTAAACTGCTTTTTCAGTAATGCTGCCCCAGCTACACTCTTTTAGCTCCCCAAAAGTTAATTAGCAATCAGGAAAAAACTTCCAGCTCCAATACCAGGTCTGCCAAACTGGGTCCCATTTCAGTATTAAAATACTTGGCCAGAATGTAGAAGTCTTACAGCCATGACTGCAATGCTTTTGAAAGTGGACTTGATTCTATTGTTCCAGCATTTGTAATATATATATTTTTTTTAAAAAAAAAGCTAAGTTCAGCAATCAGCTTTGGCAAAGCAGGCCCTTAGCAAGAACCCTTCCCACTTCATTATTTGCTGTGAAGAGAGGAAAGCGAAC
The DNA here is from genome assembly GCF_963082525.1 of Nesoenas mayeri. Classification (NCBI taxonomy): domain Eukaryota; kingdom Metazoa; phylum Chordata; class Aves; order Columbiformes; family Columbidae; genus Nesoenas; species Nesoenas mayeri. Next base: position 79,897,662 of record NC_137541.1, read on the forward strand.
CAGATTTGCAGCACTAATGAAGTACTTCAAGAACTAACAGTATGCATGTGAATGTGATGCTGTTAAATCTGGTTCTTTAAGAGATCCTGATTAGCAGCCATCTTGCTGAAAAGAGTGACAAAACCATTACTCTTGCTGTTTGGGATTTTGAGCTAAGCAATGCCATACCAATTGGTGCACTGTACTAACATAGCTTTAACTATCACACTGTATTTTCTAAATAATAGGTGAGATTTAGGGGCAGGAGGGTAACTAATTAAGATTTTCTTTCCTCCTTGTATAAAACTCTGATTGGAGTGGCTCATGCTGGGACTCCACACACAAGGGTGAAGCTCCCTGCTTCAGTGACATCTGTTATGCATTAGTACAGCTAAAATGGATGTCTTCCTATGTGAAAGCAGATTTATTAATAGGATAAAGTCTGTTTCACTCACTAGACCCAGTTCTGGAAGTGCAGGAAGACTCAGTTAGGTTTTGAGCGTAGATGAACTTGCACCATTCTCATGGTGAGCAACCCTGGATGGAGGTAACTATGGATTTTATAGCTCAATCTCTGTTCTTTGTTCTTAATCTTTCAAATCTAAAACCTTCTATGAGAATGTAAAACTTGCTAGAGTACTTTTCTCCACCAGGAGAGTTTCTAAACTCTGTGGTGGGCTTCCTAATCAAAACCGAAGAAAACACCTCAGGGGATGATCATGCTGAAGCAGAGTGGGGAAGCAGCAATGCAGTCTTTCTTTTATTCTAGAGGACTCTGAGAGCAAACAAGAAAACAAAAGCATTTCAGCTACTGTAGAAAAATACTTTTGAACATTTTTACATGAAGCAAGCATTTTATGAAAAGGAAATGAGGTAAGGATTGCAGCCCTGATCACTGAACTGAGGGTTTAACAGGAGAAAACTCAGGCAAGTGAAAAATTACAAGCATGATCCGTAAAATATCCTGACAGCTGGACACAAAGTAAGCCACACTACTCAAAGTCCAAGAAGATAATCCAACTGTGCAACTGGAGCTGTTCAAATTGCCCGACACAGATGATTCAGTGACAAGTTTTTCCCACAAAGAAAACAGGAATGGAGCACCCACTCATAGTCCTTTCTGCTTGTGCTGCTGTAGTCATCCAGCTGACCCACATGTGGCCCCTGAGCTAATGCTTCTTAAAATGTAAGCTTCAAAAATTTTCAAAAGTTTTCTAGTTGTAACATGCCAGTGAACCATCAAAGCAATGGACAAAAGGGAACTGCCAAGCATGAAAACCAATCATCGCTAAAAACTTTGCTTAACTTTGAGCAGAGTAGGGAGGCCTCAAACACCACAGTTACAGATTTTCAGTTCAAGCAAACAAGATTGTTCACAGGTCTTTAATAATTACATCTTTAAAATCTATGATTTTCACGTCAAATTAAATGAAATATCCCTTCAGTATAGGCTGTGTAAATCTAACCTATCGTAAACTGCCCTCAGTGGTTATCCATAGAAACGAATGCCATCCAGGAAGCTGAGCACCAGACCAGGTACTCACCTCTCTGCCAGGTACACCTCATCTTGAGGAAGTTTCTGCTCATATATCCACATGTAAGTAATTTCAAAATTACTGCTTCCTAAGTTTGGATAAGCATGAAAACCTCACACCAAGACGTACTTATAAAGTGAAGGCTGTTGTGTTACTGAAATTCTTTTGTGCATGTCTCAGTAACCTCTAACAATAAGTGTGTTTACCTGTATTTAAATTGCATGTAGGTTAGATCTGGCAGAGGTTTTTAAAATCCTGGTAAAAAGAACCCATTTTGAACCCACTGTCCCCTTATTAACAGGGTTTTAAGCTCTTGTTAAATGTAATTCTTACAAGAGATGTAAGAGGAAGCAAAGTGGCCACAGCCCAGTACTGTAGAATAAAACAGATCCCAGAAATAGGCTTGCTGTGGTAGAAGTAATCATAAGCACTTGATAAACAAAGAGGACTCAAGTTCAGCAAAGCACATCAGGGCACACCACCGCTGCAGCAAACACCAAGGTCAACTGCTTGGACACTTTCCTAAAAGTATGCACATTTCTCAGCTCTTTGCTGAACAGGGATGAGCTAGTCCCCAAACCAGCAATCCATTACAGTGACAAAGCAGCTCTAAGTATGCCCAGTAACATGCATGACAGCAGCAGGCGTTGAGCTGCAGCCAAATTCTGTCTCTAAGCGAGATAAAATCAGATCCAGGAGGCTAATAAGATAAGGATCAGTGCTCTGTGTACATCTATTCATTCATCAAAGCACCAGTTTAAGTACGGAAAAAATAAAGGGTATATAGAAAAAGTAAAGGGGAAAAAAAAAAAAAACCTCTTTATATATTATTTATAATTCGGAAATTTTGTGAGAACATTGAGTAGTTATTGTTGTTGTCAATAATATTTTGCTGAAGGTGTTGACTAGCATGATATGGAAGAAGCTGTGTTAAAGGCAAACTATTAACTGCCTTTCACTCAAGTTCTATTCTACAACAGAGTCCTTTCACAACAGCTGCAAGAGGCAAGTTTATAACTGTAAATAAGACATTATCAGTCACAATGGTACGTATCCCTATTTATTTTACTGCAAATTCCTGAAGGCAGAGACTATTATTAATGCTAAATATATTAAAATTCAAATTGAATAGCGGAAAGGAAAATAAGCAACAAGTGTTTAATAATTAAACTTGAAACCAACACTGCACTGGAAAATGTTGCAAACACCCCTAAGGAAAATTCATACTACAGAAGAACCTAAAGAAATTGATCAAATGGGCAAAGAAAAAGTTTTCAACTTGGAGATAATACTATATCTTCAATTTATGAGCATGAAATCATGTGCTTACTGGAAAAAAAAAATAATAAAATTCAAGCTTCTCTTTTTACCTCTGGCTGAAGAACTGACCTCTTGGGAAGCTTGCCATAGCTGCTTAGTCATTTGCCTAAGGTGACTGAAATCCTGGTAGAGTGTAAACCAGCATAAGTCTTGGTCCTTTTCGTCTCAGCCTGTATCCTCCTGTTTGCTGCTGGCTGACTCACAAGTCTGGTCTCCACCTCTGTTATGAAGTATTGGGTGAGGGTGCACCCTAGGGAAACAAAAATCACCATATGAATGAATACAAGGACTTTCACACCTGTAGGGTGGCAATTAGAGTCCTTTCCACATAAAGGAATAATCTAGAAAATCACATTTGTGAGAGAAATATGGACTGACAGATGATAACAAGTGACAAGGTTTCAACAAAAACACAGAACATAGGTTCTTTTTACAATAGTACCTTGTTAGATCCTCTCTGAAGAGTAAGTCCCTGTTGATAAGCTAAAAAAGTCTGTGAGTCTGACTCAAAATACACCTTTAGACCCAGTTCTCATAACTGGAATTTTTAAATAAGATTTGTCCATACCTATGTGTCAGTTAAGTTTTGTATATGCTTCAGGCAGGTTTTGAAAACCTATTACTATTAATATCATCAGGATCCCCACACCTCCAGCTTCTATTAAAGAAATCAATGCATATCTCATGTTACTGCTGACACCATTAAAAGCAACAGACAAGCACAGTGATGATTGTAGCATGAACACTCTCCTGCAAACAGTCATCATGAATGCTTTGAAGTTCAGTTAGCAGAAATCTTCACAGTTGTGGTGCATAGCTAATTAGTTGTGCCTAATTCATTATATAGAGATAGCAACTTTCTAAAAAATAACAAATAACAGGGATTTTCATTTCTTTATTAGTTTCAATACAGCTAGAAAGATATTTAATGGTATTCACAGCTAGTGAGAATATAAATCTGCCTTGGCCTCAGAAGAAAAGAAAGAAAACAACAAAGTTATTTTAAGAAGATAACAAGAAGATTCTTTGAAGTAAATTCATTTTCATGCTAAATAATGAAAAGCTGGTATGAAAATTGTTTAAAAATTTTCTTACTTAATAGAACTTTAACATTCATAAAAAAATATGCAGGTTGGAAGGCCAGGAGCTGAAGTGTTTTCAACCCACTAAAGAGGCTTGGAATGGCCAATATACACATACTATTGTCCATATATCAATATGTCCTTGTCATTGAAAATAAAACTCATCCCAGTGCTGAGAAGAATCTCTTTTTGGAAGGACAGTAGTTGCCTTAACTATCCTTTCAGTCTTTGTCATCTCTTTACTGAGTTGCCATTTCCAACACTTATAATTTGACTAGACTTTAACAAACTATATGGAATAACTAAGGCCACTGACTTATTTTACTTGAGCTAAACAAACACCTCTGGGCAACAAAATGCTACATTACCTTCGGAGAAAGGCAAATCAAGTAACAGTCAAGAGATGAAATCCTAAAAATCACCTAAAAGTTGCCACCCAAGTCTGGCACCCAACGGCACTGGACAGAACGTCAAGAGATCACAGCCCAGTTATTGGATCTACTCCGTGAAATTCCAAGACTTGCTCTATGCTTCAGTTCCTCCATTTGCTTGGGGACTGTTGACTGCTGGGGATTGTTGACGGCATGAAAGTGTAAAATTAGAGCAACATACATTTTGGGGGGATGGGGAGAGAGAAGGGAAAGGGAGGACTTTTAAGTACTTGACTAGAAAATTCAATCCAAGTTCATTAGTAACATGTAAATGATCAAACATGGTATACCAAATGGTACTGGGTAAAGTACCAATTTCCCTTGGTAAAGAAACACTAGAGATTCTTTACTTGTAAGAAGTGATGATTTTTAAGACATGAGCCCAAATACTACACCACATATTCACTATTACCATTATTTATTTATAATGCAGAAGCACTGAAATGTCCGTGTTCTTCACTTTGTATGTGCCTTAATATTTTTATCCTTACTTCACATGTATTTACCACTCCACCATTCCATACACTTAGGAAAATCTATCTCCAGAACTTCTTCCTATCACTAACTTGTGTTCTTTGCCATTTATCATCTATAAGTTTTTTGGTTCCTGTTCACTTTCTTCTGAGAAATTTGGAAGTGATGCTTTTAGGTTTTTTCACTCCTCTGCCTCACTTTTTTGGAAAGTCTGCATGTTCAGTGAAATGAAATAGGCGATTTAAAAAAACCCAAAACCTTGTGATGATGAAACATTTAGGTTAAAGCAGTTCTGGTTTAAATTAAAACATTGCATTGACAGTGCACAGGCCTCTATGTCCAGCTATAGTCTGATCTCTGTAGGAAAACAGATATATTAGAGTGTGTTTGGACAGCATCTTTATCAACGGAGCTCTGCGATTACACACATTCAGCAGTTACCATTATCTGCTTCTGCTTGGGTTTCACAAATTTTGGAAAAAGACCAGAAAGTACAAACATATTTGCAGAGTCTCTAGCAATATTATAGTAGAGAAGACTTTACTCACAAGAGATGTGGTTGAGAGGAGGCTCTAACCATATTCCTCTGAAAAAATCTGTTAGAGAAAGAGCTTTATAATTTCTTTCTAGACACTCACAGATGTACATTAGGAAGAAGCTGACAGTGAGTTTGATGATTTTAACAATCAAAAACCAAGAACTGCTCTTTACTGGTGAGAAACTCTTCTACACTTAAGATGCAGATTGTACTTCCCCGGATGTGTTTATGAAAGTATGATATATACTTCTTCCTTATGCAATAATAATTATTTTCTTGTCCTGTACTTTTCATTTACAACAGTATTTCTTGATTGCCTTCTGAAGAAATAAGACAAGAATTGCATTAAAAACTTCACCAAAATCACTGTCAAATATAATTATTTCAACAGTGGAAAAAAGTTTTTGATGAAAACAGTAAAACTCTGCCTCATCAACAGCAGCTGAAACACAAAGTTCAAGCAACTCCTACATCATGTCCCTAGTTTCAGGTATATCTGGTTCTTCACTTCCATGCCAAGCAAACCCAAGTTCTTAATTTTCATTTCATTTTCTATCACTTCCATTTTCCTGTGAATGCCCAGGGTTGTCTTTACCAATGCTACAGATAAATGCCTAGCCCTTTCAGCCTCCTCATTTAGACCATTATCATTCTGATTCAGAGCTTGCAATTCCTTTCCAAAACTGGATATTTGATCCTCCAACTTCGACACAAGTTGTTCCTGTGCCTGATATTTCATATTAATCCCTCTTCCTAATTCTCTAATAGTCTCAAATGCCACATGAGATGGATTTTCAGAGGATAAATTCACTGCTAACATTCCTGCCTGCTTATGAGTCATCACAAGTTAGGGACTAAGAAACTGTAATTGAAAAATGCTTCTCTGCAACTTCTTCTCCTGAAATATTAATATTTTGCCTGGTCAACAAATGATGCTCATGGGATTTCTGTCTTCTCAACATCATCTTACAAGCCAGAAATAAAAGGCCATTGTATCAGAAAGTTGAGGTAAAGCCTATTTTAAGAAGAAAAAAACAAGCACAGAAATTCCTAGGAAAGCAAACTCACTTTTCACAAGTTATCAGAGTTTAATTTTTATTATTACAGCATTCCACAGTGGCACCTAGACGTCTCACTTTAGATTTGGACCTCATTTTGCCACATACTGCATGAAAATGTGCTAGAGTTAGGTTACTAGTGCTATAGTTAGATTATGGTTGGACTTGATGATCCTGAGGGTCTTTTCCAACCAAAATGATTCTGTGATTTTATGAAATATATGATTCTAAAACATGGTGAAAAAAAAGACCCTTCTCTTTAGAGTCTAAAATCTATATAAAACCTATACAATAGAAAGTACTTACAGTAAATGCATTTATATATTTTTTCTGTTCTTAGTTTAGGAAATATAGTTGAGGTCATTTCTGATGTACCTCGAGACCACCACCCACTCCTTCTGCCAGTAGCCAAAAGCCAGCAAGGAAACCAACAAAAGAAAGTGCAAAGGCTGCAGCAAAACCAACACTCAAGTCAGAAGCAAGGCGAGGGTTAAAACAAAGACCTCTCCAGTCCCACAAAGGATACCCCATTATCCATTCTCCCCCCATGGATTCTGCTAGCTCTGCTTAGAATGAGGTTGTATTTTGACAGTGCAAAGCTGATTTTTATGGGACTGTTAGCATAATGCACTATTAAGCCATAGTGTAAAAACAGAAGAATCTGCGCAGTCTGTGTTGTCACCCAGCTGCTGTTGTTCTGAGCCTTGTCTTTCTCTGTTGTCCTCAGCCTTGATATTCATTGAAACTTTTGATAAAATACCAACACTGAGACATGAGTGATTTGTCATCTTTATACCCTGTAAATGCAGCATAAAAATAAGTTAGACTGATTGAGATTACACTGTTGAGGCAAAACAAAATAGGGATCAAATCCAAACTGACAGCTACAAGAATTTTATTAGTTTGAAGAGAAAAATTTATGAAAAAACCCCTAATCCAAAAACCAATAAAGCACTTTGCCAAATATGATGTTATCTGAGACTCGTCATATTAAAAAAAAGTTCTATTAAATCCCCTACTTTCAAGTTCAGCATCAAAACCACTCAGTTTAAATGATATTTCTGTCATTTTTTTCTTAACCTTCATGAAAAATTTACTATACCATGCTTAGAATTACTTGAATAATACATATCTTGTTTTAAATTCAAGTTATTACATGCACTTGTAAAAAGCTATTTGATTTGATTTTTTCCTCCCACACCTTAAGCAAAATATGTGACTATTTTGTTTTCTCTTGGGTAACGTGTATACGAGCTAACCCATTCCTATGGGATTTTCAATTGCCAGCTAATCCAAAACCATTTCTTTTAGAATTGCATGCTATGAAGTTAATGGACTCAAGGGGCTTTTCCTTTTTTTTTTTTTTTTTTTTTTCTCCAGAGTGTGTGTAGGGTTTTTTTGGTTTCAGTGTTTTGGGACTTTTTAAATTAAAAGGTCCACAATATTTTCTCTTTTCTAGGCCTCACACAAAAATAAAAGTTACAAGACTACAACAGCATGACTACCAACCTCTACTACCATAAAGGTTCTGGTCTTGCAAGATGACCCATGCTAATAGATCTATGTTTTTTTCAGAATCTCTTTGCTCCTATGAGGGTTACATGCAAGTCCAATGCAATTTACCATGTATTTTACAGAGGTATAAAGCTTGTTGTTAAATTAAAAGAAAAAAGTCTCCTAATTACATATGCATCACTGCTACTTTGCTCCTCTCACAACCTCATTCCTCTCATTTTCTCAAATAGATTTGTTCTTAGAATAAAGTTCACCTTATCTTCGCCTCTTTCCAAGAACTTCAGATCTCATTTTTCCAAAATAAAACCTTAAATTGTTTCTGGCTCTGATATGCTTGAGAAAGTGAGGTTTTGAGAAATAACAGTTTTCATCCCCATCTTGGAGAGCTGACATCAGTGATGGCCCTAGTTCTAAACAGCAAAGTAGGTTTCATCCTTTTGATGCCCAAAATATCACAAGGTCAAAATTATCTGGGAGAGAGGGAGGGGAGGTCTCTCATCTCTACTTGAAGCAGTTCTGTTTAACTCCTTAACTCTTAATGAACCTCACAGAAAAAATGAGTATACAAATGTGTTCTCACGGATTCAAAAGAGGGTATCCCAAGAGCAGCTAATTTAATATTAGATCAAATGAACCAGAGTTGAAATTACTATGTTTTTGTTGACTATTTTAATATATTCAGGGAAGGCATAGGGATCGTTACATATTTCTGATTCTCTTTATAGTATCATTCTTCATATGTTGCACCAGTCAGCGTGGGATACATGGATTTGAAGGGATGAGGGGGTGGGAGAAGTTGTGGAGTAGATTACTGATGTACTCCAGAGAAGTTTAGTAAGTGATAAAGGAAAAATCCTACCATAATTCCTTTCCTTTTTTTTTTTTTTTCTGCTCTGTTAAACTGTGCGTGCCTCTAACAATAAAAGTATCTAAAGGACTTACTGCTTTTCTAAGAATTAGTATCTCAACTTAATGTACAATCAAATTGTCAGAGAAGCCACAGTGTTCTTCCCCCTCCTCATTATCTACATGATCTCTGATTAAAAAAAAAAATCTTATCCGAGACTTGCAGGAACAGTTTCTGGCAAATTTCTGGCAAAGGAAGAAATCATCACAAGAAAATGCAACTCTGTTTTTCAGCTTAGCTCTGTTTCTTCTTTCAGAGCACTAGCAATGCTTCCTCACTTTAGTTAGGCCCACAGATTTTTTTTGCAGCAAGATGGGAGTGATCAGGAACCATTTTAATAAAGGTTTGACAGACAACAATGCTTGAGGTGCACTTCAATGGTACAATTAGCCTGTGTGCTGAGCCAATCCAGCTCACTTTGACAACCTGACTTCTGGTACAGGTTTAGAGCATCTCATCAAGTGCCTGTGGCTTTGGATATAAGCTAGAAATGTGTGGTTTCAGTTTAATTCTGGCTGGAATCCAATCATTTCACATCAGGCCATCCTCATTTCTCCTGCATCGTTTCCTAAGTGAATAAACAAAGTTCTTCTACATTTTACTCAGAAAGAAAAAAACCAACATCCTTAATCCATGGACTATGGTTCCAGGAGAACAGAAATAGCAAGGACCAAACAGAACAGTTATTGTCTTACTCTGAGTGCCCTCACAAGATCTCAGAGTCATCCAAGACTAACACAGAAAACAAGTGTTATGTGTGGATGTAGTGCCAGCTGTGGCCGAAGGTAATGGAAGTGGAATTTTTGTAACATTTTATATGTGTTCTAAGTGACTGAAAAGACCAGAGATATATTTACTTCTAGCTGTTTTTCTAGAAGATTGAAAGAAGATGACCTAAAATTGTATGATGCAGTGATAGTTCAGGTTTCAAGGAAAAGAACAACATCTACAGAATAACTATAGACTGGATTTATTTTACTAGATAATGAAAAAACAACTCCAGTAAAAGTGAGATCTGTGGAGGACAGCTACCAATCTGTTGAAGGATTAGTCCTCATCTTTTGTCACTAGCGAAGACTGACATTCCCAAAAAACTACTCAGGTTTATTCATCACCACACAGGCATGAAAAAGAAGGGGGGCAGTCAATCAGATGAAAGATGGCCTGACGCTTTTGTTCAGAGGCAAGTGATCAGCAGACTGAAAGCAGCTGGCAGAAGATGCAGTGGAAAGGCAGATTTCATTTTCAGGCCCTACCGTCACCAGTCATGAGCCACACGGAGGAACTTCTGAGCAGAAAGAGGACAGTGAACTGAGGCACCTGGCAGACACGTGTCAGCCTTAGCACACTGTTCGAAGAGAGGACAACCACACCTGAATAGCAAGTATGACAATATATTCCTCCAATCTAAACAACAACAGAGAATAAGAAAAAATAAATCACAGGCAATGATACAAAAACCTTTTCAAATGCAAAAGAAACTGGAAGGGAAAATTTCAGGAACTGGTATCCAGGCCTACACTAAATATGGCTGATTTTCGAGAACACAGCGTGAGACAACATTGAGGTTACACAAGAGACCCACAATGCTGGAGAGCAGTTACATGCTGAGGTACAGAAATAATTTAGGTAAAGAAATACATAATAATTTTAAAAAAACAAACAAACAAATCAATGTACTGATAAACTGTACTAAAAAAAATGTCTGAGGTTATGACTTCAGAATTATGATGCATTACAAAGCAAAGCTCTAGACAGACCTGTGAGCTGTAAAACAGCTGAGAGCTTATTGTAGACGGTTGAGCACCAAATACTCAAAGAAAGAACATGCAATATTTGGCACGGCAGAAACATCAGCTTAAAAAGATGTCTTCCTTCTGGTGTTAATCCAATTTCACTACACATCGTCAGTTTGCACAACCTGCAAACACACACATCACTATACAGATGAGGAAAAACCAACAACTGTAAATAATATTGGAACAGTCACGGCTGAGCTTTGTTTGCTCTGGTTGTAATGTAGAGCAACATCTTCCACTTCTCTACCTTCTCCACAGCTTACTGAAATCAGAGGAAGGATTACCACTATTTCACTGTGTTTGGTGTTCATTACCTCAGATGGAAAGTATTACACAAAAACCTTGTTTAAAGAGATTTTTCAGATCAATATTATTATATATGCTTTCATTTTTTTTTGTTAGGAATCTTGCAATTGTGGATGGCACATCAGACACTTTCAAACTTTCTCAATTCTGCAGGAAAGTGTTTACTGTTCTGCAAAGGGTATGCATACAGTTTTAGTAACTTCCTCAACAATTTAACTTATATCTCTGATAAGACATTTTTTTATTCATAAGGCAAAAGAAACAGAAGCTCACTAATTTACCTCTCAACTGTTATCAGTATCTTGACTCCATGTATTGGAGCAGGATGTCACCATACATAGCTGTGTAAACTCATGTTTATTTGTATTCAAACTCAAAATGTACCAACTGGTATTGCCCAATTTTGGTGGAACCTGGAACATTTCCTCACCTTTGCCATCCTCCTCCAAAGCCTCACTTTTTTTCTTAAAGAGCAGTATCTAAAATAATACACTGTTAGTCCTTCCAATGCCTTATGACCATTTGGGAGCGAAGAGCAGCAAGTACCTCCAGGGTCTAATACACCGTTCTTGTTTATAAATCCCAAACAATGTTTAGGTTTTTTTGTTTGGTTTTGTTTGTTTATTTTTCCTTAACAGCACTCTAATGTTGACCGGTACAATTTGGAATCTACAACAGCCAGATTAAGATTCTGAGTGCTGTGGCAAAGCCAAATATGCCCCCTGCCCCCTTCCTACTCATGTTCTTATTTTCCAAGTATGCCAGTTAGCACTAGTTCTTGTCTCCTGGCCCAGATGATTTCTCCTAGATGATTTCTACAAAGTACAAGGAACACTTTGAATTTCATTCTGACAATGCAGTATGCTCACTTATTCTCCCATTTAGATTATCATAGAGAGCTGCTGCTCTCATTCAGATCTTTAGAAACACGATCTTAGGAGTTTCGCTTTTTCTATTTTTCAGGCTTTACAGAAAAACCTTTTTAACCATTCTGCATGTGATTTTTCAAACAGCTAAAATCAACTCACCCTTCCAATGGCAATTTCATTTGAACCATATTGTAGTTCTCTGTTCAGAATGACACCCAAGACAGAAAAGGGTTTTGTGCCTCCTTTTCTAAACCAATGGGATGTCATTCTGAACAGAGCTAGGAATCATGGTAGTTCTGAAAGAACTGCTTTTTCTCATGGCTTCTTCCATTCCTACAGGAAGGAAGCAAGAATTTTAGATTGATTATTAATTGTGCTCAATATGGTAGAGGAAAGAATCCAATAGAGTATGCATTCAAGGTAAAGTGGAATAAGGAGGAAGACAAAAAGGACCAAGACAGCAAGAGACAGCAACCCAAAGCACTCAGACTGAATAGCCTGCGGCAGGTGGGCACTTACGGGGTCAATGACCAACTGATTTTTGGGTGAAGCAGCTGAGATAAGTTTATATAACAATTTAATAAAACACACAGAGAGAAGAGATGGCATACAAACAAAAGGTTACTTCCAGTTTCTGCCATCCTCCTGTTCACTAACAGCAAAGTGGCAGCTGGAACTTACTGGACATAATGAGCCTACCAGGTTTAGTAGTCCATCTAGACTGCAATCATCAACCAGACTCTAGAGCTGTAAACTCCCTGCATTTAAAATATGAATACGTTTAAACAGTAAAATGTGAGAGAAATATTGAAATATAAGAAATCAAGAACATCACTGGTAGCAAAGGAGGAGGTAAAGCACAAAAACCCCCACACAAGCAGAGAATGTAATTGGAAATAATCCAGGACATTTTCATTGGGACTATGGAAAACAAAAAGTGAGCTGCATTCAACTACCATATTAACCATATCTTAGCAAATGTCTTGCAGGTATATCACTCTATTTTGAAAAAGCTGAATTAAGCTAAAAAAATGATTAAACAAAGAATAATAGTGTCACACTGCCACTGGAAAAAGATGTGATGATTTCCCAAGCAGGCAGGTCACTAGGTTATGTACAGATTTCGGCAGAATAAATGTGATCTCATTCCCCAAGAGGTACAGGTAGAGACCTGATGAATTATTAGAACTGTGGAAACCTGAGTTTACAATGGCATTTGAACCAGATGGTATTGGCAGGTATCTCCAAAGTAAATCTTTTGCACACCTGGAAGGCTCTGAATTCAGAACAAATGTCATTCACTTGCACAGGGAAAATAACAACATTGATCAGTTGAAATGCTCATCAACCCACAAGGAATATGCAGCTCCAGACCTACATGATATCATAATCTCAAATGAATGATGGGGAGGATCACAAAATTCTTTAAGTAACAGCAGCAATGCCCCAATAAAAACAAATCAAACAGAGATGATTGCAAACCCAGACAAGAATGTGGCCAGGATTTTCATGGATTAAGACAAGGCTATGACTAAAGCTTTTGAGACATAATGTAGAAGCTTGATGGTAGTGGAAACAGTGAACATGAATATTACACTTGTCTAGTTACTGTAAGTTCTAGTGCCCCCATTTAGAAATAATAGTACTACTGATAAAATTGAACAAACGCAGACTAGGAAGACAGAGGGGGGAAAAAAAAAAAAAAAAAAAAAAGAGAGAGAGAGATTGCTAAGTATCTAACAGACTTTACCTGGCCAGGGAAGCAGCACCATGTCCACATTCAGTGATCAGAGAACTGAATGGAGCTATTCAATTATTCTGGCTGAGAGCTACCAATGGGGAAAGCCCATGGGGACAGAGGAGAACCAAGAGTTTCTCACACTATACTCTGACAATACAGCTGACCGCAGTGAGAGAACTCACGGAGAAATTACACTCCTGAAAATTGTACTCCTGAATGCAGAAAAGAATACCAGGGAGAAAAAAAAAGTAAGCCAATGCAATGTACTTTCTGCTGTCACCCATTTTAAATCACTGAGGCATTGTGTCCCACTGTTAGGTTAAATCGAATTATCACTAATGACAGAATATTGAGGCCCCAGCCTCTAACAACTTTCTTTTTCAGTATATCATCATTAAGAGATAACAATTTTTCAAATTTTTCAAAAACCTCCCTCTATGGAGGTTGAACCCTTCATCTTTTTCCTCCTTTTACCAAGGGTGGAGCATGATGAGTTTTGGACATCGGCAGGATTTACCTATCATTTTAGGGTTTTTTTATGGCATTCGAGAAGAAGTTATAACATGCAGAACTCAGTTGTAAAGTTGTTATTCATTTAGGCTTCTCAATGGGTGACTGAGTGTATTTAACTATTTGGAATATTAAGGCACACAGGCCACAACTGGCAGTGTGATTTGGGATTATTTTGGACAAAAAGGCAATGGCTGAACCCAGTGTACTTGACTGTCCTGATTTATGCAAGCCCCCTTAGAAAATAATGGGTTATAATAGGATGCACACTGTGGAAAATGTATTCTCTAGTGTAACCGCACTAAGGCAAAAAGAGTTACATCAGGGATTAATTTGGCGTTTACTCTTCAGATGTTTTTTCTGTGCTTGTAGCTATTACTGTTTTTTTGGCACAAACCCAGATTAGCCATTAGTGTGTAGATTGCCACTGCTCTGCCAAGCTTTTAGAACATAAACAAAAAATAAAAGCCACTTTGCTAAAATGACAATAAACATTTAAAGCCCAATAATATCTCCTTGTAACTTTGGTAACAGTAAAAATATGGAGCCAGCTTTCATGTACAAACATGGAAAATGGGCTAAAATCATTAAGGCATTAGAGACTTTACATAATTAAAATTGCCATTTTATATTTGCTGCAATAAAAATAGCTATTTTACTTAGAGTAATTACCAGTGATTTGTGTTACTGTATATGCTTATTAAAATGTTTATTCCTGTGAAGAGAAGATTAATTGAAGAATGGCACAAGAAAACTAAGGATAAAGAGTAGGGCTTTAGCAATACTTTACATCACAGGATACCAAAAGGGAGCCTTAACCTATTTTTAATTTGATTTCCTGAGAAATGTCTTAATCTAAACTGTGGCTGCCTTGTTATTGCTTTGATTTAATTAGCCTGAAGAACTATTATGTATTTCCATTTTATCTTCCACTTTGTGGTAGAACAACCCAAACCTTATTGTTGTCTTCATGTGGATCATACAAATCTATTTGATGGAGTGAAGAATATTAAAACTTTCTTTTTTATAAAAAAGTTAAATTTCAACCCTAATGTTTTAAAAGTTAGAAGAATTTCAGGCATGTGTGAGGGAGGAAAGGGGTAATGGGCAGATTATTTTAGAAATGTAAGAATACTTTCATTCCTTAAACAAAACCACTTTTCATAGCAGAAAAACACTAGCACAATTTGTAATGCACTGGTGGCCATAATAGATTGGAATATGAATATCATATGAATATTTGTGTGCAGAAAAAAATCCCTTTGACTTTAGACAAGATAGACAGCTTGTTCGCTAATGGCAGGCTAGGATTAACCTCTCCTCTCCCCTGCCCAAAACCAAAAATATTTCAGTGATGCCAGAGTTTCACCCTGCATAACAACTTCTGTAGCAGTGAAGTTTCTTACTTTAATGCTCCATTACTAGAACTATCTCTCTGAGATTTTATTTTACTAGGAAGAAGAAACAGAGCTCTTCTTTTTTACCTTTCTTGAAGGGGTTCTCCAAAAGTCATCTCCCTTCATCATCTCTGTAGCACTTCTCTTTTACCCCAGCTTGGGTTTATTGTGTTTGTGGAGTACACGTGACCAGAACTGTGTGCAGCATTACAGGTGAGTAACTTCTACAACACGAGTCATGTCATGGCAACAACTGTCCTGTCACTGTGGAAATAATTGCTGCTATTTCAGTTTTGGTTTGTATTTTTCTGTCCCACGGACACATCACAGTGGTGACAGCTCAGAAGGACTCTAGGAGTGCTCCCTCCACCTGAGTTTTTGATGTTAGCTTTCCCCAAAAGTAGCAGTCTGCACTTTATAACACAAATGGATGTTTTTAAACCTTTTTTTAAAAAAAAATGACTTAAAAGTTTGTACTGCTGAACCTCCTTTTCTTTTTATTACTTCAAGGTCATTAAATTCCTATTGTAAAATATTCTGCATCTCAGCTTTCATTTCCTTTCTCCCTTTTTCTTTCCTGTCTTTGAGCCCACATTCAGACTAATCATCCTTACAGATTGTGCGGCACATTATTTATTTTGCCGTTTTTACACTTTATCTTATTCCATGCTACAACCTAGAAGGCTTTTCTTTCTTTAGTCTCTTTTTATGTATATAGCTTTAAAACCTTTTCCTATTTGCTTTGACTTCTTTCACAAGGCCTAAGTCAGCTTGACTTTTATCAAATCTTATCTGTACATAGCCTGAGCTCCAGCGTGTAGCCTCCTGTGCTGCTCAGTGCTTCTTTCACTCTCCAAAGGTGCTTTGCCCTTGCAGATTATTTTTGTCATGCTGGATTTGAAACTCTTCTATATCTGCATTTTCCACTGCTTAGTATTCTGGTTTCTCATGTCTTTTGTATCTCTGATGAAATGTGAAACCCCACATATTCAAGTTTCTGAGCTCTTCAGCCCAGATAACTCCTCTGACCAGACCTTTTTCTGTTCTCCTGAGCTTCCCATTTTGAACTACTGAAGCAACAATAAGAGACCAGATGGAAAGTCCAAAGAAACCTTTTACTTTTATTCTTGTGGTCACTATATCCAGTTTATTTTCCACCAAATGATATGAACTGGAGAGACTCCTCAAACTAAAAGTATCTCCTAGTTGTTCTTATCTTTATTTTTTGGCATTCGTGCAAAGTACAGCATCTGTAGTTTTACAAAGCAAAGTCCTGGAAAGACTAAATGAATTCTTTCAAGATCATTCAGGACACCTTTCTCAAAGCAGAGAAGTGAAGCTTTTGGTTTCCTGTGCCAAAGTTATCTGAATGAAACCTGTTATCCTCCTCTGCATTCTGATATAAGCCCCTTGTAGATCCCCATCAACAAGCAGTCACTCTTTTTGATGCTTATTCTTCCAACTCACCTCAACTTCATTTCACTAGCTAGAAAGCAGGTTGAGGGGTGAAGCAAGAGCAGGAAAAGGGAAGGGAAAACATGAGCACTGCAGACAACAAAGATATTTATTTACCCACGTAAATCCTTACCCTGTTAAGGATGTGTAAATAGATAAAATTCAAAGACCAGGGAGAAAAAGCTCCTGCAACAATACTGCTTAGTGTTTTATACTCCAAGTTAACTTTAAATAGCTGTTCTGACACCACCAGTTATGGGACTGCAGAAGCACCAAACACAACAATGCTTTCACTCCACAGTCAATGGCACCTAGACTTACTATACTAAAGGAATGGCATTACAGTATGGCCAGGGCTCAGATATCTTAGAGAAGTGGGCTGAAGACCTTTGAGGAAATAATTGCAATGCAACATAGTACTTTTGAGGTATGTCTGGATGGTTTGAGAACCAGAAATATATCTGAGCCATAGCATCAATATGATTTAAAACTGAATAACTTTCTGTTTCCAGAAATAAAGCAAAGTTGTTATTTAATGGCTGAAATACTGCCATTTTCTCCAAATGCCAGTAATAATTTAAATTCATGACTTCTGTATTATTCATGTGGTCCAATTTAATATGAACAGTATTTCTGGTGCTCAGTGTTTATGAAGAGTGTCTCTTTAGGGTATACCTTACTTTATGACAAACAGATGCTAGAAATAACTACCTGGTGCTCTGCTGCTGTGAACTGGCATTAAAAATAGGGCTCATAATTGTCTATTCTGAACAAGAGAAAACATAAGGATCTTTTCTTGACAAGATGCTAGGGCAAGGTAGGATATCTCATTTTTTTTTCCCCGTTTCTCTTTCCTATCTACTGCTCGCTCTCTCTTCACTCAGAAAAAAACAGGTGCTACTGAGTGTGATTTACTGACTCATAAAGAAAACCCCACATTTTTTATTTCATTATTTGCTACACCATCTTTCAGGCCTTGGAAGCTTCAAAGATTAATAATCAAACATTTTATTTAGAGTTAAGGTGATCAGATGTAGAGGGATAACTGGGCCAAGCCACCCATTTTCCCTTCTGAGAACACACCTGCAAATGTAGTGCTATGGACCAGCACTGCTCCTGACATGATAAGCCGAAAAGGTGAATGTGAAATCTTGTAAACATGGATATAGCTTACTTAAAAACAACAAAAAGAAACCCACCTTGGCACTACTTGAAAAATAAAAAACAAAAAACAAAACCAATCCGAAGAGATAGTGATTCCTTCACATCTCTAATGCTTTCTTCTTGAACAAAGTACTTTTGGATCATTTTCATGCCTGTGTTTTTCCACGGAGTAGTAAGAAGAAAGAGGAGTAGATACTTGATTTTCAGTTAACAGGCAGAAGTATTAACTGAAATAAATAGCTTTTTAGAACAGTGAAGGATTGTCAACAACAGTGCAGCGAACAGCAGTTCCATCTCAATGTCACCTTGGAAGGAACATTGTAGACTCAGGAGATCCCACTTCATTCCACCACCAGAACCTAGTGGCACACGACACCCACTTTATTCCACCACCAGAACCGAGTGCCACACGACACCCACTTTGTGACTTCAGTTTTTACCTTGTTGATTTTACCAGAATTAACTAATAAAAGCTGTTTCTAAGGATGCTGCATGCAACGATTCAATTTTATGTGAAGTAGTTCAGCTATAACTGAATATAACTAGAAAATGGGTGCTTAATGAATTCTTCAATTAATATCTTCACTTCATCAGACAAATCATTTTATCTTAAAAATTTATCTAATCTTAATGACAACATTTATTATCACTGCTAGAATCCAGAATGGTTCTTCTATCAAAGTGCATGGAATATACAAATTTCAGTTTTGCAGATGAGAGCTACTAGTCTTTGACATGTGCTCTGATAGCAATACATCTCACTCAGACTTCATGGGATGGGCTCTTAGCTGGTGTGAACTGCTTAAGTCTCGCAGTCCATATCATCCAAGCTGAAAAACTTACTTCAATTTGTGTTTAGCAAAGAAAATCAAAGAATAATTTTAGAAATATTTCTCTATATTATTTATACTATCAGCCATCCTATGAAGCAACTGTGTTCTTTTCCTGGCATTAAAATCTATAAATGTATTTGTTCCTGCATGATTTGTTTACTTTCTATAAATGTAATTAGCGTTAAGTGCTGTTCTTCTGTTTCCTGTTTACTTGTTCCTCTAGGTTGAAAATAATAGCTTGATTTAGTATTATCTGTACCAGTAAGCAGTGATAACTACACAATTAGTGTGGTCATAGGTGGACTCTACACATTTATTTCATCTGTATTAATGTACTGGATCATGCTTTCCTAGTTATGTGATGGTATTGCATAACTGTAACTCTAACTGCCCACTATAGTTAATATTAATTTTCTGAGCACATCCATTGTATCACAGTGCAAGGTGGTGTGATGGTTTGTGTAACAGGCTAGTGGGGTATACTTCAAGCATATTACAGTGACAATGATATATAGTTTAACTTTAGAAAACAAATCCACTACAGATACAGCGATGAGAAGCAACAGTTAAGCAAGAATTAAAGAGAACAGCTTTAGCTTTATCCAATGCAGTGCTACAAATTCATAAGGAAGTAGATATTTTTAATTGTAACATTCATAATTTTTGAATTATTTGTAATTACATGACTGAAATATATAGTCAGTATTGGGGAGTGACTCTGTAAAATGAAACTGATTGCAATGCAAAAGTTAAAAAGAGAATAAAGCAATTAAAAGCAAAAATTGCCTCTTACCAACAAGCATACCATCACAGACCACTGCATATAATTTTTCCAGTCTTTTTTGCTTATTAGGAAAAAGTTAATTATATTTCTACAGATTATTGAAACTACTAAAAACACAAATAGAGAAACAGGTTCTAAATTTCCCTAGGATCAAAAACAGAACAGCATTCCATTAGCCTGCTTTGAATTGTACACCCAAAACTATTTTGAAAGGTTTACTTTATGGACAAGCCCAAATTTAGTATTTGATATAGTGTGGAGACATACTAGGAAAAACTAAGATACACACACAACCTATGAACTGGCATTTCTTCAGAAAAATCCATTATGCACATTTGGACTGAGCATCATTAAGAAAATCTGTGTATGAGCTATATTGTACACACCAATTTCATAATGATATGTATACTTGAATGCTACCAGGTATTGCAAGCTTTTCCCCACTCACTCTCAAATTCAGGATCTAGGCTGATCATCAAATAAGAAGAATGGGACTTAAAAATTAAAACCAAACCACACACCAAAAAAAACCCCAAACAAACAAACAAAAAAACAAAACATCAAATCCAAACAACAAAACCACAACAAAAATGCAACACCACAACAACACCTCCACCACCACAACGAAAAAACAACAAACCACAAAACCACACCAGATAGATACTCTTAATTTCTTTTTATATATCATTAAAGGCAGATTACAGTTTCATTCACTACAACACTGTGGGATTGATAAAAATTTCCTTCCTGTCTTCCTGTAGTTCAGTTAGAAAGCAGCAAAGATAAGGAAGATAAAAAGTAAGGTCAGAATTATTGTGTTACATATATATGTATGTATTGTTATAAATACATATATGTTATTTATTTAATAAGAGCACCAGAAATCAAGACAATTTCCATCCTTATAAAATAAGATGTGCTTACATGCAAACAGGCATACAGATAATTCTATGTGATAATACGAATAAAATAGTGATATGAAAGGCGACCTATACGATGACATATCCTTGCAGTAACAAGGAAGTCTTGTACCCACACGTATGAAAATAAACTAGGAATATGCATTTAGATACAGTGACAAAGTTTGACTTGATACTTTCCACTTTATGGTATAAAACATTTTTGACCTTGTTCTGAACATCTTTGGATAAATCACTATTTATCTTCCATTCCTTTCTGGATCTTATTAGATTAAATATCAAATTTTTTCTCAGCTTTCTCCTTTTTGTTCCAAATTCCCGTGGAAGTTAATCCTTGCAATCTACAGCACTAACTTGTGCATCTATGTCAAAACTTTGTTACTTTCTGGAATTTTTTTTCATAATGAAAATTGAAAAAAAACGGTTAGAAAACTGAGTAGGCTAAATAAACTTCTAATTGCTAACCTGAAATCTTCTGCACTTAAGTTTGGTTTTGCAGGGAAAAGAAATATTGATATTCTAATGCTTTGGGTATTTGTGAGATTTAGTGCACTTGAAAAAAAAACCTCCTACTTATTCATCAATTACAGCAAAAAGAATAGCAGTATCCACTAGTGACTTAAGGTAACACACTCAACTTGCTGTTCTTGGTCAAGATGAAGACAACATGTGAAGAGATGTGCACAACAATCGAACATCCAATTCAGCAAAATACAAATACCATGCTAAACACAGCACAGACACAAAGTTGTTCACGAATTTATGACACACAGAGAAGGAAGATCTGACCAAAGACTTTTTGAGGGATGCAGTGACACCACAGCAGTTTCCTAAGAAACAGCCCATCAGCATACAGCAGTGAGCAGTTATCCTGTGATGAGGTGTGTGTACCCTATGTCAGGAGGGTGGTACCTGGTGATATATGATATAGAGGTGATGTATGACAGCTGAAGAAGGAGTTTGCTCCTGCTGAGCTTTGTCTCTCCCTCCACTAAAGATACAGACCACAGCTGCCTCACACAATTGCTGGACTCACCACAAGGCTGTTTCACGTGTGGGGTCCCAGAACCTGAGGGATGTTCTGCTACTGCACGGTAGCTGAGAAGCCTGTGCTGAGGTCTCGCTTTCTGAAGACCTGTGTAGGAGGAAGATTGTCCCTTGTCTACCTTGTGATCTGTACCTCTCTCAGCTGGATATTCAGCTGAGATTATAACCTTGCTTGGTTAAACCAATGGAAACAGATTCCAGTACAGACAATCTTCTCCCAATTCACAAAAAGTAGATTTCAGCTCCTCTTAAATTGACTATAAACAGAAAAAACTGTAACCAAAATAAACCACTCTCTAAACCCAAGTAGGATTCCCTCCAGGAGTCTGTGCTGCTTAACAACATTAATTTAGGTGGATGCTATCGGTGGCACATGAGCCTGAGGCAAAAGCACTAAACATTCCCTTCCTGTGTTGAATCATTTCACACGCTCCTGCTATTTGGGATAAAGCACATTAGGAAACATACGATTTAATTTGTTTTATTGCAATGATGAATATTGCTCAGTTGCTTTTCTTGTTTGATAGTCAGTGGAAAATTAATGATTTACACATCATTAACCGATTACTATGATGTCATGTACTTCACTGATTTTTTTTTTTTCTGTGAAAAGGGAGAATGCAACATATAATAGAAGCATTTTTCCAAAATATTTTGATATCTGAGATATAACCAGACTATACTTCAACTACTTACTGTTGAAAACTCTATCATTGCTTCTGTTACACCATGTTTGTAAAGTGTTATTTCTAGCAAAGTAATATCTACTTTATGTTAAATGTATTTTTTAGACTAGCTGTTGTGCAGCAACTACATAAGTTCTAGAAAGACTACATAATCGAGAACATCCTTAATCAAACCACAGCTAAGTGTTTTCAAAATACAAGATCAAGTTTTCTAAAACAGATACTTACACATGAGATGATTGTGCATCTAGCACCTAGACACTCAGATTGGCAGGGGACAACTAAATTTTAGTGTAAAGTGAAACCCCAACTTTGTACCCAGTCATTAAAAGGTCTGTTTCTAAGGTCTCTCAATTCTTTCAGAATAAAACTAGCTGGAACTTTCCATAATGTTACATTGATTACTATATTTATGCTGAGCTAATCTGTACTTATGAAAAATTAATCCTATACTAAAAATTGAAAATCATTAATAGGGCTCAAGGGAGGAAGATCTCACAGACTTAGAAGCATAACTGTTTGTTCATCTTATGTCCAGTCTATGAACAAATATACACTTAGCTTGGAAAAAAAGATCTTTTGGGGTATCATGAAGACCTCCAGCATGGAGGAGCAGGCATACACACTTGACTGGGAAAACTGCTGCTTAGGCCTGCTAATGGGCTAATAGGCTCCCACGTGGGACCCACAAAGAACTTCAAACACGATAAACTGATGGACCAGAAATCACCGACCCCTCTCTCTGACTGAATCACAAGAAAGACTGAACGAGGTTGAACTGAAGTACTTCCATAGGCTTTCATTCTCAAATTCACAAACGAGAGTTTTTAGCACACATTACAAACTTAGGGTTGTTCACAGCATGATGTGGCTCTGAATAACGAGGTGAATTGATTAGGGGTTAAGGGTTTTTTTGGCCATCTTAAAAGCGATTTGAACAGAAATTAGGTACCAAAGTGGTTTGTTTTTTTTTTTTTTTTCTTTTTAAAGACATAAACATCAAATACAAATCCTGTTATAACTAAATAGAGAATGAAAGAAAAAAAATATTAGGCAGAATTTCTGTACTCTGATTGTGACAGAATTAAGTAGTTGAATAAAACTGCAATAAAAGAAGAAGCTGGATTTAAAAAGGTCCATATTCCCACTGACGTATTCTATGAAAACTATATCAGAGCACAAACTTCTAGTGGCTCTCCTTTCATTCCAGTGGACTTCAGAAGAGTCTTAGTATGTATCTGAGAAACTATCTGTGGCAGACCAGCAAGGAAACAAATGCCATTACTCAAATGGCAAACAAAAATTTCAACAACTAATTCAGTTTCCCAAACAATGCATTTTTAGTCAGCTGTTTGTTTTTTTTTATTTAAGTCTGAAGTTTATTCATCTTAGTCCTGTGACAAGCAAAGAGGAAAAATACTAGAAAATATGAAATGTTTACTTTTGATATTCCTAACAATACATTACTTCCAATTTCAAAATAAATATGGAATAAAATGCATCTAAAACTGCACAGGAAGTTTAATTTTAATCAAGCCATTTTTGGAGGTGTTGAAGAGGGGAAGATATATCACAGGTATTTTAAACACACTGCTAGGGGATGGTATCAGCTAGGACAGGAGAAGACAGATATTAGACATTACCAACCTACATTAGTACAATTAAAATTGTTTTCTCTCTGTACATCAAGGGTCCTGGCCATAAGCCTGGAATATAAGAATAACTGAGTATGCTGTTAGCTTTTTCACAAATCTTGTATCCGATGTTTACTTAATCATTTTTAATGTTTACTAGCCTGTTTGCATAGAATGATGAAGAGGTCAATTATCTATATCTTTATCTGAAGAAGAGAAGTTATCTTCTGTTGCTTAGTGGAACTATAATTCACCATGGCAATCAAAAATCTTGTAGCATTATCATTCTCACAGTGAGAGTGAGAATATTTCTTATCAAGCAAGAACACTTTTTTCCTTCTAAGTAGTAGAAATTTTTATTCATTTATTATTTGCTTTATACAATAATATTTTTTCCGTATTCTGATGGTCATCAGGTAACACTGTCAAACTTTGCTGTAAAAAGATATGCCAGAGAAGAAACCTAGGCAACCTAGAATTTCACTATTAGTAATACAAGACAAAAGAGTTTAAACTTCTAAACCAAGTTCCATCACAATACTGAAAGTTTCCCAATCCAATTTTTATTTTAAGCAATTTCTGATAAGAGAAAGGGGAGTGGAGGAGGGGGCGATATTTTTAGCAACATTAGTTTGTAAGAATAAAATACTAGTTTGGAAAAATTACGACACATTCATTATATGTAATTCATACAGAATTTGACATTCTCATGACTAAGTCATCATTGTTCATGGATTTTTTTTTTTTTAATTTTTAAACATCGCTAATGTATGAAAGTATCACTTCAGTTTGCATATGGTGACCCCACTCGTGACAGGAACTGCCCCAGATTTCAGGAATCGTTCCGTACATTGCTAAAGCAGCCTTCCTTTTATGGGGCTAAAATTTCCCTGTGGGGTCTAAAATAAGGACACCAACAACTTTTTTTTTTTTTTCCTACTTGTTATCCCTGTTCAGTGAACAAGTAAAGGTTTTATCTGATAACTGTATGTGCATGAATGATATCATTCAGCAGTGATGCTGTCAGGAGTTAGTCCTCTGGCACTGGTCAGTGGCTTCCTGCATTATCTTTTTCCTCCCATCTGGCCTTCCCCAGCAAAAAGCTTTCCTATTTGTATGAAGAAATGTTTTCTGGACATGCAGGCCATACAATAAAGTCATTTCAAGTGTATGGATTTATACAGCCTCACATGCTCTCAGTCTATTTCTTTCGACTGTCACAGACAAAATCAAAATGTGTAAATTTAATGTAACTTTTTTTATGAATACTTAAAACATAATCGCATCTTCTTTATGGGTCTTCTGCTAGCTTAGTCTCATTAAAATTCATTCTTATGAATGTGCACTGCAGAGAAAAGGCTGCTAACATGTCACAATAAACCAACTGTCTGAAACCCTGCAGAAAAAAAAAAGAGGTAACATTTGCCTTGTACCTTGTAGTTTACGAGACAAGATATCTAGAAGCAGCTGTAAAATGGTCATAAAATAAAATTGGAATTTATATCAAAATCATTCTTAATACCTTGGGGCTTTTCTATCTCTGCATAGTTTACCCTGAGAGATTTAGTGGTGGAGTTTTATGTTAACCATCTGAAAGTTATAGTGGAGTTGTCAGCAATACTACCTCTTTTTGGTGTGTCTGCCTATATATCAGTCTATTTATTTTTAAATAGCAAGATAGTAACCCCCAGAAGGTGTAATATGAAAATGCTATTGGCAACAGCTGAACAGTTATAGAGCTGTTAACCATCCTTAATGGAAATGCTAGTAAATGCAAGCTGCCTTTTTTTTTTTTTTTTACAATAAGTATTTTTTTATAATAAACAGGGAGCATGAGGTAAAATGGACTCGCACACCACCCTTGCTGAGTAGGTACCCCATAGACCAGGGCATTTTTCTGACTTCTACTTAGAAATTCTCCCAAGAGAGATGTATTAAAAACAAAACAAAACAAAAGCAAATGCAGCAGCATGAGAAACTGCAAGAAAATTCACATACATCCTGAATGAATTATGAAACATTTCCTTTATGGTGGTGTCTGGGGCACGGGTGGGAAGCAGTTTCCATAAAGTGATATGAAAAAAAGAATCCTGAACTCAAGTCCTCTTCTCAGATATGGAAGATGTGTATGTGTACATATATGTGATAAGAAAGTTCAAGGAGTAGGTTTATCAAAATTGAAGGACTTGCACTAAAAAAAAATTTTAAAAAAGTATTATAAATGCTTGCATCTTACTCTAGGTTCTGCCTGATGAGTAATAGCCCTAATGATTAAGATTTGCCATAAAATATAGTTTATTTGGCAACAAAACCATGAAATTTTCACTTTCATGCTCAGACTTGATGCTTCCTAGTGCTGTCTGAAGTTTTACAAGAAAAGTTTGCACAGCTTCATTATCTCATGAGCTGAGTCTCAAGTCTAATCTCAGTATTTATTACGCTCAGCTTTTATCTATTCTGTATAAGCTTCTAAAAATGTGTCATTACAGAACTCAATCAAGGTTCCTGTTCCCAGATACACTAGTATTCCAACCCAAAAAATCTGTACTGGTAACTTTGACATAAGGGGTTTCTCGGGAATGAGATGAACGTGAACTTGTACAACCAAAGTTCAGTCTGAAATTCTTATTTGAAAAGCAAAACTAACTGCAATGTTTAGTTGCGGAATAATTACTGAGGGGGCAAATTGTTGAAACTAGTTATTGAGAATATGCTTATTGAGAATAAAGTTATATCTACATCTTCAGCACATAAGGTAGCTGCGCAGTGGGTAGGGAATCTGCTCTGCATGGTTCCCCGCCCCGCAAAACCTGGCCATCATTCTTGGATAGCAGTGCATGGGGGGATCCCAGTGTGCTGGCACTAAGGAGTACAGGGGACTGAGCCATGTGGAGGCACCGTGGGCAGGGTCTGGGTGCAAAGCAGGTACAGGAACCAGATGGTACCATGCACTTAGCTGCTGTCAATTAAAAAAGCTAAATGTTCCATTCCATCCAAAATTCTAGTTGCTGAGCTAGTAGATGTGTTGAAACTTGTTCTGTGGATAAACTTTGCTCATTATAATCTCATTATAACACCAAAACACACCTCCGTGCGTAAGGATACACACCTCCATCATACCGCTCCGCTCCCTTGAGTATGCACTGTGAAGTTTTTACCTTAAAAATCAAAGCGAGTCTTTACAGCAATCAATAACAAAGGCATCCTGGCTTGTATCAGGAATAGTGTGGTCAGCAGGACTACAGAAGTGATTGTGCCACTGTACTCAGCACTGGTGAGGCCCCACCTTGAATACTGTGTTCAGTTTTGGGCCCCTCATCATAGAAGGATATTGAGGTACTAGAGAAAGTTCAGAGGAGGGTGATGAAGCTGGTGAGGGGTCTGGAGCACAAGTCAGATGAGGAGCGGCTGAGGGAATTGGGGCTGTTTAGCCTGGAGAAAAGAAGGCTGAGGGGAGACCTTATCGCTGTCTATAAGTACCTGAAAGGAGGTTGTAGCATGGAGGGTGTTGGTCTGTTCTCCCAAGTAGCAAGTTGATAGGGCAAGAGGAAATGGCCTCAAGTTGCACCAGGGGAGGCTTAGATTGGGTATTAGTGTAAAAGTCTTCACAGAAAGGTTTGTCAGGCACTGGAACAGGCTGCCCACGGAAGTGGTTGAGTCACCATCCCTGGAGGACTTTAAAGAGCATTTAGACGAGGTTCTTAGGGACATGGTTTAATGCTGAAGTTAGCTTATGGTTGGACTCTGTGATCCCGAGGGTGTCTTCCAACCAAGATGATTCTATGTATGTATTACTAGACTACCTCAAGCTCCACCGAAACATACAAAATAGTATAAAGTACTCTAAAAATAAGGAAAAGTTAGGGAAGACACCATTACTGAGAAGTCAAGGAAACAGCATTGCAGACTTCTGGGATCAGTCAACGGCTGTGCTGATCTTCTCCCCATAAAAGGATGCTTTTGGGTAAGATTTACACACCTGGTTATACCAAGTGTTTCCCCAGGACACTTAGACCTCAAGCTTATATTTATAATCATATTAGTAGTGCTATGTAGTCATCTTACAATATCTATATATTTGGTACCAGTAAGTGTTTCTAGCAACTAAAGGGTATTTTTGCAACTAAAGTGTATTTTTTTTCAACAGCAATCTAAAATAAGTTGTGTCATTGCTTCATTAAACCTCATTATTTGTGGATCCAGTAATGAGAATTTATCATTGCATGTGCTCAGGCTTATAGTATATATTATACTGTTTGTGAATTTGTGCAAGCATGTAATCACAATGACCACGACCCGACCCTGCACTATTAGTGAATCCATAATCATGTGAATTCAATGCCGGACTGGCTGTTGAGCACAGTCAGACTTATAGTACTGACTGGGGTCATTTGATGTAATTGGGCATCAGTCAGGAGTTCAGCTCAGCCACCCCCAAGTGAAGTACTGAGGACAAGCTAGTATGCAAGGGAGCTTAACTTCTGCTGAATTAACCCTCTTAATGCAACATTAGTATATCTTCCTTTATTTGATTACTATCTTTTACAGGGCTGTCTAACACATTAGTGGTGAGGACCAAAATGAAATAAAGAACAAAAGAAAATATAGAACAATTACCCACAGTTGTTTGCAGTATGATTACACAGGGAACAGTCAGGCTTCTTCTCCTGATTAGAGGAAAAGAATCTTCTTTCAGGTTCATGAAAATTATAAAATGGAGAGTTCTGCATGGCGTAAAACCAGATTATGAACCACCAAGCCTCAAAAAGTTACCTGCTACAGAGCAAAGCTACTGCTACTCTTGCCCATGTGAGCACAGGCCACTCCAGTGTAAACTAGAAGGTGTTGGCCTAGACCACTGCTGATCATGGGTCTGCACATGATGGGTGTGCCCCGCTGCCAGGCTGAGCTGGGACCTCACATTCATAATACTCCAGATCTGAGGACTGCCTGCTACTGACTAACAGAATGTAAGCTCTACAGATTTCTGGACATATATACTTCCAAGAACACTGCCAAAACTTGCATGTAGTACTTCCTCCTTATTTCCAGCCTTGCCTTCATTCTATATCTATAGCCACTTTGTTTTAAGATACAGTCCAATGGCTCTTTTCTTATAATAGGCCATGCTAGGTCATGAAATTTCACTTTTTGGGTGCAGCATCTCTACTCATGAAAACTGCAAGTCATTAAGGAACTCCTGATATCTTTTAAGTATTTCTTGCTGGAGAACAGAGAAAGAAGTGGAAGCGGGAACCACAACAGAAGTCTGTACTACAAGATCTTTCACCACTAGAGCTTTAGGTAGCCAATTATATGCAAAGTGGTTGGAGAAGAAGCTTAACTGTTATCTTGTGTCATGCATAGCAATGCAAAATTTCATAGTCTTTTAAGATTTGGTACACCTGCAGCAATAGCTAGAGCAGTAGGCATTGCTACTGTAGAGAAGATTTAGGAAGTCCAAAGATGCAGTAATTAGGCTGATATAAGGCTATATCAGGGAGAGCCATAATCAAATATTTTAATATACTAGGCTTTGCTTCGGGTCCTTAAACACTGTTTGAAATTATGACAGAGCTACAGGCAGTTTAAGAAATAAAGCAAGAAAAAAACCCACACAGCTTTCTTTTCAAGAAATTAATTTCCTCTGGGAATAGAAATGCTGGGTTTGAGTTATCCTAATCCTCTTGAGCCACTACATGCCTTTAATGAAGTGTGGACAAAGCCAGAGAGTGCTTAAGAAACAACAGAAAAGAGTTCCAAGACCACAGAGGATGCCACATTTCTTGTTGGAGTAAATAGGTTTAAAAATTTTGAAAAAATGAATCAAATCTAAATGGGATTTACATTTCCTATGAGCAAAATGTCTGATGAATTTGTCTTGGCTATGGAGAGACCAGAGCTAACTTTAACCAGAATTTGATGAAGTCGAATAACCTAGGATTTGCAACTATTTGATTATCTTGGGACAAAAGCCAGGTAGGTAATGTATTCCTAGGGAAGTGTGGATGAAAGTATATTTGGTACCAATTGACTGTTACCACCCATGTATGATACCATCTGGAAGCATGCTGGCAGCTTTGGGAAAAAAAAAAAAAAAACACCAAAAAAACCCCAAACAAACCCACACCTTCAATAAAAAGAAGAAAAGCCGTTAAATGGTCTCAGTATGTGCATTAAACAATATAAGAGGTTTGTTTAAAAACCTTCTGTTCACTTTATTAACTGAGACTATATCAAAATATGTTGGGTGATAAGGCAAAAGTAGTACCTTTTTACAGTAAGATATTTTTGTGGTTTAGGAGCAATTAGATTATGTTCAGTAAAAGCAGAATCACACTAGTGAGAAGCACGATGCCACCAGTTTCTTTTAGGGGGCAAAGAAAACTTAGGCATCATACTCCAATGCCTAATAGTGAGGTGCCCAGTCACCCATAGAAATCCTGAGCTAGGACTGAAGCAGCCAGTGTCTCAGACACATGGACAACATGAGGGTCCTTAGAACAGTATTCACAGCAGCCCGTGGGCCTGGCTATCCAACATCCAGTGTGGAGGCCCAAAACCAACTTTTAGACCTCATAAGTAGTTAAGCATCCAAAGTCCACGCTATGAGACAGGCATTTATTTCCTCTTAAGATTTACAGCATTGATTCTTCTCCAGAGGTGAGATGCTTTCCTCTCTTCTCCCACTCCACCAGAAAAATGAGAAAAAAGGAAGTCGTGTTCAAGCTGAGTTGTATCTCATTCCTCAAGAAATCAGTGGGACTACTCAATGACCACGATGCTCCTAAATGTTAGAAAGCACAGCAGAGACTGGCCATAAATCTGAAAACTTTTTTCAGATATGTTGTTACAAAACAAGCTCATCTGCGAGTACTTTAATTTAGTTATTCAAAAAAAAAACCAAAAAAACAACGCTTAAAAGTGCTCTGCACAGCATTAGGTGTCTAAGGCCTATCACAAAAGCAATCAGATCACTTCGGAGACCAGCTGTGCATCAAGTAGATTGCTTTCATCTAAGTGATAAAAACCTTGTAGACTGTGAACAATACTGGGCATAAAATGTAACATTTTTAATGAACAACATAAAAGAAGAAAGAATGAGCGCACAAGAAATGGCAATCTAGTCAGAAGATGGGGAAAAGGAGCCTCTCTAACCTGACATTTTATAGCAAGTGGGTTTTGCAGTAAGCAGAATTTAGAGGGGAAAACAGTATTTTTCTCTTCTAATTAATCCAGTTAGGGTACCTTGCAAATCAATCAGGAATGTTCAGTCATCAGCTGACTGAACCTAAAGAACAAGCATTCAAGTATTTTGGACCTGCTTCAGATGCAGAATAAGTTGATGAAACTCCATTAATTTCAATGAAGATGCAAAATTGGCCTTTTTACTGTAATCTGCTACATCAACATGAAAGTAAAAGCATAAACCATTAAGCATATAACTGCCTTTATATTTTATTTCTTTTATGAGGACATTAACAGCAGATTATATCTTTTGTGAGCCATCTAACAGGACATTAACGATGGAAGGGTGCCCAATAAATAAAATGATTGTTATTACTACTAGTTATAGTTGGTCTGCCAGTACCAACCGCTAAAATTTTAGTGTTAGAATGTCAGGAGTTACTTCAGCACTCTGCATTTCAAACCATCTTCAAGTGTTAGCATTATTTTGTTCAGCCCAACTTAAACACAACTAAAACTTCATTTCAGTATCCAAATTTATTTTTACTTTCAGGTGCTGCAGGTTCATAGTGGAGATTTGAGTGCTCCAGTGCAGGTACAGGCCAGTCCAGAATGAGAAGCGAGGAGAAAATAAGGAGGAGTTTAAACTCAGTCTGACAGAAGCACAAGTGGATGTGGACTTGGAAAACATCTGCACAAATATTTCATGCCCTTCTCAACACTGGTTTTTAATCTGTGGTATCTTTCTATATTTTGTTGTGCATTCTCAACTGCTACCATTCCTAATGTAGTGATCCATCGCACTATTTCAAAATTCAAGATATTTCAAAGTATCTTGCTCACAGGCAATTATGAGTATTTTGTATTTCATTATAAAAACGAAAACCCAACTGAAAACTTGGAATCAAAATTCATTTTTCAAATATGCCTCATTCAATGCCAAAGGCTCTAGCCATATTAAAAAGTCAATAATTTCCAAGAGCAATGGTTACATGTGTGAACCCAAAGTATATGTGGATATATACTCATGTACACAGAGACACAATCTTTTCTTAAAAGAGTTTAAGCTTTTTAGATTCAGCCTACAGGTCTGGATTGTGAAATAAAAATCTTGGTTTCAATTTTCTCCTGTCCCAAATTTTCACTTTCTTTTATACTTTAAGGCAGACAAAATCTACAACCTTGACAATACTCTGCTAGCAGTTACATCTGAGCAACCTTACTGAATTTACAGAGAGTGCACAGAAAGAAAGGTGAGCATATTTTGTCTACAGAAACATGCAACATCTGTCTTGGTTTCAAAGTTGTGGAAAGTAGATATTGGTCCCTAGATATCAGTATTGTGTCATTAGACTACTGCTAACACTTGCCTTTTCCTGAACTTCCTGCTACTGGAAGACAAACTTACACGCTTCTGTTTTGGAAAACCTCGTCATTCAAGAAAAACGCATTTTAAAAGCCCAGAAAGGACTCAAACCAAAATGTTGAAAGAAAACAATACCCTTTTCTCTTAAAATACTGATGTCTTGGTATTAGTCAGTTAAAAGCTTAAAAGGGTAATATTTGTGCTATAAGTTCACAGCCCACAACTGGATCTTGAGTACTTATTATTACTTGATTTTCCCTTCTTTTACTTCTTTTTTTTTTTTTTTTTTTTTTTTTTTTTTCCCATACCTTATTGCCTTGTCTTTCTTTGTCTCTTCCATGCCCAGAGGAAATCTACTGGCTGACACCTAAGTTAAGTACTGCAGGCCTGACTCCTTCCCATGACAGAAGAACTGTTTTTGTAGGCCTTTAAAAATATCTTTTGATGTGATTAGTCCTAATAAAGTGTACTAACCACTAAGCTCTTAGAGAGCCAGCCCTACTCATTGATGGCAGATCAAGGATACCAGCAAAGCAATCTCTCCCAAGAACTCTTTGAAATCAGTCTTCCCACTGCAGGCAAACTTCTCTTATTTTTGAGATACTACCTCAAGTTTCCATATACAACTGTTTTTTGACCGCTGAAGACAGACTAATTTAAAAAAAATAATTAAATACCTCCAATCCTAGCGGTGTGACCGACCAGCAGACAGAGGAGAGAGGAGGAGAGAACAAGATCTCCTGCTACCACCCAGGAGAAGGCATATTGCCTTTGGAACAGCCAGACCTCCTCACAGCCACCAAGTCCAATACTCCCCACAAGGCAAAAGAGCATCTTGTGGTACCTGCTTGTTTCAGCTGAATGCACAAGAGGGGCAACTCACTGAATCTCCAAGCAGTTTTATGAAAAGACTCACAGAGCATCATGCATGTCAGGCATAGGTCAACAGGACATCAGAAACAGCAGCAGATGCCTGATAGCCACCTAGTAGCAAGGGGGGTGATAAGGCCCAGCCACAGGAATTCATGAAAGAACATAGGGCCGTACAGAAATGCAGCTTTTTCTTTTTGTTTGGTTCCTCCCCACAGCCTTTTTCTTTCCCCCTCCATATTTTATAGAAGGGTTCTTCAGTGTACTTGCTTATACAGACACCTTCTAATGTGAAGATGCATGGAGCCAACAGTCCTGACTCATAGCTTAAAAGAGCAAAAATACTTGATGACTCATATTTTTTTTTTACTACAGACATAAGGACATAAAACAGTGCTACCAAATACCTTCTTGTTTTCCCTTCTGTGTTAACAGCTTGTGCTTATATTCTGTCTCTCTCTGAATAAACTAAGCCATAGCCCATAGAAGCAGTGTTTTTGATCTGAGTGACTTCTAAGGGACTTCAAATGGCCTCAACAAAAAAAAAAAAAAAAAAAAAAAAGAGAGAGGCAAGAGGTGCAATGAAAAGAAAGGAGGCATATTTTCTACATAGAGAATATGAGTCCTGTATGTACAGATACACGCACTCTCTTCTGGTTTACATGTGCCAGTGGAGCTGGTCCTGGAGCATGCATAGTCTTACGAACAGACTTCCCTCTACTATAGCAATGGTGTTTGTCTGCACCTGCACATACAATATAGTGGGGAACTCCAGAATAGGATGCACTGTTGTGACCTCTCACTCTTGGGCATGGAACACTAAGCTGGGACATGTAAGTAGGTTGTTGGGTGATGTGTTTCCATTGCTTAGTTAGGCACAGGTAAGAGGCAGCCAGCATCTGCAGGGGAGCAAGTTTGCAAACCTTTTTAACCAAATACTGATCATTGCCATTGATCAGGAACAAACACAAAATTCTGCTATATTGGAAAGCTAAAGACAGAAGGACTACTATGTCAGAAAAGATACAGAAAGACTTTAGAAAACACAAAGGAAAAAGAGAGTGTGTGGGGGCATAGAGTTTTGTGGCACACATTAACCATCTTGATGCCTGGTTGTGCCTGTGGCTGCAAAGAATCAGGAATGGGATACAGGAGGCAGGCACTATTGTCCCAGAATACATCCATCATTGATACCTCTGGTCTCTCTGAGCCACTGCTGGTGGTAAGACCCTAGTGTTGCATGCAGTATTTGGGATGGCATACCCATCTATGGCTTCAGTAAACTCTGAATCTAGAACATGGATCAGTCCAGGACGTTTTATATGGCAACAAGCCCAGAGACTAGTGGAGATACAGGTTCACAGACCTCCATGAGTCAGTGACTTTGGCAGACCCACCAGCATTCAGCTATTATGCCATAAAGTATTAAGACTAACACATGGATAGCTTCCAGAGTCTGACGCAGTCCAGATACATTTGTGTTGCTTCTTCAGGTCTTTCCAGTTCATGATATAGATCCCACACTCCAAAATGGAAAAATCTACCATTGACAACCCACATTCTGGCTGATTTTATGGTCTCAAAGATGTTGCAAATCTATGTTAAAAAACTGTCAAAGCACAGCAGTGTCAGTTTACTGGTGGCAGAATCTTAGCTAGCTATGCTCTCCAGGTATTAAAAACCAGCTGAAATACAGTTCTTGTTCACACCAATCATATGCTGATAGACTCAGAAATAAAGATGCTTTCTCATGCAATTCTGGTCTTATTTTCCCTGGTTCTGTCCAGTATGGATTTTCTCACTGTTTTTCTCTTGTCCTGAACTCTTGATAGCTATTGCAACATGTTGGTGCAGGAGGATGACTGTGGACACTGAAAGACAGTAGGTCCCTGTCTCTTACACATGACTTCCACTATAGGGCTGGGAATATTGCAGGCAAAACAGGGAAAAGCTAAAAGGGACTCGCTGGTGACTGATGCAAAGGCTTATGGATAAGTGAGATGCCTGACAACTCCAGATGTCTTGTTCATACTGAACAAGACAAAGCCATTCTGAAGCTAAGAATGGTTCCTAAGAGGTGGTGGGTGCAACAGATACTCCTTTGGAAAGGTCTATCACAGAAGATGTGGCTGAAGAATAGCAGCATATAATTTAAGGACAAACTAATAAAAACCAAATTACCTGCACATCGAGGCTTTAAAAGAGGTCACAATTGTGACAGGGAAAAAAAAAAAAAAAAATTCCCCTAAAAATCCCCTTAGGCAAAGCAGTAACAGTCTGAGTTACATGACAGAGAGGAAAAACAAGTCCCCCAAACTATATTGCCTCACAAATACCCTAGCTAAACACAGGTAACCACATATATCAAACACAGTCTTGCTAATACAGCATATCTGACAATAACTACAGATGAGCAGGCTCATCTGTAGAAATGAACAACATCAAGGTTTCTTCAAAGGTTTGGTTTAGAGACATAACTACTACTTTTCCTCACGGGGAACCATCCCTACACAATAAATGCCTACTCCAACAGAAGGGGCAGACTGGGATTTTACTTATGCTGTTAAGTTACAGAATAGCATCAACAATACAGAGGCTATCAGAGGCTGACATCTCTTGCACCAGAACAATGTAAACAATTATTTTTTTGAAAGTTACATCGAAATTCATGAGGATTTGCAAACATCTAAGGATATAAATACAATAAAAGTCTCAGCTTTATTTAGAGTCCCAGAAGCTGCTGTCATTTCATGAAAGCAACACTGTCCCAGCTTTGAGAGGAAACAATGTAAACTGCAGCCACCTCCAAAGGGCAGTTGTGAAGCTGCTGCCAAAGACAGGTAAGTTTATCCTTTTGTTTGTAACAAAGAGACCGTGACTAACCTATTTTGTTAAAAAAACGTTCCAGATGCATCATCATCACAGGTAGAACTGCTGAATTCAAGGATGCAATGATGCAGACTAATAACTACATTGCTGTCTTACACATCTTGGGAAGACATGAAAGTCCACCAAAAAAAAAAAAAAAAAAAAAATAAGGCACCTCTGAAACTGGCCTGAGCATAAGCCACCTAACTCCAAGCAATGGTTCTGACATTCTTAAGAACAAAACAAACAAACAAATGTGATTAAAGGAACATGGTACTGATATCTGATTGAAGTTTCATAAAGCACCAGCCAAACAACATCATTAAGAGATTTTTTCAAGAGTCATATTTTATACAACACTGACCTGTTAGACAAGTCTTGGACATTGAGTGAAGCCTGCCACATTTGCAGCCATTGTTGAACAAAATGTATATTTTTTCTGCATTCCCTAGTTACATGCTTTGCTCTTGTGAGATACTGCAGGGACTTGATTCAAGCATTTGACTTAATTCTCTAGATGTTGATTTACTTTGTCCAGTACATAGAAATTTACTGTTTTGATGACCAGCAAAAAATTCAATTAGAAAAGTTAAAAATGCTGCATTTTCAAGGTAACTCAAATGTAAGAAAATCTGCTATAACATTGGGATAGTTACAAGTAAAAACTGTTTGGCTATTTGCTACTACTCAGAACAGCATGCAATACTGCAGTATGGATAGCCTGTGAAGAAACAAGTTCAATATATCTAACAGCATAAAATATTTGTAAGAAAGCAGAAGTTCACATCTTGCAGAGATCAGCAAATAAGCAAAGCAGTAATTTCACATCCATAAGTCAGGGACTGTTCACAGTGCAGGTTCAGTATTCAGCAGCTGCCATCTTCATGAAATCATAGAATCGTAGAACAGTTTGTGTTGGAAGGAACCTTTAAAGGTCATCTAGTCCACACCCCCTGCAATGAGCAAGGACATCTTCAACTAGATCAGGTTGCTCAGAGTCCTGTCCAGCCTGGCCTGGAATGTTGCCAAGGATGGGGCATCTACCACCTTTTTGGGCAACCTGGGCCACTGTTTTACAACCCTTGTTGTAAAAATTTCCTTCCTCATATCTAAGCTGAATCTCCCTTGCTTTAGTTTAAAACCATTACCACTTGTCGTATTGTAACAGGTCTTGCTAAAAAGTCTGTCCCCATCCCTCTTACAGGCCCCTTTTAAGTACAGAAAGGCCGCAATAAGGTCTCCTCAGAGTCTTCTCCAGGCTGAACAACCCCAACTCTCTCAGCCTGTTCTCACAGCAGAGCTGTTCCAGCCTTCTGATCATTTTTGTGGTCTCCTCTGGCCCCTCTCCAACAGGTCCATGTCTTTCTTATAATGGAGGCTCCAGAGCTGGACGCAGGACTCCAGGTGAGGTCTCACCAGAGCAGAGCAGAGGGGTAGAATCACCTCCCTCAACCTGCTGCCCATGGTCCTTTTGATGCAGCCCAAGATACGATTGTCCTTCTGGGCTGCAAGCACACATTGCAGGCTCATGCAAACATGGCTCAGTCACTGGATAAAGAGTTACGGAAAACTGGAAGAAAAACCAATTCTGAACACTGCACATTGTTATTTAAATACACACTGTGTGTGCATATGCATATGTGCATGAATACTTACAGTGAAAAGCACTTTACTAAGATTGAGGCTTTGCTCATGTCCTTTCAATTATTCTTTAGATCCTATTTGTCAGTATATTTTGTTGGTCCTCACTATTCAATGGAATTAGCTTTCCAAAAGAAAATACTCATCCCCAGATACTAGATAGATACTCCACAGCAGAATTAACCATTTTATCT
This sequence comes from Nesoenas mayeri, assembly GCF_963082525.1. Taxonomy (NCBI): domain Eukaryota; kingdom Metazoa; phylum Chordata; class Aves; order Columbiformes; family Columbidae; genus Nesoenas; species Nesoenas mayeri. The sequence goes on from NC_137541.1 coordinate 79,935,773, forward strand.
GATAATCTGGCTTCTTCCTGATCATTAAATAAATAGGCCCTTTCAGACACTATTAAAATTTCCTTCTCTTTTATAGTTTTTATTTGTGGATAATTTAGAAGTAAGTGATTATGCTTATTTGAAACCCAAATTTCAAGATGTGTTTTACTGGTTATTGGTCAGAAAAAATTATCAGGCCACTGATTTTAGTCTGTTTACATGCTGCAAATACATACAATATGCATGTAAATTCAAGATTTGATTTCTGGAAGAGCTCTGGAGGAAATTATAAATTTTACTTCCTGTAAACATTTATCCTATTAAAATTCACTAATTCACAGATTCATGAAAGTCAAACATTGAAAACATATGACTAACTAAAATCAAGCTCCCCTTAACTCTTAGGTGATTTTTGATTTTTTTTTCAGCACCAGTTCACGTGCCCCAATCTAACTTTTATTTCCCTATTTAAAAAGCTATGTTTTGTACTAAAAATTTATATATGAAAAAAAATCATGACTGTGAAAGGAACCCCAGAACAGAATCAAACCCACTGTTTGGACCACCAATGGATCAATTAATCTCATACAATTCTTGGTAGATATTTATTTAATCTGTTCTTAAAGATCTCACTCTTTAGGGCATCGGACCAAGTGGTGGCAAGGTTTTGTTGTTTATGGTTTTATTGTTTTTAAAGTTCTTGCAAGTACTCTTATTGCCTATTCTATAATAACTCATCTTTGCTGCAATGAAATCTATTATCTTCCATTCCATCTAGTATACAGACTATTCTTGCTCCCTCTGAAGCAGCTATTAACATAGATGAACACTGTTGCATCCTCCTCCCATAGCCTTCTCAAAGCTAACTAGCCTTCTTGTGGCCCAGTCAGTATTCTGATAGACCTCTGCTCATTTTCACTGCTTTGTCTTTAGTTTGTCCTCCTTGAAGTAGAGCACCTAAACATAGATACAATGACCCAGGTAAAATTTCTACAATATATCACTTGATTTTCAGGTTACACTCCTATTTACATATCCTAGGACAGTATTTTTCACGGCGCTATGATATTGCTCATTTAGATACATTGCAAGACCCATCAGATCTCCCCAAACTCCCCCATAAGTTGTTCTCTGTTCTGTGTGCATGCATGTATCGAACCAGTTTTACAAACATGTATTTAGAGAAGTGGTTAAATTACACTTAAAACCCTAGTATAAATAGTGAACCGCAAAGAAAAGGTTGGTTAAGATAAAGGCCATAATGGCCTTTCATCTTTCTTTTGCTCTTTTTCAGTTCCCTTCTCCTTGTTTTTCAAGGAAAACTTTTAAAGCCAGGTTCCTTTGTAGAGAGATACTGCTAGACTAGGATTGCTTCATAAATTTTTATTCCCAATGATTGTTCCCTTTTCAAAAAAAAAGCATAGAAAAACTATGGCAAAGCTGCACAGGAAAAAAAAAAAAAAAAAAAAAAGAAACAAAAAAAAAAAAAGCCAAAAACCCAAAGAAAACATGCCTTAAAAAAACCCCCACAAAACTAACCTGAAAAATTAATCTCTTTGGATTCTGCACTGGAGTTGGGAAAAGGTAAACAGAGAAAGTTTAAATATGTGATATGAAGTAAAGACATATATAATCCTTTCCCTGCCTCCCCTCTGTAACAAACAGAAAAGTACTTCTTTTGTGAAGTGTGTTTAACTTGGCATTTGCGCTCTTGTACAGAGCTCAGACTGTTCAAAAGTCTGATGCACTCCAGAGATGGATTTTCTGCTTATGGAAATAGCAACTGAGGAAATGTGTCACATTACATTTCATCAAGTTGTTGGCACATTAGGAACAAACATACCCTAAATTTGCAAAAATATTGTTTGTCTTCTTTTAATTACTGAAAATAACAAAAAACCCCATTCAGAAATAGAAACAGATGGGGAGAAACAATCAGAGAAACACTGTAGAATGTATTAATAAGAGTCTAGTTAAAAGATGCTCTCTTCTGAATGACTGACTAAGCAAGGAAAAGTGCAACAGCATTATTCCAAGAAAAACAGGACCCATGTTGTTTTCTAAAACAATTGCTTTATAGATTTCTCTGTATCCATTCTGAAACAGAGTAAGGGTATAGACACAAAACTAAAAGATAATGCTATGAAATGCATATTTTCTGACAGATGAATACTTTTCTTCCAGTAGGTCCTTGATGTAGGATAGTCTAATTATTATAGGTTGTGTTTGTCCTGCAGACCAAGAGGATCTAGAATTTTGTATTGAAGAGAACAAAACTACAATGTTTTGTAAAAAAAACCCCACCAAACAAACAAACAAACAAAACCCAAACACAAACCAACCAAACTTCAAAAAACAAACTAAAAACACACACACACCAAAAAAAACCCAACACCACCACATTGTCCTGTTTAGTGTCACCAACATGTTGCTTCCAATGTAATGTTTCTTGGTTTCAAGACCATCACTGCCTTAGCTATTGGAATCAGTACAGATGTACATACGGAACACTTGGTTTTCTTCACTGCCATCCACGACTTACTGTTTCGAAAGCAGATTGATTGATGGTGACAAGTAGGTGAGTGAGGGCAGATCAGAGATGGTGCTGCAGACACAGTTTAAACTGATGAGGACAGCAGGGAACTGAAAGCTCCTCTTACCTCCAGACACTGAAGGATGGCAAAACCACCTGGCAAATGAAAACATCTTCCACCCCTTACTTCCATATTCCTCCTCAGGTAATGTTCACCACTTGCAGTCTAAATAATTCTGATAGTTTAAGAGCTGAAGCAAAAAGTTGTGAGATTATGCTAAAGTGCTGCAATCTTCTTGTTAGAAAGGGACAATTTTCCAGAATTAAGATGATGTACCCTGTATTATTATAAATTATACTCACTACAAACACAGCTTTGCTATAAAAATATAATGAAACCTCAGAAAAATATCAATTCCATTGAACTAATCTAACTTTATCAAATATAACATTTACGGAAGTATATTCTTTACCCATAATTTGGCAAGCAAAGACATTTCACGCATACATATGGAGACAGGGTAACTTTGAACATTTTAATTACCTTTTGCTGTCAATGAGGTGTTCTGTTCATTACCAGGAAAAAGCAGGGAAGATATATTTTCACAGAACTGCAAAGTAACTGGATATGATATGGGAAATTTCAGTTGGGCTTTCAATATAGTCACCAGCACTTAAGGAACAGGAAGTTCTATATCAAGACATAGAACTTAAACAAGTATCACGTCTCTATAGGAGACAAATGCTCAGAACCATCTCAGTACTGTTTACCCGAACATCTCAACACCTTCTTCCTAAGAACTGTAGGCATATTTAAACTAGGCATTTTTTCTTCCCAACTCTCCTGAGCTGTAAACCTGCTATAAACACAGCATGTTTACCAGACACACAGAGAATCAGATCTTGACAACGAAAAACATATCTTCCACTTTTGTTTAAGTAAGAGTGGAAAAATGTGGGCATACTACAGTGTGTGCACAACAGTCATTTAAGAACAGACTGCAAATATGGAAGACTCTAACCAAGTTTCTTTTTTTGACCTACAAGAAGATAATTGCCTATAAATTTTAATAAACACTGAGTTATTCCTAAGACACATAGAGACCAAGGACCTAGATTTCAGTCTACTTTTCAAGCTGTGCTGCTTTATATGTAATAATTAAAAAAGTCACAAGATCATAAAAGGAAGAATCTCTCTATCCTACTACTTAGAATACTTCTCTGGAAGGAGGATTTATTTCTTTCTATTGCAAGCAAGAAGTGTTTTAGATAGTTAATGCAGCAATTGCTCAGTGTGCCCTTACAAGTTATTCCACAGTGTTAGACTAGAAGACAGAGCATTCTTCTGAGAAGCAACAGATACAGGCTTGCATCCTCTGGAAGAGGACAGGACTAAGAAAAAACTGCACAATACAACAGTAGAAAGGAGGAATATTACCTCTATCTGCAGCTGTTCACCACAAAAGAAAAAAAAAAGAAAAAAAAAAAGAGACAAACCCAAGTTTTCTGCAAGTTTTGGGAGAACATGCATTTCTAACTTTCTTGCCTTTGAAAAAGATTTAGGGCTTAGCACTGTAGCGAAAGCAGGCAAATTTCAGCAGCCCAGTGACCATATAGGTCCATGAAATTAGGATTTACCAGAAGTCATCAACCTTGACATTTTTCCTGGCTACCTGAAACAGCTTCATGCTTAACCTCCTGGTTGAGAATCCCATTATAATTTTTTTATTTCTTCCCCCTGTGACTGTGGGGAGCACAGATGCCACATGGCCATCAGACTGGAATTCCAGTGTGATTCTGGAGTGATTAAAAATTACATAGGTCTTCAGTATTATCTCCTCATGTCCTCCTATGAGGCTAAACTTCAGTCTCATAGGAGATAGATCAAGACATTTTTCAGAATATTAATTAACACTGAAAAATTTTGGCCGCCCATTTGAAGGAAGAGTCCAGGTTGAAGCAAGCATTTTTCCTTGTACTTTAAGGGTTCTGAGCTAAGAATAATTTGTCTATCAAGATGAGCAAGCCCACAACTGGTTTCAAACATAGACATTGAAATAGAGCAATCTCCCAGCCATAAGTAGCAGCTAGTGCTTACTTTGGGAATTTGACAGCATTTATGCATACTGAATCATGTCCAGCTTAACACACAGCAAGAAATACAAAGATGACATCCACTGTATCAAGCTCCTGCCTCTCTTTCTCCAGCCTGCAGCAAAGGAAGGCTGGGTGTCATCCAAAATATAACGGCTGGTATTGAAGGCTCTTGGAGATGTAAACTAACATGCAGGTTCAAAGGACTTGGAATGCGCAGCTTCCACAGTACAGAAAAGGAAGAGTCGCCGTCAACTATCACAACAACAGTCAACAGCTTAGCAAAGAGGGGCCTTTCCTACCAGGTTTCAAGAAAAACCCTCCCAGTACAGCTTGGAGAAAACACATAAAAGCACAGACTCTCTCAACTGGCTTCCACGGTGTGCACAGCACATCCCCATTCAGCACAGAGTGCAAATGGACCCTTTGTCGCGCCTTCAAGAAGTGAAGCTAGTCCCACTTGTTCTGTTTTCTGATTGTACCACTTCACATGGTTTTGGTTAATTTGTGTACAGCCCTATGTTTTTAAGGAACAACAATTTAATTTAAATCTCCTTTGGGGAAAAACATGTTAAAACTGTAGCTTGTGTGCAGCAACAATGAACCTCTTTCTTACAAGAGAGAAAGAAGACTGAAGCTAATGAAATTATACTGTTGTTAGTTTGCTCTACTGGAGAACAATGTCAATTCTGTGGTTTAAAATTGCTCTCATAAAAAAATAAAAACCATTGTTTCCAGTGGGAAGCTCTTCTCCTGTTGAAATTATAATGAATTTCTTTTTTGTTTTTTTTTTTTTCCCATGGATTTATGGATTTTAATTCTTTATGGGTGAACTATTTCTCTTGGAATTAAACTAGAAAACTATGCTATTGTTGAATTTTATTAATGTTCCAAGCAATAAGAGAGACTGTAGGACTTAATATGCATCTCTGTGCCTGGCAAAAATTCACATCTGTGCAATTAGGAAAAGTCAGAAAGGGGCACTGCAGGGAAGAAAAAAAAAGTACTCCTTTGCTATGCTTTCTCAGTGAAGGATTTCAGTGGTACCCATCTTCTCTGAAGTCTTAGCTGTGTTATGACAAATCAAAATAATAATTCATTTACATTGCTATAAGTCTTTTTCATCTACAGATTTCAAAGCAGCATTAACAAGGAGTCATGGTATAAAGAGTAAGGGTTGCATCAGCCTTCCAATATCCCAGCTTTGGGGATCTGCAGATCTGCAATCACAGCCCCTTTCTTTTGTTAATGGAAACAACAGACATTTTCATTATTTACAGGTTGAAAAATCCTTAAATCCAATCCTATGCTGAAAACCAGTCACTGGGTAAACACCAGCAAGGCTGAAACAAAAGAGAACTGTTCTTCAGCGATCACGTTTCTTCAGGCTAATTCCAGCAAGAGCTCCTCCCTCCGTATCCTTCTGTGGCAGAAAGCTCATCCCATTCTATAACAGGCTTCTCTGAACTTTATGGTATTTCTTGCAGTAAGCTCAACTCCCCAGACCTAACACTACAAACAGTTACTCATTTATAATCACAATATTAGGGTTATCTGTCAAGCTCCCCTGTCAAAAAAGAAAAAAAAAAAGTCAATCAACATTCCTTAAATATAATACAAACCTTTGACGTGCTGATTTAGTTAAGGTAACCTGTTTGTTCTCATTTCTCTTCTACTATCTTCACTCAATAATCTGAGTCAATCCTTCTGACAAGCATGGTAAGTCATTCTAATGAAACATTTCAAACAAAATAACTATTCTGGAGGCCTCACTTTTAGGTATCTCAAGCTGGCATAAAAAGTAGGACTTGGCTGAGCCAGCTTCAGACAGTTACATCCTGGTCTGACCTAGTCGACTAGATTTCTTTCAATCAAGTGAAAGAAAGAGACACTTCAGGATGGGAATCTTGGCATTCAAACATAAACACACTCTTGTGTTCACTGACCACACTGAGAATTCAACCTCTGCCTCCACTACTGAAAAATACAAAGCGGAACCCTAAATTCAAGCAAGATTAAACTCCCAGCCATCCCTTGCTATCTCTTTTTTTTCCTGTTTACACACATTCAGTTGAAATGTTTAAATGTGCAACATTTCTAAAAGGCCTTAGAGCATTTCAGCCTGGAACTTACCCCCATATGAAGCACTTAAACATATGTAACCAATTGCTATTTGTGAGAAGGGTTTGCTTTGCTTCAGAGTGGATATAATCTGGTCCCTAACTAATTTAGGAAGAGAACAGATTTATTCCTCTTGAAGCTTAGGCTACTCAAGTGGATGGGTGGAAGGGTTATTTCACCCATTTTCAACTGTGCTGTAGCTGGCTTGACACTCACTTATAGTTACCTTGATCCAGCAGTTCTTTACAATGACAAGTGGTCAGAAGGTATTCACAAATCAAAGTTATTGCACATCCAATTAACACCACTGAAGATGTACACAAGACTCAAACTAGGAAATAATGAAATAACTTGCACCATCTGAATTTCTAAATTTTTAAAATAAGGGTTTGTTTCTTTAACATTTTGTCGCAGATCACATTTATTTCCAAGAAACACTCTTCTCACAACTTGTTTTGAACTTCAAATTTGGTCAACATTTAAAGTAGTAAACAATATTTTGCCTATATTTATTTCTTTAGATGGTTAGTTTGATGCTCTCCCATTTTTTTTCCATACAGATCTTGCAATCGTTTATATGAAATTTATAGGGATAAACTAAGAAAGTACACTTTTAATACTTCTATAATTCCTAAACTTCCCATAAATTGTAGAAAAAACTGAAGTCAAACTCCAGATAAGAATCGGTCCTTTGCATAACCAACTCCTGAACTTTGTTCTGTCTGTTTTCAGAGGATTTGAGGATAGTTGATATTTGTTCCTGACACAAACTTCCTTTTTAAAATCTATGATGCCTTCCATTTCTCAAAATTCCTTTTAAGTTTTCCTTAGAAAAAATAATAGGCACTCTAACATTCTCATATAGGCACTCTAATATACTCATATTTGGTACATTATTTAAAACAATATAAACAGAACTTATAAGAATGAAGATAAAGTAATCAATTCTATAAAAAAATCCACTTAACTGTATGGTGCATGTATTATACACATTTGAAGATTTAACTAATGAAAGAGACTACAGTTATGTTCAGTTCTGCTCTTCAGGAAATGAAATAAGAAATGGTCACCCATGCTGCTGCTAGCTGCAAAGACAGATGTACAGTACTATAAATTGACAGAAGGGAAATATTTCCTCTCATTTTTCTGTCTTTCTTCACAGTGCAAATAACAGTTAAATAACTTCAAAGATGTCTCACAAGCATCAACATCATCTGTCTTCCCCACACAATGCAAAAACCAACACATACTCCACAAAATTGTCCATAGAGCAGAACATTCTCTTTCCATGGCATTCATGTCAAACATCCTGTTTTCTGAAGGTATTAGTTTTGCAAACTAAAAAACTGCATTAAAAACATTCCAGAGCCAGACAAGCGTTGACTTCCTCCCTCCTTAAAAAAGAAACCATTGAGAAAGTCTGGTGAACACTGAGCCCAGGACCCGAGCCTGAGAAAGGTCAAGTCTGTTCTAAATGTAGAGCCAGTGATGTTCAAACAGAGTTCAAAATTCCACATCCTCTGCTCTCCTGTTCCCAATATAAATCCTGAATTATTTAGATAAACTTTTTGGGACAAAGGTTAATGAGTCTTTAGGTCCAAAACTCAACAGTAATCAGTATTATCATATTAAACAGTTATTCTTTTTGTTGTGTTCTCTATTTTTCCCTTAGGAAAAAAAGTGTTGCTAATCAAAATTTTAAAATGGCAACAAAAACTTTTCAGAGCATATTTTTCCTAAGCATGAATGCTGTACACACACCATACAGTCCCTGTATAATCACATACCTATTTATCAGATACTATGTTTCTATTTGATTTTTCAAAACTATAATCACGATGTTAGTTCGTTCTATACTTGGGAAAGGCACAATCTTTCCTGACTCAAAAAATAGTTTGGCAACCAAAATGAAAAGACAGGGTTTGTAATGGAAGAGAGGTATGTGATAAAAACACACACTGAAAGTAAATTAAATGCTTATGTCTATATGCCTGAGATTAAGAAGCAAAACTATTGTTTTGCTACTTAATAGTTACAAGAGATCAGGATTCAGGGCACCAAGTGTATTAATGACCATCATAATTAACAGACACATCCTTCACTGAACTTCTGTAATTGCTCACATTGCTGAGATAATTTGTTAAATGCCAACATCACAAACATTATTGAATTTTCAGTTGTATCTCATCATTCTAGAGCATTAAATTACATACTGTGTGTAATGGGAGGGCACAAGATTTATTAAAGAGGCCAGGGAGTCCTGGGCAACTCTACACTTCCCTGCTTTTACTCATATCACAGTGACAAGGAAATGTTGCTTGGTAGTTTGTTTTGTTTGTTTGTTTTTAATTCAGCCCCTCAGAAAAAGCTTTCTACGGATCTATAAGGGCAATAATTTTAAAGTAAATCCTTTCAGATGTTAATGTGTTAACTAGAACATTATGAATTTATAAAAAGCTACCTACTAGCACAGCACATTGAGTCCTACTGACACAGAATTTAACTGCTTGCACTTCAAGGCATTTTTTGAGATCAAAGTTTGAAACCTTCTGCCTAGGCCGCTCTAGAAGGCAGAAGAGGCAGCACTACTCCTACAGGACCAGACTCAAGATGTCCAGTTACAAAATCCTGGCTTCAATACTCATAAAACTTTTCTGGACTATCCATTTTGGTCCATATTTTCCAGCTATTTGCCTTATTTTTTTTTAAGTGCCTTCAAAGTTTCAAGTAATAAGATGGGGGGTGAGTGGAACAAACAAACAAACCATAAACACCAAAGTGAAAACATTTTAATGGGGGCTGTAAACCTGCCATGCTATCAAACAGGGATTTGAAGGTTGGCAGGAAACAGCAAAGCCCTCTACTTCAGAAATGTAGTTTCTGTAGCTCCCATGGAACTCCCTACAGGTCTGAAAAAACTACAGTTACCCTCCTCCCCGCAAAGCTTTACAGCTCTTCAGTGTAGGACTTGTTCAGATCTACAACAACTCACAGCAGTGCACATGCCCAATCCTCTCAGCTCCTCATTTGGAGTACAGATAAGTCCCACACAGCGATAAACATACTTCAGCCAAAAACAGAGCTGGATTTTTACTGCAGTTGGCTTTCTCCCATGTAGTAGGAGAAAGAAATAATGAGCATCCAGACTGCTTCCACTATATTCTCAGTACTTCTGCTACAGGTGCTTTGGTAACATGAAGGAACAGGAGGAATGTTAAGACACTAGAGGAACGAGAGCAAGAGAGGCAGTGCAAAGGTTAAGTGAAGAGCTAAGGCAGCACAGCCTGTGGTTTCAGGAGTCATGGGGCTGGAGGCTAAGAGACTATATGAGAAAAATACCATATATGTATTGGTCCTCCACTGGTCTCTTGGGCATCATCCTCCGGCCTCCAAGCTAGACGTTCGATCTGACCCTGCACAGCTGTTCTCATGACTGTATATTTAAGATGGGCTTACAATGCATAGAAGATACCTTTATACCCAGATGTGTAGAAGAGACTTCTATGTTCTTCCTCTTGTCACTGTTCTATTAACAGATGCTATTATTTTCCAAATGAATAAGTTTTGAGATGCACTAACATCTTCATATTGTTTCATAAACAACACCAGACAGAATGGCTGTGCATTTGACACACTATATTCACTGCTTCCCAAGGCAGAACTTCTGCTCTTTTCCTTGTGTGCCAGGAAAAGGTGCATTAGTGCTGGTCATGAGATATATGTTTAAAAAAAAAGCTACAAAACAGTTAGATATTTGTAAAAAGCTAAATATATTAATTCTGATTTCACATTAAGCACCGTAAGTTAGGAGAAACTCCAATCGTGTTATCTCAGTGCCAAAAGTCGTATGGAACCAGCATCCACCCCTAAATGCCTCTAACTCTTCTAGATGCAAAAGTTCAGGAAATATCAAACTGCTAGAAATGCACAACAAATTTTATAATGTATTTTAATAGCAAGCTTTGGGATTAGAAGCACTGAAGTATCAAACATTAAAATGCTTGCTTTGCCTCCTTAGCATCTTCTGATCAACTCTCAGGCATGAATTGTAAAGTCTCATGGAGGCATTGTAATTAGCATGCTTCCTTCCTTTCTGGAACCATGCTGATTTTTTAAAGGGAAGCGTAAGACATTCTTCCACTTACAATCGAATGTAAATTGTATGATTTATTAATTATTTCGGTAGCACTTGATATTTATTTTAATTAATCTTTAAGTCAGACATGAACACTAGGGAGTAACAGCAGGACATTAGAAGAGGCAAAAGTTTTGGTTTTTGCTTGAGAGCATTTTTAATGAAAAAGTAGCTAAGGCTTTTTTTTTTTTTTTTTAAATATGATAAATAAAGTTTGATGAAATTAAACCATGTACATTGGTTGTTTCCAAACAAGTGAGAAAACTTCTGAACATGATACTTGTATGAACAGGCCAAAAAATAAAAGCCATCGGTCCCACTTCACCTCAGCCTTCCCTGCAGAGCCATGCAGGGCACACTGGGATCCTGCTGGGGCAGGATTAAGAAGCTCAATTAGATTCCTGCTTCCTCAGGCTGCGGCTCGAGGTAAAAACCTCTCCATGGCACCCAGCAGAGTTCCTGGGCTATGTGTCCTGACTCAGGCAAAGCACCTTCTTCCCCTTGTCTTGTCTACAACCAAGGGATAAACCACACACATACACCAGAGACTTCACTTTGGAAAACAATCCTAAATTGACAGAGCTCTGGCTTGTATGCAGGGCTCTGACTAAAACACCTCCCTGGCACAAGGAAATTTGTGCTAAAGATGGGTCAGCAACCCTTGCTGTGCCTAGGAGCTGATCGCCTTGAGAAACAGATGACAGCAGTGGACGTAAAGGGACCTACAGCCTCCTGTGTCCGTCTCAGGCCAGGCACTGCAGCAGCAAGTCACAGCACCAACATCAGCTTTGTCTGCCCCAGGAACTCGTAGCTGAACTACAGACTACCTTATGCCATGACACTAATAACTTGAAGTGGCAAAGTGGCAATAGGAATGCACATTTTTTTTTTTTTCCCTTTTTTTTTTGTGAGGGGTGTGTTGTGGTTTCTGGTCAGTTGTTTTTTGAGTGTTTTTTGGTTCGTTGGTTTTCTTTTGTTGTTGTATTTTTGTTGTAGTTTTTTTGTGGTTTTGCTTTGTTTTTTTTAACCCACAAATTACCCTAGGAATCATTTTTCATGACCGAGCTGAGCTTCAACAACCCAGTATTCTGCTGAACCTTTTATTACAATGGCAAAATAGGAATTACTTTGGCCTTTGAAAATATTGAGCACACAATTCTCAAGTTTTAACTCCATTTTCACCTAGGCATATGAATTATCCCTTCCTAAGATGATATAGGTTTTACATGAACACAGGCCAGCATTAATTGCTTTGTCTGCATTTGGCCTCTACAGATACCAGAAGCATATCAACATAAAGGTCATATTTCTGGGAAAACACAGGCCCTCTTTCCTTAAAGAAATCCAAATGAGATTAAAATAGCAGACAAACTGATCTAAAAATAGTGTGGTTTTCAGTGGGTTTTTTTTTTAGTTTTTGGTCTCAGTTGTTTTGGTTTGTGTGGTTTTTTTTATGTGTGTGTGTTTTGGTTTTTTGTTTTGTTTTCTTTTGGCTTTTTTTATAAGATAGCAAGTAAATCTGTTTAAATATTTTTATTGTCCATGGCCCTAAATAAGTCACTTAGTGCTGTGTTTCATTTCCCTCCATCCATCAAATTGCAAATGGAATAGGAGAAAGAATAAGAGAGGAAAATAAATTTTGGCATGACTTTTGTGCCAGGATCATTCAGGAGCATGCTTGGCCCATAATGTGGACAGAACCAGCCCTGTGTTTGCTTGGGACACTGGCTCACAGGAGGGGTGCACCGTGCTCAGCACATCAGCTCCCCACCCTCCACCCTCAGTTCCTTCCCTGTGCCCACACACTGTTATACCCAGATCTGGAAGCAAGACAGGCACAGAGAATCCAACTACTCCGAGTTGCACAGAGGGCAGATACTCTCTGGAAGACATACTTCTATTGTATACTGCCATCAAAATGTAAAGAAACACCTTAACATAACCAGGAAAAAAAAAAAAAAAACCACAATTCATATCCTTTGCAGTCTCAGACTGTGCTTTCACTAAAGAAAAAAATTCTTCTCTCATTTCAGCTATTTTAACTGACTCAAAATAAACTCACAGTCTCACAGTTAAGAAGATAATTTGAAATTTGTGCATGTGAAGTAAAACCCACATTCCTCCCTAATATTCACAACATATCTGAAAGAAGAAAAGCATCCCATGCTATTTGCCCTAAAAGCCAAAATAGGAGAACAAAATCACCTTCTCTCCAAACTGAGACAAGCTCACATGACTAATCTTCCAAATATCTTTTCAGAAGTGACTGACAATATCATGGAAGAGATCTGCAGGTCTCCTCACAGCTGAACCTTGCATCTCTTTACATTTTGTCTAGTGGCCCCATCCTTATTGTTACCCCACCATTACAGGGTAGCAGTTCCTCCAGATCTTTCACATTTGTGTCCCACTGGAGAATGGCTCAACAATACTGAGTCTAGTTGTACTGGAATTAATATTGGAACTCACAGGCAGAACTCCACGGCACACAGTGATTAGAAAGCTAGTGGAGAGAGCTCTCATCTGAACTAATTCTCAACATTTAACATAGCTTCAGATACTAAATACTTCCACCACTCACACAACTATATCCCTTCAAAAACCCCTCTGCACCAAAGGAACACATAACCTAAGATTAATGTGAAAATTTTCACATCTTCTTTGCACTACATTACAGTATTTAAAGTAATTTGAGACATGAGCTTAAACTTCACCAGACGTTGCTCTGCAAATCCCACTTGTTTTTCTAATCAGTGCATGGAGAAATGCAGTGGAGAAAGAAGCTGCTTTTCACAGGCAGGCAGTAGAAATGCCACTTTCAAGGTCAGTCCAGATAAGAAGTTACAGAGCACAAACAACATAACTTTCCTTTTCATAATTGTTTTCCAAATCTGTCTGGTCACTCTGAGTTCATGTCATCGTTTGCCTTTTTTATATGCCTTGCTGCTTTGCACATTTCAGTGCATCTTCACATATGATATAAAATACAGACAATATAATGGGAATTAAAGCTCCTTGGAAGCCTATGCTCTGAATTCAATTAGCACTATCAAGAATCTGGTGGTTAACAGCAAGTCCAAACAACATTATAGGATTACTTAAGAATTTACTGATGAATAAAGTCCTACTCAAATACCTTGTTTTTTGCTTTCTTCTCCTCTAGAAGTGATTACAATAACATAACTGTTTTTATTTTGAAGTCTAGCTTATTTCTATATATAAAGTGGCATTTAGGTTGGTGCAGAAGAGATTTATCAATGAGATGCCCACAAGCTCCACCAGCCTCATCACATTGCAGCCCTATTTGCACCGAAACTATATTCGGCTGCAAGAGCAGACATTAGCAAACATTGCTAAAAGCAGCCACTGCTGGGCATGATCAAATATGCCTGAACACCTCAGCACCTACAGCCTCTGACTCAGACAGGTCCCAGCAACACCGCACAACATTTGGCCTGGGTCTCCCATGGGCCTTGCCTGGAAATAACAAGAGCACTATCACAGCTTTCTGTTATCTGATGCCAAAAGCAAATGCTTCATGCTCTGATGAGGTGGAGATATTTGAGGATCCAAGGTCTTCATGGATAGCACTGGAGGATTTTTAGAAAACAGAGGAAGCCAAACCTGTAACAGTCTTATCTATACTACCAGCAGAGACTGAACCTTGGAGTAAAGGATCTGCAGAAGCATACCTTTGGTTACTCTGGAGAGATCTACTTCGCTCCAAAGAAAGTCCATGAGCATGGTGACAAATACCATGAACAGTAAAGGAATTTGGTTTCAGTACCTACAGTTTAAAATACACAAAGTTAATCTTTATTAACAGAATTTATAATATTTGTATTTACTGCCACTTCCATCTCAGGACACATTCTCTGCCTGAAACATGGGAGGAAGGGAAGAAAAAAATTCATTACGCTGCCACTATACAAAAGACCTCTTTCCAGGCCTGAAATTTTGACTCCCAAACTTATAAACAATCAGTTCCAGACACAAAACTCCAGAGCAGTGGAGCCACTCATGAAAACAGTCAGTCCCAGGAGAAATGCAGAGCTACAGTGTGACGCCCAGCTTGAGAGAAGCAAGTTTTAAATAACCACTCCAGGAATCAGCTTGAACAAACCAAACCACATCTAGTACAGCCCTAATCTGAGCTATAAGAAAGCCCAGCGCATAAAAAGCCCATAGACAGGCATATATCTACCACATGTGAAAATTTCCACTGTTTGGTTTAGATAAGTCAATTTTTCCATCTCCTTTGTAGTGCTCTGGGTTTGGTAAAAATGTTTCAGAGCTCTTTAATGCCTGTGCAATGTGAAGAGGTGGGTTACTATTTATTGTCAGAGAATGCCTTTACTATGTCTAGGAACATAGATGTCAGATGCAATATATATGCCTGTTTGGTATATTGGAAAGTCTATCTTTTTCCGGTAGAACTCTCCTGCACTGATGCACTGAAGGAAAATTGAGCTCTTTGGCTGGAAAGAATTCATAAAGCTCTGCAGTATTAACACACTAGAAGGGGCAAAAAGCTTTGATGTAATTATTACCAGTAGGTGGTATGCATTAACTACTATTTTCAAATCAGCAGGTTATTCAGCAGCTTTAGAAACAATAAAAACCTCAAGATTTGAAGAAAAAAAAAAAATCATTAACAAATCTTATGCATTCATGATAAATTGCAATTATAAGCAGGCATTCATGCTGGGAATAATTAGCAACATTTCTCAACATTAGTGAATGTCAATGAAGTCAAGAATCTTCTTCATGAAAGAACAATACAGAGGAGGTGGCCAAGTTGTATTTAAAAGGAGGCATGAGCAATTTCGTTAACTGCAGAAAAAATGCCAGCTATAAATAGGATGGGCTCACAGTTTGTAGCATTTCTTCAAAACCAGGAACCACACAGACTGAAGTGCAACAACTCTTCTCTAAAGATTTTAAAAGAGAATAGGGTACTTGCTGGCCATTTTAAAAATATTTCTCAATAACAAGATGTTGTTGCAGTCAATTAGATCTTTGGTGAATGAGTATTTTGAGTTCTGTTATCCACGAGAATCTTCTCAGACTGTAAAGTGTACATCTAAGAAATATTAACATGAATACAAAATGTACATCTCAATGATATATGGGCAGATAAACAATGCAGCCTGCTCAGTTTTTGTTGAGTATAGAAACAGAAAATAAAAATAAAATAAACAAACAAACACCAACAAAAACCCCCAATAGTCTAGAGTAACATCAAACTTAAGTTTTATTTCTCAAGCATGCTCTAGTAAATAGAATAATTTCTTACTGAAGTTGTCAGTGGCAGTATCTCAACAGTGGTTTAAGTTGGGTTTTTCTCCCCATAACAATATACTGCTGGTTTTATTTGATGAAAAAACAGAAGATTTATTCTTTAAACATGACTGCAAGAAGCTGATGAAAATTCCATACCAATATGTAAAACTCCAAATCTGTAGCAATCTAAATGCCTTTAAAATCTGACTCTAATATAATTGTCTCAGGCCAACTGGTAGCCTGTGGATGAGACAATATTTTAAATTCAGACCTCTTAATATCTAAGCTTCTGCTGCTATAACTTCACTGGCAAATCTAAACCACATGAGAAGAACTAGAAGAATTCCTAGCAATAGGAAAATCCCTGTGCAAAGGCAGGAACATTTTTAATGAAGTCGTAACTCAGTACATTTTTCTTGTAGGCTTGGAAAGAAGCAGGATGACAGGCTAGTATCACAACAAGGTGATGAAGTACTTTTCAGTCCATTAGTAACTAAGGAGGATGTTAAACAACATGTACAAGAAATAAACATTCTTAAAATTTGTATACTCAGATAACTCACAGCCAAAATTTGAAATCTATTCAGCAGATGACTTCTCTGGCCTATCTGCTTCCAATTCCAATACAATTTATGCCCTGAATATATTTTATATGACTGGAAAAAAAGCTAGAAGTCTACTTGTACTCCAAAAGGCAAGCCTGAATCCAAGCATAAAGCCACACTAAAAAAACGCACACAAAAAAAACCCAAACAAAACCCCAATCATATCTAACTTGCTTGGCTGAATGTCAATCCTGAAAAAAGTAATGAAGTCAATAAAGATGTAAATAATTGGCACTAGATATATTCCTGTCAAAAGAAGGCTAAGGAGACCTAAAAAACCAACCAAACAAACAAACAACAAAAAAAAACCCAAACAAACAAAACAAAAAGCCACCACCACAACAACAACAAACCAACCAGAAAAACCCCCACCATAGTTCTGGTTTTATTGTGGTATATACGACTACATTTAAACTGAATATCCTTTACTTTCGTATCACATTTGAATTCATACCCCACTATATTCTCATCAGCACTCTTTAAAAAGCATAGTATTCTTAATTAACATAAAAATATTTAAAAATATATTTAAAGAAACATTTAAAGACTATTTTTTAAAGAACTTTGAAAAAAATAGAAAATTTTGCTCAGAAGAACCCTGAAGAAAAAAAAAAAAATCTTTTAAAAGACTGAAGAACTTGAAGTCTTTTTAGGTCATCCAAGAGATCATCATCACTGTGCCACAACACACTGTGGAAATACTTTCACAGATACAAGATACTCTGTGCTAAACTGACCTTTAACAAAGCCATTGTTGACATTAAGAGGCAGCACAGTCCCACTGGGAAAGGATCAGTAGGGTGCTGAGGGCCTGATGCACTCCCTGGTTAGAGGCTTGTGGGGTGGGAAGGAGGTAAAGGATCAGCAAAGCGGCTTCAAAGCGCGCTCCCGATCTGAACTGACACGCTAAAGCAGACTCACCTGGAATTCTCACAGGAATCAAGCGCTGGGAGCTGAAGTCAGCCGATTGCAGACTGAAAGTGAACGCATAATTATGATTATTTTTACACTTTAAAGGAGATTTATTTACTCAAACAAGCTAACCACGTAAGAAGTCAAGACCACCATTTCTAGCCAGCTCAAAGGCCATGCAGAAACCCCTTCTGGAAGACAGGAGCAGCTTTGACTAAAGTTAACAGAAGTCATGGGACCTAATGGGACATGTAAACAATGTCAAATTGAGGGGACAATAGCATGATTTTTAAACTATATACGGATTAGCCTATACAAACGAAAGGACCCTTTCTGATTTTGTATACCCTGAAGTTATGGAAGCTCTCATGTAACTGATACTAAACAACTGCAAATCCAACTGATTTTGACAGAAGTGGAGGCCACTCAACAGCAAAAAGAATAAGATAAAAAATATCACTGACTTTGGGCAATTTGTGCTTTATACAGCTTTGTAGTAAGAAAACGAAACCTCTCCTGCTGGATTTATTAAGTGATAGTTATAGAAAACATAAACTGCACAAGCCATTGTAAAAGCAAAAAAAAAACCAAACTAACACTGGAATTGATAGTATTATAACAAAGTTAAACTAAAAAATTTGGACATATTTGTAATCACTAAAAATGAGAAAGTTTAAATAATGCATGTTAATGGATTCCTTTGAAAAAATATAGGAGAAATTTAGCTGCCAGCATTCCTACAGCCACTTGATGCAGCAAGATTACTCATTGAGAAGGCTACACCAACAGGTGCTCATAATAGCCATAATATATGACATTGAAATATTTATATTTATTCATGTTGTATTAAATGTATTGGCAGGAATTACTGGAAGCGGGGAGAAGGGAGAAGAAAACCACATATGAAGGAGATACAGGTGTAAAAGGCATAGAACTCACTTCTCAGGATGCCAAAATTCAGCTTCTACCTGCTTATTTAGGCACCTGTATAACACAGTGTCAGTTTTGCAGAGGTAATCTTTCACAACAGAAAAAGCAACCCAGCAGAATCACAGATTCTTGACATTTTGGGTAAATCAGGTGACATGCAAGACGGCCTAAATCTCAAGTATTTACTGCATATAGTTATTTCCATACGAACTTCCAGAAATTCTAGTATATGAATGGTATTCACATGAGTTTGGAAGGCAGCCAAGACTTAAATCAGGTATAAACTGAAAACTGGGTAAAATCATTTGTTTAGTGTAAAGGAAGAGCATATTACTGTTACAATGCACATATTAGAGACAAACACCATTTATCTGCATTTCTGTCCAACTTCAGCAACACCACAAACACAAATCCAAGCTCTGTACATGTGTATTGTGAGAGAGATATGCCATTAATGAAAAAGTAAAATAGTACTAACTTCTTGGGTTTGATTCTCTCCCTTGAAGAAAACTTGAGGAAGTCTGTCTTTACTCCTCAACTATGACAACACTTCAGCTTTACCAGTGTGGTGTCTCTACTCACGAACAAATTATTTCAACAGGAAGCTCGTAGTGTCTTCCTTGGTTCTGTTCATAAGAACTTCTTGGCAAACATCAGTAACAGCACATATTATGGGGATAAGTCATTATGAACTACCAAAAAAGGCCTTTTGCAGAACAATTTAAAGCACAGAATAGTCTGATCACATGGAAGAGCTTCTAATGGCTTGTCCGTTTCTATAACAACATACAGGACATGCGTAAGTTTTGCACAACACACCTCACAGTTAATGTCTTCACTTACAAGTATACATTATCTTTCTTTGAAGAAAGGGAAAAGTCAGAATTAATAAGCTCAAGCACAAAAACATTCTGCTATGAGGCTGCCTCTAAACCATAAACTCGCTGTTTGCTGAAAGATTTGGAGGCTCTTTTGCCAAAGAGAGTAACCCTTGGATGTCCTACTACTGGGAGAGCATAGAAGCAGAGCTAAGGTTAGTATGTCATTACCTTGAGTACTTCCATACACTCTCGGGGGTTTGTTTGTTTGTTTTCCCAAATGCAGGAGGGGAGAGGATCTTGTTGTTTCTGCTGGGTTGCTTCTTGGTTTTGTTGTTGTTGTTTTGTTTTTTAGATGTGGGTATTTCCAGAAATGAAACTTAACTGCTGGACTACAAACCTGAGCTACGCATACATGGTAAAACTGTAATATGGAACACAGTGGATCAAAAGATTCAAGTCACTGATCTATGTGCATGCATGGTCCAGTTTTACTATATGTTTGCACACAGGCATTTTTATCTAACTAGAGATCACAGATCCTGAAGAGACTACACAACACAAAGGGGAAGCTAGATCCATGTGAAAACATGATCATATCTTACCACAATTTGGAAACTGAGAGCAAATCACCTGACTTCTTTAAAAAGCAAACGTATCAACAGATACTAAACACATCCAATTTCCAATGCTGGATCTTGAGGATACCTGACCTACACAAGAAAGAAACACTAGCTTCAAAAACAGAAAATTCACATCAGCAGGGCAAGACACTAAACAGAAAGGTTTGAAACCAATCTCCAGCCCAAGGGTGGTGTTCTTGAAGGCTGGAACTTTTCCAACAGCCTTTCTTTCTCATTCAGCAGCTGCTGGCTGGAACCAACCTCCAGATGTTAAAGAAAGCCTCTTTTGCTCTATCACCTCCAAACATTGCTGCAGCCCCCTCGCAGGGAAGCTCTCTGCTCCTTTTCAGTTTCTACCTCTCCAGCCTTCTACCTGCTCCTCTCTTCCTCTATCCCATTCTTCATATGACCCAGCATCTCACAAAAACGTCCCTCACCTGTGCACACTTAGTCATTCTCTGGGGAGGAACAATCTTCCTCTGCCCTTCCAAGGCTTACCAGTGACCAAGAATACAGAATGAGATCAACAGACAGCTCTTCCCCTCTGTAGGGGCATCCTCATTTTAAAAAGTCTCATCTTCCACAGACCAACAAACTTGCTAAAAAGTTCTGCAATTCACAGAAGAAAGGAAGAACTCTACAGATGAAGGCAATCACCGGTATTCTTGTGACTTTTCATTGGTGGTGAATTTGAGGAATTAAAAAAAACAAAACAAAAACAAAAAAAACAAACTAGAGAAAGCATGAAAAAAATCTCCTGCAGTAAAAATCTGACAAGTTTTTGTAGCATATAAGGAGTTCAACTAGCATATGCTTACACTTCAGAAGAATCATTAATACTTGGCTCCTCTAAAAATAGCTATGGTTTCAGACAGGAGACTTAAGTTCCATAAAGCATCACTCAAGAGAGATGTGTGGCATAAAACATGTCAGAAATTAGCACGTTTTAAAAATATGCATCTCTCCTGTGCACTTCATCATAAACAAGCACGCACACACACATTCAGGCACGGGAAAGACTATTATTCTTCATAATAACTAACAAAATAAAGATCCAGTAGAAGCTACTTTAACTCTGAAACAATAGTCCCGGTTTATCCTTTTATTAGAAAGATGACATTCTCCTCTGGACTGTTTCAATTACTGCAAAGCTTTAAAGAAATCTGCCCTTGGTGAACTTGTGATGGAAATGAAGAGCTTTGGCCTTAGCTTTAGCACTGAGCGTACTTTTTATGTACGCTCTTTTAATCAAACGAGCAGTTTAAGATCAGATGATGTACGTGTTGCCTGAGGAGCCACACCAAGATTCTGAGGTCGGGGTCAGATTAAGGCACAGATGTGACAGGACAGTGTCTGCTAAAGCCCCTCCCATGATTATAAAAGATTAAGAGCTTTTAAATAATAAACTGAATTAGTTGTCCAATCCATATCCCTGTGTAACTCAGCAAACCCTCGAGAGTAAAAAAGGAATTGCATGATCTGGGAGGAGTCACCTCTTTCAGGCATGGTTTCTAAAGTCTTAAATGGATCTTGAAATCATGACTTGTATTATAAAATGTAAGTACTTCTGGAAAATGTATTTTACAGTGAAGACAGTCTACACTCTGTAGTCCCAGATGAAAGCAATCTGAAAACATTAAATCATGACCATGGCCAAAGTTAAGGATTAAAGTGTAGGTATAACTAGAAGAAATACATAAAAATGTCCCTTACTTCCCCAGTATATCTCCTTATCTCTACAAGTCATATCTGTTTACTCTCGTAACAAATAAATTTTTACTGTGGCAGCTTTTGCCCTCCAGGGCTAGGACAGACATAGAAAGGCAGGCTGGATTCAGCCATGCATCAGCGACTTGTCAACCAAGTTCTAAATGCTGAGTCTTCTGCAGACTGAAGCAGAAGTAACAGTTTTGATTTTTCAGACTGAGGCTGACTTTGCAGTTCTGGAAGTCAATTAAAAATGTTTGACTTGTAAAATGAGCAGATTTGGTCTGGAAGACAGTGAGAAAAAGTAAATGTAGTGCTCCCAGCATGTCAGCTTGACAAGGTCACTTTGCTTTTCTGACCACAATTCTACTTTAAAACTAACCTTTCAGCAGCTGCTCAGTTTCAGTCATCAATCCTACTACTGTTGAAAAGCAATAGCAAAAACATCCATTGACTTCAACAGGGACAGGATGAGGCTCTTGATAGCACTTATAAGTGATAGTCTTGTGGCACACAAAATGATCATAAAAAAATCTCAGTATGATTTACACAGGCAGAAAATATCCCTTTTGATCCAACTCAGATTACTAGAGACCTACATCCATTTGTTTTCTGTTCAACAAACAAAAGGGTTTATGGTTTTGGTTTTTTGGTGGTTTTTTTTTTTAATAAACCAAGACAAGGATAGGATAGAAACCAAAACCTATTCTATCTCAGGTGGAATCTGACCAACAGTTTTGTAAGAAGGTAGGAAATCTCTGACTTTTAACTGTATCTAGCAGGCAAGCAGAGCCCCCACCCTAAGGCTGCATTTTCTAAGCTGCACTGGGTCTACAGTGGCCTGCAGGTTCTGGAGAATCAGAATCGAAGGTTGTGGGAAGAGCAATGCAGAAAACATTGCTGAGGCCAGTCTGGAACTGAGTCACATGCCCAGCACAGCCATGCCCAAGCCTGTTCAGTGATGGAGCAGCAATATCCCCTTTCATATCAGTGCTGTGAAATGCTCCAAGAACGCCACTCCTGCCTGCCCTATAGAAGGTGAGGCAGTAGTCTTACAACTCCTGACATACTAAGGTCATAATATATGGGCTGCAGGGAGCTTGGCTGTTTCCATGTGAACCAAAATGTGATTTATCATTATTTGCTTTAAGAAAAAAATCAGACGTGAAATTGGGAAGACCAGTTATTTATGATACCTTGTGAAAATAAGGAAGTGCATGGAAAAGTCAGTGGCTGTACTTTTTCTATCTAACAGATAATGTTGCATCAACCATTTATAAACCTAAGTAATTTTCTAGATGATCCTTAGTCCTTTCAGCTCAAAATCCACTTTTGCCAGTTGTGATGCACAATAAGCAACAAATTGCAAGGGAGTGGTCTTGTTTTCCCTTCTGACTTGACAATTCCAGGCAACAACATTGCTGGTTTATCAGGATGCTCAAAGAAAAACAAATGTCCAACCCTAAATGTGCTCGGATGTGCATTGGTACTCTACGGTTGCTCCTCACCACCCTCTAAGTTAGCTGACACAGCAACACTCATTGCTTACCAAACTCAAACTGTTCCCCTCTGTGCCCCAGCTTGATGGAAAACACTTCTGCCCTTTAAACGGAGCAACAACATTGTAATGCAAATCATCAAGTTGCAGGACCACTAAAACTCTCCTACTTTATTGCCCTCAGGGCAATGATTGATCCTGAGACACCAACAGGCCTCAAAGGGGAGACAGAACAAAAAGACAAGCAAAGAAGTAATTAATTCTTATGCAAGTTTCAAATTCAAAATTTTACCTTCACTGCAACATTTTACCACAAATTGTCCCAGCATAACATGATAAATTGTATGTCTCTTCACCTGTTTGGTTTGTCTGCTCTGGCAAATCCATTCGGTAACAGTCTGTTTGGTTCTTGCCTTTTCATACATCTTTTTCAAACTGTCTAGCTCTACCAGAGAGATTCTTCTCACCCCACACACTGAGCTGTCACCACAGTATCAACAGTTCTGAGCAGTTACAGTTTTACATACACTAATTAAAGCTTCATATAGACCCTGGGCTAATAAAAAATCCCAACAAATTAAGTGTGAAACAAACTGGCTGTAACTGGGTATTTACACGCTGCAGATACCTGCTGATGGATGTGTTTCTATTCTGTTTTCCCTCCTGCTTCTTTCAGCAGCAGAGTCAACAGCTGTGGGCACACGAAGCATCTGTAAGAATTCAAGATTCAGATGTTAAATACTGAAGTTTGTTGTTTTTTTTTTTTTCCTCACAGTTATAAGCCCCATTAGTGTCTCTACAATATGCTCTGTAGTGGTATATACCTGGGGCTTGTTTCTATCCCTGAGTTCCACAATCCTACAGCTACCTTTGATTATTCCTTTTTTTTTACTACTACTATCCTCACTACATGCATGAGAATTAAATAATTTATAAATTTCTCATGAGAATCTACGTGCAAGAACTTCTCACAGTCAGATAAAGTCCAAAGAATGGTTCAGCAATAAATTTACACATTGCCCTCAAGAAAAAACAAACAAACAAACAACCCCAAACACTCACAACCCAAACACAAAAGCTTTCAGTGAACACGCTGTGTTTTCTACTTCTCATTTCTAAGCCAGAAAGATGTCAGGTGCTATACCAATAAAGAGGTGGTTTTCAGTACATTACAGCTCAGTAAGGTTTAATGAAAATAGGTCATTTTCAGATCTCAGCAACAAGATACACTTCTAAAGTGGCAGGATCAAGTCAAAACACCTACTAGTGAATTTCAGACCAAGAAAAGTATCGCATGCCTTTTGCTTCAATTCCAATGGCAATAATTGTCTAAATTAGTAACTCTAGCCCTGAAATGATTTCATTCTCTACTGCACCAAGCAAAACAAAATGCCTAGTGAGAATTTGAAAGTGAATGCTGGCCATATGAAACTAACAATTTCCATTGCCCAAACAGAGAAAAATTCAAAAGGTACATAAACAATGTAACTATTAATACTAACTTGGATCAGATAATAAAAATCACTTCAGAATCTGAGGTTTTATCTATATATTTGGTGTTTTCCCCTCAGTATTACATGACTATAAAATGTAGCTTGTTTATTTCCCTCCCTGTTGATAATTCCCACTGATGCTGTGGTGTTGTATTTTGTTTGTTTGTTTTTTATATATACAAAACATAACCAAAATAACTACCTGTAACCATTTTTATCTTGCAATAGAACTCTATGTCTGAACCCTTATCTTAGACTGCAAGCATCTTATTCTGATGAAACTACATTTAGTAAAACATTAAGTCACATTAAATGAAAACATGATCTATTTAATTAGAAAAACTGACCATAAAAACTTAAAACAAATTGTGGGCTTCAGCGTCAGGATGCTTATTAAAAAAAAAACCCTCAGCATATTAACTCGTAGTTTTCCAAGAGCAATTCTATTGAGAGCTGCTGGAGTGTTCTAAGTAGAATGATACACTACAATACACTGACAAATAACTCTAATAATACTCTACTTGCAAATTCTCTGGCACTATTTTAAAGGTGCACAAGCCTATTAGAGAGTGCAAGCAAAATCACATAGCTATATTATGACTTAACTATCCTGGCTGATAGATTTTGGAGGGCTCAGCACCTTTTCATATGACTTATATCTTGCAATAACATTACCTTGAAGAACTTCCAACTTCTTTTAAAGATTTTTTTATGGCTCAATCATAATTACAATAGGAATGAACTTAAAAGGACATTCAACTAAGTTTACCACCAAATAAAAAAATGTTTCTACAAAACTGGACTTTTGCACTAATGCAATGGTGAAGGGTCTGGAGCACAAGTCTGATAAGGAGCGGCTGAGGGAACTGGGGCTGTTTAGCCTGGAGAAAAGAAGGCTGAGGGGAGACCTCATTGCTGTCTACAACTCCCTGAAAGGAGGTTGTAACATGGAGGGTGTTGGTCTTTTCTCCCAAGTAGCAAGTGACAGAACAAGAGGAAATGGCCTCAAGTTGCACCAGGGAGGTTTAGACTGGATATTAGGAAAAAATTCTTCACAGAAAGGGTTGTCAGGCATTGGAACAGGCTGCCCAGGGAAGTGGTGGAGTCACCATCCCTAGAAGTGTTTAAATGACATGTAGATGAGGTTCTTAGTGACATGGTTTAGTGACAGTGCTAGGTTAACGATTGGACTTGATTATCTTCAGGGTCTCTTCCAACCAAAACAATTCTATTATTACGAAATTATATTTCTAAAAGCAGTCTCAAATTCAGAAGTATTCAGATCAACTGAGTTAGTGTATCGTAAGTAACAGAGCACTTCATTTGCATGTGTCACTTTTTGTCTTTCAAGATATGTTTTTGAAAAGCAAGTATTTTAGAATTATAAAATAGCTGAAGAAATGGATACTCCCCGGGAAATCCTACAAATAGCTGGAAAGAACCTTAGGATATTGTCCAGTCTAACTGCCCTGCTCAGAGCAGCCTCAGCTAGAGCAGGATGCTCAGGACTCCATCCAGTTGAGTTTTTAATATCTCTAAGGACAGAGACTCTATAACTCTTCTGGGCAACCTGGTGCAGAATTCAATCATTCTCATATCAAAAAAGTTTTTTCTTATGTTTAAATTGAATTTCCTGTATTTCAGTTTGTGCCCATTGCCTCTTTTCCTGTCACTGTATACCACTGAGAATAGTCTGGTTCCATCTTCTTTACACCTTCCCAATCAGGTGATGATGTCTTCCTAATGAAGCTCAGATGCTGCTGTCTCTCTTTGCTGCAAGGACACATTGCTCATGTTCCACTAGTTGTCCACCAGGATTCCAGAACCTTTTCTGTAAATGGGCTTTGCAGCTGGTCAGCTGCCTGTCTGTATTGGTGCATGGGGAGATTCCTCTGCAGGTAAAGGAGTTGGCTTGTCCCTTTGTTGAATGAAGTTCACGAGATTTCCTGCTGGCCCATTTCTGCAGCCTGTTCAGGCACTTCCGAATAGCAGCATAACTGTGTGGTGTATCAACCATTTCACCCAGTTTTGCATCATCTGAAAACTTGCTGAGGCTACAGCAAGACACTCTGTCCCATCACCCAGGTTGTTAATGAAAACATTAAACAATATTGGCCTCATTATTGACCACTGGGGTACACCACTAGTGACTGGACTTCGTGACACTCATCACAACTGTTTGACCTCAGGAGTTCAACCAGTTTTCAGTTCACCTCACTGGTCATTTATCTAGCCCATACTTCATCAGCTTGTCTACAAGGATGGGCCATCTGTTACACTGCCTAACTGACCTCGTGGCAGAAAGCATCTGCCTTATATCCACTCTGAAACTCTACCTTTTCAGTTCAAGTCTGCTGTTTCTTGTCCTCCCACCATGCACCACTGCGAAGAACCTGGTTTCAACTTCTTGACAAGCTCCTATGAGGAGCTACTTAGGGGCTGTTAGGTCTATCTCCTCACAGAGTGAGTGCTCCAGGCCCCTTGCCACCCTGGTGGTCTTCTGCTGAATTCGTTCCAGTTAGTCAGCATTCTTGCATGGGGAAAGGGGGACAAAAACAAATGCAGCTTTCTAGGCATGGTTTAACGAATACTGAGCAGAGGGGATGATCCCTCCATTCCCAGGAGCTGCTGGCCGTGTTCCTGTTTGTACAGCCCAGGAGGCCACCGTCTGTATCTGCTGCCAGGGCACTGGTCGTGGTGCCCAGCTCGCTGCCCACCAGGCCCCAGGTAGACCATGACCTATTAACCACTACCTTCTGAGCCCCACTGTCTAACCTGTTTTTTACTATCTGGTTGCCCACCCATTCAGACCATCATGTGCCAGCATGAATGGAAGAGTGCTGTGGGAGACAAGAGTGGAGACCTTGCTAGAGTTGAGGTAATGACATCAACTGCTCTCCCCTTATTCACATATAAGCATTTTGTAATAGAAGGCAGCCAGACTGGTCAAACGTGAATTGCCTTTCGTAAATCATGGTACCTTTGATATCCATGCTGACTGTTCTCAATCACCTTCCTCTCTTTCATGTGCCCAGAAACAACTTCCAAGTATTTTCCCAAGAACCAAAGTGAGACTGACTGACCTACAGCTCCTTGGATTGTCCTTTCTGTGTTTTTCTTGAAGACAGGTACAAGATTTACCTTTTTCCAGTCAAAGTATAACCAATCTCCATGATCTTTCAAAGAAGATAGGGACCTGTTTAGCTTTTATTTGTCCAATGCTGCTTAAGCTGTTCCCAATGCAGGCTGCATCTGAAAGTAACAGGCGTGCTCTCCCTCCTTTTCACGGCTTCATACTCCCACATCCTTCTTTATACCACTGCTTGTGATCCAGTGTTGAGTCAGGTCATTTAATTGATCAAAGAAAAACCCAAATGCAATAACAGTTTTTGAAATGTATATTTATATCAGATCAGCAAGCTGATAATCACGGCGCCAGAAGACTATAAGATTTAATATTACAGAAGTCAAGAGAACCCACAGGAAGGAATAGAGAGATAATTGTCTGGAAAACATCTTCTGTCAGCTTAAGATGAACACTGAATCTCCTCTTGAGTGTTTTCCTGAATCCAGACTACAGCAAACACAGAGAAGGAAACAGCTCTGTAGTTTCCTGCAATGTTTAGATTCTGATGAATACAGCACATTGTATTTGGAAACTGAACATCTCCCATAGAACGAGAAGTAATGAACGTTGACTATTTTAGTTTTCTAATTTATT
Source organism: Nesoenas mayeri (assembly GCF_963082525.1). Taxonomy (NCBI): domain Eukaryota; kingdom Metazoa; phylum Chordata; class Aves; order Columbiformes; family Columbidae; genus Nesoenas; species Nesoenas mayeri. The sequence goes on from NC_137541.1 coordinate 79,964,225, forward strand.
CCTTCAATATGTGTTGGACATAACTCAAGCTTGAAAGCACTCTGAATGTCACAGTACTAATCTAGCAGAAAACAGGTATTTGGTAATTGCTTATTTATGTTTTGATCTAATCAAACCCCCATCTAAAAGATACTAGTATGAGGTGCCATATAACTCATAGTCAAAAATTATACCACATAAAACACACGCAAACATTAAAAATGTATTAAATACATAATATGAAAACATAAAACCTTTAAAAAGAAACTGTGTTCCTCTTTCTTATATCCCATAATGATTCAAGACATGGATTTATAGAGAGGTAAGCCTCACAGGGGAAAAACATCCATCCTCTGCCTCATATATACTGTTCAAACATACAGATTTTGCAGAACATATCTACAATAAAAAAAATGAAGGAGATGTGATTTGGAGAGTTGGGAGAATTGCAGATGACAAGAAACATGCTCAGCTGGAGTCTTTCTTCATCTCGAAAATCACAGAATCATAGAATGATTTCAGTTGGAAAAAACCTTTAAGATCATCGAGTCCAAGCATTAATCGAGCACTGCCAAGTCCATCATTAAACCATGTCTCTAAGCACCACATGTATGTGTCTTTTAAATACCACTAAGGATGTTGATGGAAGCCACCTCAAACAACCCCAAGCCTCTCCTGATTATTGACAGAGCTGACATTAAACTTGAAAGACATCAAGCAGAGGGTAAGATAACGTCTTAAGCACCACGCAGAAAGACCTTACCTCCATTACAGATCAACAAAACCCACATGTTTACTTGAGATAAGAACATATATGTCGGCCCTTTATTGCAAATTGATTAAAAAGCTGCAAATTCAAACACTAGTTAATCTCCCTGTAACTTATTTAAGAACTCTCAGGAGGACTTTCATCACGATGTAGACTGAACAAGCATCAATGACTACTTAAAACCATCTGTCGTCACAGCAGAAGTAGGCTAGGTGTCGTTTCCAGACCTAAGCTTTAATAGTGACTGGGTTTCCAATCTATTTCAAAGTGCATTGTTCATTACAGGCTGTTTTCCCTACTTCATTGTCAGTGAAAATTTGTAATCTAATGCTATGCTTGTGTCATTTGTTTCTGGGGCCTTACTTCTTTCATGTATTTTGGGGAAAATAGATCAGTTGCAATTTCTGCAATTTTTTATATGGGACACTTGTTTATAGATTGTGGGAAAAGTAATATAAACACAGGTTGGGTTGCCTTTCTAATATGCCCAATCCTCTTCATATCACAAAAAAAAAAAAATATATATTTTTTTTTCATAAGGAATTAAATAAAGGACAGTAGTTTTGACTTTCTTTTTTTTCCTGAAAGTAGTCAATTCTTAAGTGCTCCTAGGATGCAAGCTCATGATTCTTTTTTCTCCAGTTGATGGAAATGGTATTTATTTTTCACTACATATTTTTCTGAGTGTGATTTTTTTGACGGCTCACTATTTTCTTTTAACATATAAACACCCAAACAGCCAGAATAATAGAAATAATGAAGACGCATTATGCTAATCTTGTACATTATTCTAGCCAGAACACTCCAAAGTCTGTCAGTGGAATTGCCCTTTGAAAATCAACAGTGAGCACCCTGATTTTTTTTTTTAATAAGCCTTCTGACACTGAGATCCAGACTCATTAGGAAAAACAAGATAGATTTTAATTTTGACTATGAATGAGAATTTGAATGAAGTATTTCCATTGTTGAATATTGTTTCAGAGTTTCTCCATACAAACAACAAAACTTGAATGCTTCTCTTTTACTGTAATCTCTTAAGTGCAATCGCTGGCAATTATTTTAGAATCTCAATCAGAGCATTACGACATTAACCACCAGAAATGGTTTAAAAAGGACAATTTTCTTTAGTCAAAATTCTTCTCAAATCAGAAATGGAAATTTAAGTGAGGGGAAAATAAATGCATCAAATAACCTTCTGGCAAAGGTTATTGTTGCCCAGAATGTGAGGGCTCCTTACAATATTTTTCACAATTGCCTTTTTTTTTTTCACTTCTTGTATAAATGGATCAGTGACAGAGAATAAAAACTGTTTTCATATCCTAAAACCACTGCAGTTGCCTGGTATGTAGGAGATAAAATTTAAAATCCTTATTCTAATTCAGGATAGGGACTTGAGCTTGGGTTTTTTTCAAATATTAAACAAATACACCTCAATGACAAGATTATTTAATTACTCTAGGATGATATTCCCTGTCTTATTTTAAAAGTCTCACAAAACACATCTGGAAAGTAACCATTTTTCTCCCAGTGCCAAAAGTGGGGGTAAGGGGAGGTGGGAAATCTTCAAAACTGAATTATTTCAACAAGCAATACTGCTTTATGGTCAATTCTGTAACAGAAACAGATTTTTTTTTTTTTTTACTTCTTCTGAGATCATTAATAACTTCCTCTATATACTGTGTTTAAATTGTTAATGTAAATTACAGAAATGAAATTCTAGTACAGACCATAGTTAAAGTCGTGTTTTGTATTTTTCTTACAAATAGAACTGCATAAATTGAGATAACGTTCCCCTATGCACTAAAACCAAAATTGTGTAATCTTTATATTGGGATCTGAGTACAAGCACCTTCTGCAAGCATTTAGGCTTGCAACTCAGATTTTACTGAATTCGAATTAAGTTGAATGTTTAACTACATAGAAAAAGATTTCTGTTCTCTGGAAAAAGTCTCTTATATGAGACTCAAGCTGAGTAGAATTCTGTCTAAAATTGTAATTTACACTAACTACATATGAGGGAGATATATAACATTTTAAAAATCCCTTGCCTCTTGGCATTAATATCTTAAATATTCAAGAAGGATTTTTTAACGCAGGATTTTTTATGGCTGTCCAAATGGTATGATAAGGCTATTTTTATGCTGTAATATTTGCATTACGGGGAAATAGCAGCCTTTATCTTGTGCTAGTCCCTTCATAGTTATACATTCAAAACATAATCCGTGTCTCAACGTTTGTGTAGAATAGATGTTAAACAAATAAATGGTTTATGGACTTAATTACTTAAAGTAAGAAACTGAAAATCAACTTGACAGTTCATCTTGCAGTAAGGTAACATTGGTGTGGGACTTTCACAACCCAAAGTACACGGTTTACAAAAGAGTCACACAACTCAGATTTCAAAAGATTCTGAGCATACTTTTCATGCTGAGAAGACAAGTATTTACATCAACAATAGATGATACATGCTACAAACGTTTAGATCTAGATGCCTCAGATATCATTCCCACAACACTGACTGTAAGCTGTCCTCACTAGACTATGTGGTACCCAAAATTTGGAACCAGAGTCCTGCAAGTGTTCACCCACCTGCGGGCGCTGCTGTGGCTGAGTGTGAGGGAACGACAGCTGTAACAGAACTAACCCTGTTGTACTGTCCTTACTGCTAAGGGCTGTCACACAGGAGGCACATCACGAGACTGCAAAATCCTTAGTGTCACCATGGTGGATATGTACGTTCAGAGTCTGTGAGAAACGTGTAAGAGCCTATGAAGTTTTGGTTTTCACATCCAATGTGACTTTTCTTGAGTACTAATGGTACGTTGTCATAGATCAAATTTGTAATTTCTGCTAAAATCCCCACTTTCTCACGGCCAGCGAGATAAAATTTCAATCTCTGAATGTAACAACTTGCCTCCAAGAGCAGTTCACCATTTTCCAGGGAACAGCAGCAGTTTTCTTCTTTTCCAGTACACCATGCAAAGAGAACACAAAGTGGGATTGTGCTGTATCATGTCTTCTTTCTGTCATTAATAAATACCTTTGATTATCCCACTGAGCAATGTATTCAAGTCTATAGATGATGAAAACATCACATTTAGCTGAAAATGCTGTTCTTCTAGTTTTGATTGTTTTATCATTGTTTTAAAACTCTACTTGGCCAGTTCATGTGCCACGGAAGCAGTTAGAGTAGCAGATATAAAATTTACAGTGCTCTACCTGAAGATCTGGTGAAAAGTGGACTTCAAAAGACAGATCTTCTCTGGGAAACACTACTGTATAAGCAAAAAAATAACTAATTCTGCAAGGATGCAAAATCTCACCAAGCTTCAGAAATCCTGTGCCACAGAGGGCAAACAACTGGCACCTGCTTCAGCCAGTGGTTTCTAACTGTGCTTTTTGGATCAAAGCATTATGGTCATATACAGAGTACAGACTGTCATATACTCCCAATTTCACCTTATTTCTAGCAGATGAGCTGCATGGGAAGAGCTAAAAAGGAAAGTTTTTCTGATGTTAATTTGCTCCACAGCAGCTTTGCCTCCCAGAGGTCTGGCATCAAGCCATAAAAGTCCTAACCTACAGAAATGGGAATGAAATGCAACGTGACCTCACCTGACCAGTGATTTGCAGACTTATGAGAACTTATAGCTTAAACAGTTCAAAATCAATCCTCCATCATGTTAACTGCAAAAGTCATTTATCTAGTTAATAATTTACTTCCACTACACCTGTTGGAAGCCTGCTATTTTCATAGAAGAGCTTTCCACATGTTAAACAAGTTTACTCACTTCTAACTCGAGCAGCACAGAGTTGACTCCTGTTTGATGACCAGACCTGAAACTAACACACAAGCTTCTGCTCACTAGAGAGGTGAACTGTTTCCTGTGCCCTTTTACAGACGTTTACACCCCTGGGTAATGAAATCAAAATCATTCCAGTATAGAGGGATGGCCAACACAGTGTTAGTACAGGGTACTAGAAGGAACTGAAACAGACAGTTGTACAAGTTGCAGGTAAGGACAGTCACACTGAAAGAAACCATGTGGCTGAGCCAATTTAAAGATGCGTTACTACTACACCTGCCACACTTTTCAACCACAAGCACAAGCTTTTACATAAAAGGCCAAATCTATGCAAATAGTTCATAAAGAATGTACACTGGCTTTGCAACATTTCTTCTAAGAGATGATACTTTCCTTCAAGCTTACTGTTATTCAACGTATTTCAATAAGCTGATCAACAAAAGCATTCACTGCAACTTGAAATGTCAAAAATGGCATTGTTTAGATGGGTGAGCAACTTCTGCAGTTGAGTTTTGTGTGGGTGTTCATGCAAAAGAAATTTGAGATTTCCCCTCCATGTGTGAAGGAATTAAAAAGTATCTCTGTATGCACACTTGTAAAATGCAAATGGATAGAAAAGTTTATAAATAAGATGGAAATTAACTAGTTTAGAGTAGATATTCAGGAATTCCTTCCATTATAAATTTTCTTAGATCCATTTAGTTCTAGGAAGTGATGGAGAAAGTCAGTCTTTCAGAAAAGAAACATCCATGTTGTTTAATCTGCAATTAAACTTAATTTTCCTAAAGCTTTAAGGAATATGCATACATAATATACACAACAAACTGTCTCAGTCTTCTTCTGAAACTTTTTTGTATTACTAAAAGAAACAGAAGTTCCATGTAGTATATTATTTAACACAGGCAATGCTCTAATTTGGTTATTGCTTCTGCTGTACAGGTGAGAAAAGCGTTCACGTAGTTAAGTCCAAGCAGAACAGGAAAGCTGGATTCCATTTTTAACTTTGCCAAGGCTATAAAATAAGAGTTTGGACACTTTACATCCCAAGTACAACATTCAGTATTGCAGAATTTGATTCTGAACACAGCCGTAGTATTGATGCCTACGCTTCCTGTACAGTGAAGTCCCTCACTTTCTGATTTCATTTGCACCCCTTTGGCTGCAAGAGTGTCTGAAACAGATCAGAGTCTTTCCTCAGTTACTGGATACCTCCAGCATGGCTATATCACAGAATTTATCGAGCTAAAACAATGTGATTGTTTCCCTGCTCAGTTTCACAACACACCTGCACAAAGAGCTGTGCTGGCTCACCATGCCACAGGGCCAGGAATGAGTGACAGGACTATACTAAGCTAATATTGCCATGAATAAGCAAAGACTAAAAAAATATCATGGAAGAAAAAAAGTCATCCTGAGGAGTGCATCTCAAGCACACTCCTTCTCAGGAGTTAACCTCTGTTCTCCTGTATCATTGACCATTTTTAGGTGTTAAAACTGTGTTAATTGGCCTTTCCATGACATAGTGATAGTCCACATGTACTTCAGCAGAAACCAAAGTACATTCCCAAGCTGTGAGAAAACCAGGTTCAAACCTTACACCTCTGCTTAAAAGGAACAACAGAAACATTTAAATCTTTTGCAAAAGTCACAACCTTGATAATGGGTGCACGTGGACAAGCAGTTTCAGACTTCCCTGTTGCGGTGGTTTCAATATATATGAAAAGGTAAAATACTAAGTTATACCAGTTACAATAATATTGACTCTAGCCTAGTGATCTTGGCATCCTGCTATTTCAAAAAGTAAGGTTAAAATATGGGTCAGACTAAAGTTCTTTTTAGACAGTAATGTTTGTCTTGTGAGGAAGCAATAGCAGAAAACTATGAAAAAAAAATCCACGGAGCAAATAGCGGCATCCCCTGAACACACCTCCAGCCACTAGCAACTTGTAAGTCAGGGACTTTGGAGCCATGTTTTGTCTGTGTGTCTGTTCTTAGATTTTCCTCCACTAAGACTTCCTTTCAACTGTAACAAACCTGTGTTCAAATACCTTGTCTGCTTCTGGTTTTGAGCTCATATAAATGTGTTGTGTCTGTAATACCCACTAGCAAGCATACAGAAGCAGTGCTTTATTGAAGCATTTATAAAATGCACAACAGTTTCATCAGAAGAGAGTAAAAATATAATAAATACATCCAAGTTATATAAGCTCAATAAAGTAAACATGAATAGCATAAGTACACAAGTGTAACTTGGATGCTAGAGCAGTCTCCTATTCATCAGTGGACTAACTAAACCTATGCAACTATTTTATGCCCTTTCAGAGCTTAATAGCCACTGGAGAGCACTTGAGGAGCCTCATAATGAAATCAGTCATACAGAAGACACAGGGTGTCTCTTTCTGCGGGGTTGGCCCTTTGTGCCTCACCTTCCACATCTGTCATATTTTCCTGCTTCAGAGTAGTGTTGTAAGCCTCAGCTATGAACCAGCCACTACACAACTTTAAAGTTCAATTGAATAGAAACATTCATAAACGTAAAAGGGAACACTCACTGAAGTTTTTTGCAAGACTGGAGGTTTAGTGAGTGATGAGAGTTTTGAAATCTGGGGCAGAGAACACCGGGCAAGCACAAAACACTTATTTTTATCAAGTTATCTCAGAAGCACTTAAAATAATAATAACAACAACAACAAAAAAAATCGCTATGGTTTCTTCACTTTTACGCTCGTGGCATGAAAGGGTGACAGCCCGCAAACAAACTTACGGCAAAAATAAACACACACACCCCTCCCCTACAGTTGGAGAATGTGTTTTTCTTCTCTCTTCTTCCCTCCCCACTCTGTTTTTTGCCGTTTTCCCCCTAATTTCTAACAGCTTTGCGGACTGCCGGGCCTGGGGCGAGGGGAGGAGGAGGCGGCGATGGGAAGAGGAGGAGAAGGCGAAGGGAGCACAGGGAGGCGGGAAGGCCGCCCGAGGAAAGTTTGCTCCGTGGCGGACGAGGCAGAGGGGTCGGAGGGGGCGAGGAGGAGGAAGGCGGGCGGGGAGGGAGGCGGCGGGGGCGCTTGTCAAAGAAGAAGAAAAACGACCGACCGACCCCCCGCGGCGAGCTGCACCTACCGGCCTCGCCGGCGGGGCGGGGAAAGGCGCCGGGATCGCGGAGGGGCGGGCTGCGGGGCGGTGTCGCCGGAGGGGCTGCGCCCGGCCCCGGCGGCTATAAAGAAATGGAGGCGGGGGGGACGCGGCCTGGCGGCGGCATGACCGAGGTGAAGGTGGCCGTGCTGGGCGGCAGCGGAGCCGGCAAGTCGGGTAAGGCGGGGAGGGAGGTCCCCCGTAGCCCCCGGCCGGGTTTTATCTGAGGTTTGGGGGACGGGACGGGGCGGGCGGCGGGACCCCACTAAACCGAGCGTCTGCTTCCCTCCCGCAGCGCTGGCCGTGCGGTTTCTGACCCGGCGGTTCATCGGAGAGTACGCGTCCAACGCCGGTGAGCGCCGGGGAGAGGACACTGGGAGCGGGACCCCCGCGGGTGGGAGGGGGCTGTGCGGTGTAGGTTCCATGGGGAATGCCAGATGCGATGCTTCGCACGTTTATTTGAACAAGAAATGGGGTAGGAACGCAGTTTTCGCACAACTTTCCGCGAAGATTGAAGTTTTGGCTTGCTTATTGGCGAGGGTTCCTGATTCAATATAAGCTTTGAGGACGGGGAAAGGCAAGCCGGGTATCTGCGGGGAGATCACGGAAAACTCCAGTAGCGCGACCGGGCCCCGAACTGTGGAAGGGCTCGTCGCAAAGCAGCTGTGAAGGGACTTAGGAAGGAAAGATAACCGGGCTGCATGTGTGAAGCACGGGTAGGTTATAGGAAGCTCAGTCAGGAGATAAGAATGAGAGTAAAGAAATACACTTACCAAAAAAAACCCCACAACCCCCCCAAAACAAAAACAAAAACCACAAACAAACAAAAACACACACAACAAAAAAACACCAACCAAAACCCAAGTTCTATTGAGTATCCCCTTCTCAGCTCTAGAGGAGAGGTGAAACAGATTATCAGGCACTACTGGTTAATCAAAGGCCAATGCGAAGCCCCCCCTGCTTTTGCAGGAATGCACTGATTTGATAGCTTTGCGGAAAGCCTTGCTGCTCTTGGGGATAGAATTTCTCATTCATGCCAGAACAAATATGCTGATTCTTAAGACACTTCTAAGAGCTTGGGAGATGGCAAAACAGGACTTGAACTTCCATGTCCTGGGTAGAGGCACTTTATAACTGACATACAAACACCTTCAGAAGTGTGCTGCTTCAGCTGATGGCACATGAGAAGTCCCAACACTTAATAAGGAAAGGAGATTTCAACCTACCTCTCTTGCCCTGCCAAAGTGAAGGACTCTTTCAAAACACATTCATTTGATGGAAATCAGAGTAGCTTTTCAGAAACCATTAAGAAAAAAAAATAGTACTAAGCTGAATTGCATTGAATATATTCAAATGAACTTACTCTGAAAGTAGAGTAATATAAATGCTCTATCAATACTTATTGCTATACAAACACAGAGTGAAAAGACAGTTCCTGCCCCAGATGGCTTATCTAGGTCTGAGCTGTCACATCTAAGTTATGCAGTACTTTCTGTGCTCTGTGTGTGTTCCAAGCCACCTACAACTAAAAAACAGGTTTCCTTGTTTTGAACTTCTGATACTGCAGGTCTCAGAAAAGGCATGTCAAACCATCAGAACGCTTTAACAGATGTTTGTCAGAAGATAAGTTCAGCCCTATTTCTAGAGAGGAGGAAGGGGGAGGAAAGCTGGAATAAGGGTAATAAAATGCAGATCATCCCACTGTTAGTGGAATCAAAGTTTAATTAAAATTTGTTTAATTATGGAAACCACCAAGGAGCTGCAGATTTTGTATCCTTGGGACTGATAGTTCATCAGGTGAACTCTTAAGACGTGCATGGAGAATGCTTAAGATGAACATGCTGCTGAACTGAAGATGCTGAGTTCAGAGATCATAGACGTTATCTATGTCCTCATTACACAGTTCAAAGTGTATTTTCAGTAGTGCCAACACCAGTTCTTGTCTTTCTAGTTCAGTAACTCTGAAGAATTATACTGTAGGCAGCCTGTTTGTGACCAGTGCCATGAACACAAGTTGGTTACACTTGCTTAGAACAACCTTCTGCTTAAATAAATAGGGATGGTCTGTCTGCAGTAGAATTCCCAGGTTTGCTAGTGCTGGTGGAGATTCCTAAATCTGAGAACTGATGCTACAGGAATATTTTAGGATCTAGTTTAAGAATATGATCCTGTAAATACTATGTCTAATGCTAGCTAATATGTGAATTCTCAAAGAGCCAGATTTCATGGTAAACATTATTACCAAATAATTACTCTTGTGCAGAATTGGAACTTACACATAAGCTGGTTTACCACTTTTGTAATTCTAAGCTTTGGTATCAAGCTGAGTTGGCATCACTATTTTGCTGATTCTGAGCATTGTGCATCCCCTTTGCCTTCATTTTGGAAGAGAAAAACTGAGATCTAAAAGTATTAATCGCACAAACACTTGGATGTGAAATGGTGTTGGTCAGCCCAAGGGATTGGGCAGCTCTTGTGTTGCAGAATGAAATAGGATGAAATAGGTTTGTTTCCAGTGGAAGGAAAAAGAGGAAAAAGAAAACCCAAACCAAAACAACAAAACCGAAAAAAAAAAAATGAAAGGAGGAGGAAAAAAAAATACAAAAACAACAACAACAAAAAAACAAACCACCAAAAACCCCAACACACAAATCACCAAACACAAAAAAAACCTCCCAAACCCTCAAGAAAACAAAACAAAACAAAAAAAAACCAACAAACATCCCCTCCAACCCCCAAACAAACAAATGCTCCCAAACCTCTGAAGAACCAAACAATACTCAAGGAACTCAATGTCCTCTCAATATTATAAAATCTTACCTTTGCTGCCTATTTTTTTTTTTTTTTTCCTTTCCCCCCCCCACTATCTCAGGCACTAATGCTTGTTTTTGCTTGTTTTCTTTGGATGCCATGTATCTTTTAGAATGCATCTACACTAAACACTTGTGCCTGGATGGGAGACAGATACACTTGGAAATTTATGACCCTTGTTCACAGGTAAGAATTTGAGGGGGAAAAGAAAGGCTGTTCTTCATTCTGCCCCTGTAATGGTAAAAAGGGTCTGGGGGTTACAAACTTTCTCTCCTTGGAATTTGTGCTTGCTGTAATTTTAAAAGACTGAAGTTTTATAGTTGCTGTAGCTCAGAACTGCCAAGTACTTCCCTGTTTCATGGAAGAAGCCCTTCATTGCCTAAATTTTCTGTAAATGCTTTTGCTTTTTTTGACTATTATTGACAGAAATAACTATTCCCACTTCTGCATTGTATAGGTAAATAAAGATATAGGATTATATGTGGTTTTCTGAAATACCCTAAATGGATGAAACTTAGTTTATAAATCAAGCAGTTTATTAAATGTCTGCAGAAATGGTCAAAGTAGACAGGCCTGGATGTTTGGGTTCAATAGAACAGATCTGAGAAAAGCCATAACATATAGGCTTCTACCCGTTGACAGCTGAACTTTGATCACAATAAACCTCTTAGAAATAAAGTTTTTTTTTTTTTATTTATTTCCTGCTATTGCAGGAATAGAGAAACTTTGGTACTGTGTAACACATGCAGACCTGGGAGGGTCTGTCTGGCTGATCACATTAGCTCACAAGGTTCCCTTTTGGGGAGTGATCTTGCTTCTTACCAACTAGGATGATGAATTCTAATGATAAAGCCAAAGCACTGAAAGCCTGACCCAGACTTAAATTCAAGGACTTAAAGACTTAACCCAGTGAACACATAAAATGAACCACCAAACAAATCTGCCTTCCTAGAGACAAGCAACAGCATTCCTTATCCCAGTGTGATGGGCATCCTTAAAACAGCCAGTGTAGTACCATGTTACACTTTTCTGTAGAGTCCTCCCTTGCCATATAATCTGTTAGAATCTACTGTTCTGTGGGCTTGTTTCCACCTACCTCCTAAGCTGACCTATAGCTTCCACTTATTGTTATGTTCCATCCTGTGCCACTTGAACAACTCTTTTGGAAGACGGTTGAAACATGGGAGTAGCAGCCAGCTAGGATAAAGCAAATTAGACTACATTATAAGTAGAGACTTTTGGTTGCTACAGTTTGGACACCTTTTTGCTTTTAAGGAGACCAGATGTCAGCTGTGTTAAGGGCAACTCCTCCTGCCTGCGTACATTAAGCTCTCTTGTCCCAGTTCTTCCCTAGGAACAAGGCCTAACTTTAGCTGTTTGCTGCCTTCTGCTGTTCTCTTCCTGGCTTCTCTTTAGTGCCTTCAGAGGAATAGGCAGGAAGTAAGGGTGGTATTGCTTTTTGTCTGATAGAACTGGTGATTCTAGAAAGAGAAGGATGGGGTATGGATGTCCTGTATCCCATGGGAGCTGGGGAAGAAAAGCAGATTCCAAGAGGAGGCAAAACTGGGGAAGGAAGAGTCCTCATTTTTGTTTCTGCTTTCTGAAATCTTGCTGCTTTCTGAGGCTTCCCTCTAGTATCTGAATCCCTGTTCTGAAAAGCTCAGTCTGTTCATCACAGGTTCATGAGGGAAAGTCCTGCTTAACTAACTTAATTTCTATGATAATATCACCCATATCGTTGACCAAGGGAAGCCAGCAGATGTGGATTTTTTTGGATTTTAACCAAGGTTTTGATGCTGTCTCTCATGGTGTTCTTCTGGATAAAATGTCCAGCACATAGCTAGGCAAGTCCATAATACACTGAGTGAAAAATTGGCTAACTGGTCAGGCACAAAGAGTTGTTATAAATGGGGTTACATCAGGCTGGCAGCCAATCACTAGTGTAGTTTCCCAGGGCTCAATTTTAGGGCTAGTTTTTATAAATGATCTGGACACAAGAATCTAATGTACATTAGGTAAGTTTGGCAATGGTACTAAACTAGCAGGAGCTGTCAACTCCCTTGAGGGTAGAGAGGCCTTATAGAGTGATCTAGATAGACTAGATAGCTGAGCTGTCTAGCCATACAAAATTTACCAAGAGCAAGTGCCATGTTCTCAATATGGTTGGAGTAATCCTGGTTATATGTACAAATTGGGGGATGAGAGGCTGGAGAGCAGCTCTATGGAAAAAGTTCTTGATGGTTTGGGTTGACAGCAAGTTGAACACGAGCCAGCAGTGTGCCCTGGTAGCCAAAAGGGCCAACCATGTCCTGGGGTGCATCAATCACAGCATTGCCAGCTGAGTGAGGGAGGTGATTGTTCCCTCTCTGCTCTGCACTGGTGTGGCCCCAGCTTGGGTATTGTGTGCAGTTTTGGGTGCCTTGATATAAGAAGGACATCAAACTGTTAGTGTCCGGAGGACGGTGACCAAGATTGTGAATGGCCTTGAAGGCAAGATTTATGAGGGGAGGCTGAAGTCACTTGGCTTGTTCAGCTTGGAGAAAGCTGAGGGGTGACCTCATCACAGTCTACAACTTCCTCAAGAAAGAGGGAGATGTGCTGATCTCTCTGGTGACCAGTGATAGGACACAAGGAAATTGAATGAACCTGCATCAAGGGAAGTTCAGATTGGACATTAGGAAAAGGTTCTTCACTGAGAGGGTGGGTGGTCGTTAGAACAGACTCCCCAGGGAAGTGGTCTTGGCACCAATCTGTCAGAGTTCAGGGAGCTCTTAGATGATGCTCTTGGTCATGTGATTTAGTTCTAGGTAGTCCTATGAGGAGCAGGTAGTTGGACTCAATGATTTTTATTGGTCCATTGCAACTCGAGATGTTCTATGAATCTGTGATCCATCCGGGAAACAGCTGTGACCCACACATGTCACCTTTCCTCACCTTAAACCTGCTGCACAGTCACTACAATGTCAAAAAAGCCGTTGAATTAAAGATACTGAAGTATTCAAATAGTTCTGGAAACCTGTTCAATCTTTTCTTTTTCATGCATCTTCTTTCACTGCCAACATTCTGTTACCATCCCTCAGGGTTACAGCCTTCCCAGTAGAACTGTTTGAGGCTACAGTGTTGCCCTGATGCTGAGCTAATTAAGGCAACCACGGTGGGATGTTGCTGGATGCTATACGTTACAATATGCAAAACAGCTTCTAATATTTTATCTATTTTGGGTCACATGGTCTTGCTAGCTGCTGCCAAATCATCTGCAAGGATAAGCTAATTTAAAATAGTTTTGAAATTGCATTCTTTAGCTTAATGGAACAGTTTGCAGCTGTTGATTTCTAGAAATCAAAGTGTGACACTTTCTTGGGTTGAAGGTACTCAAGGATTGGTGTAACCCCATTATCACTTGGGTGGCTTTTGCCACTGATTTTATTAAAGTCAACTGGAGCTTGAAAGGACAATTTTTTTTTCTAGCCCTGTAGAAATTTATCCTATGGGTAAAAACTGTTTCCAACTTGAACTATGCAAAGAAGTAACAGAATAACTGAGTGGGAATGAAGAACTTTTTAAAAATTAAGCTTACTACAGTCAGGGTATTAGGAACATACAAAACAGAGCTATAACCAGAAACAGAACAAATGTACTGATGGCTACTGTATGTTTCATTCTCCTGCAGCTCTACAGAATATTCAGCATAAGCAGTGGCTGTACAGGTTATGCAATTTTACTGCTTAAACAATGCATAAATATTTCATAATTAATGTGTCAGTGATCCAAAGTGCCATCTGTAGTGATGGTTCTTTATTATGCTTTTGGAGCAAGACTCACCTGAATTCAATGCCAGCACCTAGACCTATTAACATCTTTTTCAGTCAAAGATATAATATTCTCACATTCAGAGTGACAAAGAAAATGCTTTCAAGTGACAACAGTAACATTCTTATTGCATGTGAACTTGAACTTCTTGCAGCCACAGCGAGGGAAGCTCTCCCTCACAGACGAGCTCCACTGGGCTGATGGATTTATCATTGTTTATGACATCAGTGACAGAGCATCATTTGCTTTTGCGAAAGCATTGCTGTACAGAATCCGGGAGTCTCACATAGGAGCCTGTAAAAAGTAAGTGGTATTGTTTTTCTTTCCCTCTGTAAACGTACGAAAAAGCTGAGAACATTTCTGTGAGCTGTAGGCGTCCTAGTAGCAATAAAAATCCAGCAGCATCCTGGTGGCATAACACAATAGCAACAATAAGGTAGCTCAGTGTAAACTGTGTATCAAATTGCAATCTATTTTCACTGTATCCAGAGCTAAGCACGTCGGGATTTTTGTTCTTATTTCTTACAGCACTACTGTTTAAATAATTGCCATAAAATCTTCTGCTGTAAATGGGAAAAAAGCTGGCATAGTCAGTCTATGCTTTTACTCCCCCACTCTATTACCAATGGAGATGCACCAAGGTGGGGATTGAAGAAAGCATTTCCCACAATAAATGAATCTAATACCATGAATGTCTCCTAAACTGCCTTTAGCGGCGACCCCAACAGTATTTGTGCATATGAGTGACCACATGGTAAGAAACAAACTATTTATGTTCAAAAAGAACCACCAGAATTGTAAGTCTAAGTACATGCAATGGTGTGTATCCCTGCTTCAGTCAGCTGAGGTGCTTTCTAAATAAAGAATAGTGAAATCCTTTCCTTATATCAGAAGTGGAGTAAAAAAAATACCACTTTTTTGTCTGTTTTATTGCTATCTTTTCTTTATTAAGGTTTCTCTGGAAGGAGTAATTTTAGCAAAAGCTTGGAATTAGGATTCCTGTGTTTTCTTCTGAATTATGCCACTGACACTGATGAATCTCTTTGACTCTATTCTGTTACCTACAAATGGAGATAATGATCCGCTTGCTTCTTCATGAAGTCCAGGAGTTGTCAACATACTCAGCAGTACAGAGTATGAAAACTGCAGTGAATGAAAAATATGTGAATTCATTGGGTAGAGGAACCACAGTGAAAACTTAATGACAGAGAATAGCTTATCTGGAAGATCCTTTGATGTTTACTATAGCCAATGGAAAACTAGAACTGGCAATGTTGCAGGGTTGTTTTTTCTTTTGGGTTTGTTGTGATGCGTATTATCCTGAACATATGTACCTGTAATACACAATGTGCATAGCACAGCATACAGCATAGTGTTTTAGCATACCTTTTCTCTAATTTGAACCTTTTTTATTTCAGAATGGTCGAGTCATCATTATTTTTGGTTGGTAATAAACAGGATTTATGCCACATGAGGGAAGTTGGCTGGGATGAAGGACAGAAGCTGGCAATGGATAACAAGTGCCAATTCTGTGAACTGTCTGCAGCAGAACATTGTCAGGAAGTTATGGCAATGTTTACAAAAGTCCTGAGGAGTATCACCTCAAATTTCAAAGTGAAGGAAAAGAGACGACCAAGTGGATCAAAGTCAATGGCCAAGTTAATCAACAACGTGTTTGGAAAGAGAAGGAAATCTGTGTAAAAGATGGTTAGTCTTGAAATAAGAACAAGCTGAAATAATGGAGCGCAGGCAGATCTTGGGATTCAGTCAGTTTCCTCCAAAGGTCAATGTCTGGAGGAATAAGACATAGAAACCAGAGATGAGAGACAGTATGGTCGAGTGGACTGGGTCTAGACATAAAAGACCTGATGTTCTATTTTGAATTCTGCTACAGATTTACTATGTTAGGGCTATGTCACGTACACTCTAAGATGCTTGTCTCATCTTTTATCTCCTAAGTTTTTCAGAGGAGAGTTTTACTCTGTATTTATTCAACACCAACATAATCTTAGATCTTCAAGGTGCAACTGAAGTATAAACAGTTATTTCCAATGAACTCAGCCTTGCTGATCAAAATCTTACTTCAGAATTATAAGTAGTTGTTTTTTGTGCAAGAAGACTTGCACTAAGTAAAAGCAAAATACCGCTGCTGTATGTGATCATGTATTTGTATTTAACTTAAGGAATGATGGCCGAGATCTTCATGTGCATAAAGGGCCTTAACACCTGCTAAAATTCATGTGAATTAAATGCCCAGAGACCAAATCTACGAGAGGTGTTTACCTGCAAAGCTGCAAAGGCAAAGGCACCAGAAGTAGGGAAACAGATAAACAAAGCAGTATTGTCTCCTGTTTCAGTGTATCTTTTTTTTTTAAGACTGATGAAAGAAAGTAGAGAGGGTTAAGGAGGGTGGGAACTGAAATGTTAGTGAAATGTTAGTCAGTGAGCATTGGACTGTTTTGGCAATGTCATTGTTCCGTGAAATAATTTTACAGCTAGGTCCAGTGTAAGGCCCGGGTAACATCTTGGGCTGATCCCTTTCGCGAAGCAGTTTTCATGAGCTGTACCAAAGTTTCCTTACCTGTAAGGTGGATGTGCCTGTTCAATTTTAGATGGGAGTGGAAGGTTGAGAAGCACATGGGCTGGTAAAGAACACAAATTCTTTGGGATGTCTGCCTGGATTTAAAGGTCAGTCTGCTGGTAAAACGTGTGCTCTTAACTTGCAGAGTGTTTTTCCTAAGGACCAATGTCTTTACAACTAGTCATTGCTATGGTATTGAAATGCCACTGGAGAGAGCACTAAGGAATATGTTAGCTACACTTTTCAGATGTGGATATTAAACATCAGACAGGTCTAAATATGTTGTCAATTGACATTCAGCGCTCTTACTGTAGACTTAACTAAATAAGGGCTTAGCCCAGTGTGTTTGAAAGTACTGTGCTCATACAGAAATTATGAAAGGAAAGAGAACTGATCTGAAGATGAATTACTGCCTCCTACCCATTCCAGAGGTCAGCTGGGATTCAGTCTTTCTAAGTTTCTGAGATAAAGCCTACCTCTGCTCTGAAATTTTACCTGCATTGAAACTAGTAAGATTGCTTTATCAGTCACAGCAGAATACTGATTTTCAAATGTCCACCCCATAAGATAGCACTAAAAACTTATATAATCTTAGCATTACTGTTGTAAAATAAAACTAAAGCACATTTTTAAAAGTGATAACTGAATATCACTTCATTTTTGAAGGAAAAGATACTGTATATTTCACTTGTTTTAAGACTACAAATATTGGAATATAGTTCTCAGTGTTGACAGGCACAGTGTTGCTTTATTTCTATGCAGATGCTTCTCTGCCATATTGGGAGTAGCGTATTTAACTGTATTGTCCATATCTATGAGGCTGAACTTGAAGGCTGCTCATGGATACCCTTCAGCTTTCCAGCACACACGGAATTCCAGAACTACTAATGTACTGTCGATCTGTCAGCCAGCTGTATCTCGCCAGCTCCAGCACTGCCAGATTCGAAAACTCTCATCTGTATTTACTGCTATGGTATAAATAAACTGGATATAAGATGGATGTGTCAATGCTTTTCTGTTTACTATGGTGTAAAGCTACAGACTTTTTTGTTGGACTACTGGAAAAGTGAAGCATCACACAGATCTGGAATCCAAATCAGAAAAAGTAAATCTGGAAATCAGACACTTGCACAGAAGAGAACCTCTAGCTGTGTTTCCTGTACACAATTAAGAAGTCTTAGAGTACATTTGTACAGTGAACAGTACTTTAAAAAAAAAAAAAATCCTTTAAAAATTCGTGAAGATATCCACAGGGAAGGTAAATAGTTTTGCTTTGATCATATTAATAAGTATAACCCATAGTTTTCTGTCTAAATGGGGTGTTTTAATACAGTAGCTGTCTTCTGGCCCATGTTTGCTAGGTTGCACTCATGAAAACCAGCTGAAACAGCTGTAGGATTTGATTAGACTTAAGCATACTCAAGTATCCAATGTAGACATCATTTGATGTTCTTAGGATCTGGTTTCATTTGTCTCTTATTGCTGCTAAGTGCAGATGAACTGGAGTGCAGAATTTGTAGAGGAATTCAGTTTAAAGCCAATGACCTATCTCCCTTTCTTTGCATATTTTATCAGTTGTGGGTTTTTCGGTTTTGGTTTTGTGCTCTGTTTCTTCATTTTAGTTGTGTGGTTTGTTGTTTTGGTTTTTTTATATATTTTTGAGGGCCTTTTGAAGAAAAATAGGATAATTAAAAGACTGTAGTTTTAACAGTGAAGGTAGTATGTTACTGGCTCAGCCACATTTGGAAAGGGAAGCAAGAACCCTGCTTGCATAACAAAGTAAATGATGCAACTGGTGTTTGATGCTCACCCTTGACTGCGATAACACCTAGAGCATATCGAACTCATTGAAGAGAGTAGAAATGAAGCTATTTGTTTTGCCACAGACTGCTTCAGCATCCTTTCTCACCAAAAGGTTTTGAAATTGCCATACAAGTGTTAAAAGTTTCTTGCTGTCATGTCTGGAACTCCTTGTTTATATCAACTTTCTAGTTTCAGTAAAATTTTGCCTGAGAAAGGCGTTCAGAATTGATGTTCTTTCTCCCTGTCTTCCTTTTTTTTTTTTTTTTTTTTCTTTAGAAACGGTGACATAAAAGCAAAGATATTCTACTGAAGTATAAAGGTAATAGCCCCTGGCTCCCAAGTGCTGTCTTTCAGAGTGCTTTCAGGTGTTTTTCAAAGCTCTTTCTCACTATAGTTTTGAAGTAAACAAAGATAAACACAGCCTCAGCTCCTTTTCCTGCTGTCATATCTGTCCGTATTAAACTTTTTTGTAAATCCCTCCGTGGTCACATTCACAACAAGGCAGAGGCGAAAACGTCACAGGAAAGGCATGATACTCCTGGAAGTAGCAATAATTAAGTGCGGTATTGAGTAAACCAAAAAAAACATGTTGTTGTTTCTAATATATTTAAATCAAGATAGCAATAAAAACGATGTATCAGTAGTTTTGATGTAGTGCTATACTCAGAAGACAAAATAGCTACTGTAGTTTTTTAGTCCATTGCTAGAAGCTGATTTCTGAAGTGAAGGGTGAACATAAAAGTCTGAAGACCTTGTGAGTCATGCGAGGAGAGTCTTGTTGCTCTCCCTTCTATCTGACTGCACTGCTTTGAAGACGGTGCACTAGCAGGTGTTTGGAGATGTCTGAACCAGCATTCCGTCCATCTAGGAGGCAGAGAGAGGGATGGATGCTGAGGCTATCAGCCTGAACAGGTATGATGCTCTCACTGACAGTTGGATCTAGATCACTCAATGGTATTTTCAGAGAGTACACTTTAAAGAAGAGACTATTATAAATACCACTCAAAGCAAAACTGAAGTGCAGTAAGTATCCAAGAATATACTAATTTTCTATCAGGATGCCTGTTGGAGCAGGTGCTTTAGGTTCATGAAGTTTTCATACAGATCTATTTTGCTTGTGGATAGAGGAATAAACTCCAGCTCTGATTAATATTCTTGAAAGGAAACCTTGCCTATCCACTCTGAAGCAAGATATACATTAAAAAAGAAAAAAAAAAAAGTAATATTAAACTGTACTCTGCATTAAAAAAACAAACTGTCTACCTCCTTAAACTTGTCCACAGGAACACAGGCCTCTTCATAGCCTTAATCTGCCCGTGAGGAATAAAAACAAGGGGAAACTGAATTTTGATGTGCTGTTCAGCCTGTTTGAAAAGCAAATCCTGTGTTTACATGCCTAAATGCAAATATGGACTCCTAACTGTCAACTTCTGTTGTTTCAAAACTTGGGTTTGATTTTTCTGTAAAGAAGCAGTTCTGTAAATGCCTAAGTGTTTTGGTGTTGGTTTTGTTTGGTTGTTTCCCCACAACTGATATTATGTGAGACACACAGGGTATTCTGGGTAGGAAGTTATTTTTAAACAGACATTACTCTTTTCCAGAAACAGACTGTAAGTTTCTGTCTTCCCTTAACTGCTTTACAAAGTAAATCGAGTCCCTCTGGTTGTATAATAATAGCCACGTTTAGCCCTATATATTTGACAAGACTTGAGCCATTTACTGCTACATTAATTTTTTAAGACTGGCTGGGAGTTCAAATACGTGTTTAATTCCTGCTGAACTCTGTAAAACATCCAGAGTTTTCTTTTTTTCCAGTGGAGGCCTCTAACAATACAGAGAAATATGTTCTACAAGTGAGGCACGTGGAGAACTGAGCTGTTGTCATGGGGCTTGAGCCAAATGATCTAAGCATGTCTGGCCTCTAGTACACTCCAATGTTCATATTCATCAGCAAAATGGCATTGTATCTATATTACATACTGTATTTTACTATTTGAAATAAATACAAAGGAAGCAGAAATTAAAACATTTGACCTTAAATGTATAGGCATCTAGTAAAGATTTCATTTTTGATAGACAGAACTTTTTAAATTGGCTTCACACAGATTTTGTTTGGTTGGTTGGTTAGCGATTTCTAACTTTTCAGGTGAGTTCGCTCCCAGAAGAAACTTCTATTTTCAAGATGCTGTGAGCTTCTGAAAAATTAACAGTCTTTTGCTGACTGCCTTTTAAACGTAACAAACTGCTAAATGAGGAGAAACCTGACAGCTTTACAGCTTCCAACAGCTCCCTCTCGTGGCTCTTTGCTCATATTTCATCCTCCGTTAAGCCTTTAAGCTTCTTATGCTGAAACATCAGTGCTAATAAAACGAGGCACACTGATCACGAAGTACAGCTAAAACCCCTCCTTCTTTCCAGTGCTTTAAAATTCTGCTATCGATTATGCTGAGCCTAACAATATGACATTTCATAGGTTTCATTTGATGGTATCCTTACTAATAAAACTGCAAATGTTGATAAGGTTTTTCTCACGACTGACTTCTGAGCTCAGCTGTTTCACTGAAGTAAAGTTCAGCTATCTCATCTAAGATGCTGGAAGGCTTCCTGTTAACATACCGCTCATGCATATTAATATCCTTAAGAAGGGATTGAAAGCTTCTGTCATTTTCCCAGCTACACCTATTGGTCTGATAAGAGGTCTGATATCCACCTTGTCTTTCTCCAGCTTCCTGAGGTATTCATCCCCAGAACATGACAGGGAGGCATGGCAGGGAGCTGAGGCAGAGTTAGGCAAGAGTGTTTCTTCTCTTATCTGTAAGATGTAGTACAGATACACTATTTCAATCTTTAAATGAATAAGGTCACTTACTGGAAAGACTGCAAGGTTGGATTCACCTGGTCCAATACAGAGGTCTGCTTCTAGATTCCCAGCTCAGCTAGATGTCTTTCTGCCAAATAGTTTACCTCACCAAGGTGATGCCTCAAATAATGTAGATGAATCACTCTCCAAAATGCATTAAACTCTCCACCAACTTCAAAGGTAATTAGGGCTGGGGAACTCTAAAGTTAGGTGAGATGAATCATGTTCCAAATGTGGCCTCTCAGGGCTCTTTGCTAGCTATTTTGCCCTTCATCTTCAGCCTTACAGAGCCCATCTGTCCTACTTTACAAAGTCAATTGAGTCCCTATGGTCAGACAATTAACATCTAACTTGAGCTGACCATTGGGTCATTTAATGCTAAATTTATTTTGTGTGATTGATCAGTGTGCTGGATTATATTTGATCCTTGCTGAACTTCATGAAACACCCTGAAATCCAGCTGTCACACATTAAATTAATGGATGAACTGGAAATGAAGCCAAGGATAAGTTAACTGAGTACTGCTACAGATTGCATCTAAGCTAGCTCATTAAAAGCTAACTAGCAGATCTTGATGCTTCACAGCTGTCTGCAGCACAGATATATTTTAAATGCTTGCCTGTGGTAAGTCCAAAAGACTAAGGTGGAGAAGAGAGTTAAATCAGGTCTTCTGACTCCCAAGATAGTGATTCAACTAATCGGTTGTTTTCTGACTTCGAAAATATACTTTAACAGTTTTTGTGTGAGCAAAGATACTAGCTCATTTTGTGACTTATTCTAATGGCATTTACCAGCCATATGGAATGAACCAAGCTCATTACTTGCAAAGGGACAGCATAAAATCTCTGCATCACTTATGCCTTGATTTGGCGTTGAATGTCATCTTCTTCATAATTGGAGGATTTGGCATCAAATGGTTGTAACCTTAACTTATTTCATTAAACAGGAAGGTTAACTAAACAACAAAGTTGTTGGGTGAGCTGTTTCCTTTAGACTGCCAATGTGAGGCCACGGTCACATCAGTTTCTTATCACATCTCCAACTATTACAGCACTACAATATCTAAACAATGATACGAGATGTCAAGGTGTATGCATGTTGCTGATGGACCAGATGGCTGCTGCAATGGTCTATACACAGCAGCTGAGTTGTAAATGCCTTTCCCTCACTGAGAGCACTAGCCTGAGCCTCTGTGTCTTATTCTGTGATTTCTTTTCATTAATCTTAGGAGAAGACAATGCATTTTGAAACTTCTTCATTCAAATTTGGCTGATATTTACCTACAGGTTCAGAAGTTGTTATTGGGACAATGTATAGACAGGGCAGTTCATGAAAGGTTCAATGGGCATCTAGGCTGGAATCTAGGCTGAATTATTATTTTATGCTTTCTTTCCTCCCTTATACAGTTCAACGGGTAAAATATAACAGAAACTTCTTCATAGTTTCTTCTATGTGAGATATCACCAGGGTATTATCTTTCACTTCGCAACAAGATGGTTGCATGAAAAAAAAAAATAATGTAAACAATCCTCGTCTACAATAAGGAACTGTTAGAAACGTGTCTTGCTGGCATATAGCTAGGCCTCATTCTTCAAATTCTCTGCATGAGAATGCCCTCTGAGTGAGCTTTCCTACTTATTAACGAGTCACATAGGTAAAGCTACTTGTATATAAGGGTTCTTGTGATTGCTGGGTTGATCTAAATGGATGCACAATTATATGATTAAATAAAATAACAATTTTTATTAACTACATATAATTTTGTCTGTCACTCAGAATTCAATTGCATTAGATGATTCAATAAATGATTGAGGTAGTCTGGGATCTGTCCTATACAGAGCTTAGGGAATACTGCAAATACGGAGCTAAATCACATAACTTATCTTAGACACAAATAGAAAAGCTTTACAAAGGAACTAATCTATACTAATCTTTTACAATGTTTGAAATCTCCTGTTCGCTTGCATTGCATTTTTGATCATTAATACAGATTTACAAACAAACACTATTGTGCAGGTGGGTGTTCCTCTCTCTAAGTGTCCAGAGTGCATCCAATTTAGCCTATATTAAAAAAGAAAAAAAAAAAAAAGAAAGAAAGCACCAGTATATACAGGGTTGTCTGTCCTGAATGGTTCAGTCTGGCTTCACAGAAGTAATTAAATTATTTTTTTTCCCATCTAGCCATTAAACAGTGCCTCCAAAGAAATTTTCTCTGTATTGCTGATGTAACTCTCATAGGAGCCACACCAGCTGTGCTCAGCTTAACCAGTTACTCTTTCTCATTTCTGTTGTTTCCATCTTAGTCCAGCTTCAACCTCTGGATCTTACTGTGATGAATTCAGCAGCAGAGGGTGAGTATACTCTGATTACTAATACATAGTACCAGTGTAGTACAGCTTATTATCATGCTCTGATCTGTTTTAACATAATGCACTGATATATGTCTGGGGAAGCAAGGGGTGTGGGAGAAACATTTCCATCTCTCTTCTCTTCCCTTATGCACACACAAACACACATTTGATAAATCTGCTCTCTTTTTTTTTGTAAATCTGCACCAACATATTCACATACAGGTATACCCAAATGGAGGTCGAAATAGGGCAATATATACAACGCTTTAAATATGTATACTTAGCACTTCTCAGGCATAAGTTAAGGGATGAACAGATAATACAGAGCAGAACTCTTGCATTTCCATTCTGGCCAGAAAGTATGTACGCCTACATGCAGAATGGGAAAGAGACATCCTGGTCTAAGAGAAGTTCTCAAGATTATTCATAAGAGGACACCACAGCCAGCAACCCTCTCCCTTGCTATTAACCAGTATTTTCTCTCCCTATTATTCCAAGGGAAAGAATTGGTTTTGCACTAGATGTGTTTAGTCACTTATTGCTTATTGGGAGAATCTTTGGGTCAAAATCACTGTCCAAGTATCACAGACATATTCCACATGGGCCCTGTTGAGACCCATGTGAAATCTGATCTAAGCTAGGTCTGAATGAGCAGGTTAGGAATTAGAAGCAGTCCAGCTCAACCTCAGCTTTACTCTTTACAGCAGGTATCTATTCAAAGGACTGGGAAGGCGTGCTGATAAATAAAGCACTTGCCTTACTGGTTCTGCCCTGCTTTTCTAAAACTGCCATTTCACCAGATCCACAGAGCTACCTTGTACCTTTGCAAGGGATATACACAGAGGCTTTAGTCTAAAGCCTCTTTTCCCATAGCTATCTCCTTTCCTTTGCCCAGCTGAGCAGAGGAGATGCAAGCCTCTGTTTTTAATTTGACTAAACTTGGGGTCAAATCCTGCTCGCTGTTATTCTGGAACAAACCCAGAATGACTCCATATTTACAGTGGTACAAGTGAGAACTAAATTATGCCCTGAAAATTCATTTAAAAATCTTTCAGACACCTAAACAGATGGATAAATCAAGCACAGATTCTCAGGTCAACCTCTACCAGAAGGAATCTCTCATCTGACTTACGGTAGAAGTAAGATGCTATGATAGAAGCTAACAATAGAAAAGGAGATACAGTAAGGGAGGGGAATATTTTTCCTTACGAAACTCTCTTGATTTAATACAAGGCACAGAGAATTAATGATGGCTTTGAGTGATACCTGTATGTTTTATAGGTTTATAAATTGGTTGTAGTAAAATCTTATACATCCTATATCACTGGGTATTGTTTCAGCCTATTACAGGAGATATCTATCTAGAGTTGACTGAATTGTATTAATCTGATCCTAGTTTAATGATGCCTTAAGATTTTTATGGGAGAATTTAATGTTTGCAATATCCACATTCCTTATTTGAAAGTGTGACTTATAGGTTCTCATCTTCCTTAAATTATGAAATCCTTCAGCTAATAAAGGAAAATGATTATGGTTTGCAAAAAAGGCAAAGTCATTTAACAATCCATATAACTGTCTATTGTAGGTCTTTGCATAATAATTGTAATTTAGCTATTAGGAGTTCTAAAGGCAGTTATCAGTCATATGCCGCAATTCTGAGGAATAAGGGAAAACTCAAATTATTTAAAGGCTTTGTACTTTCCAAAGGGAGAAAAAAATGCAGCAGAAATCAATAATAATTTTAGCAATGAAAAAAAATGTTATACTGAAATAACCAGTTGTTGATGGCAATTTTTCTAACCAATATTAAAATCTTCAGCTTTCCCTCTTTTCACTGTAACAATATGAACTCCATTTTATACAGATACTTCTGTAAGTCATGAAAGCCAAATTGCGATTTGACCCTGCAATTCTTAATGTCCGAGATTTTTCCATTTTCACCCTAGGTACGTGAAAAGAGGTGTTCAAAGAGATCAGATGGTCTGTAAACCTGGAGGATATTTCTTTTTCAATTTGAAATGACTATCTAAAGTTGACTTTATATGTATGGTACATTTTGACTATTTCCTTCACTGATGAGGAAACTTCACACTTGAATCCAGCTTAGCTAACTGCACGTGCTTTCCTGTTTCCTGCACTATGATCAAGCCTCTGCAGTTCTGAGATTTGCTTTTAAGATCCCACCCCACCTTCCTCCAACCTCCAGCTGTCCTCAAGTAAGAGCAGTTCCAGAGAGGTGGAGACATGGCTGAGGTGGCCACCCTCACATCAGTCCTTATGAAGATTATGTAGCAAGTCCCCTAGAATCCATTTCTAGACACATAATTGGTAAGAACATGACTAGGAACAGCCAGTACCTATTTACCAAGGGAAAAAAAAAACGCTCCTGACCAACCTGATCACTTTTTATGATGAAATAAGTATCTATCTGCTTGTGAGCAGTGCAGGAGGATGCAATTTACCTTGAATTTCTCAAGGTAAATTGGAGAGATGGACTGAACAGGAGAAAATTGGCTGGATGGTCAGGCTCAAAGGATAGTACTTTGTGGTTCCAAGACCAACTGGGGCTGGTTTCTACAGGCATTTGCCACAGGCTGAGACAGGGACTGACACTATGTAGCACTTTCATTGACAGTCCCTGTGTCAGGAAAAAGCCCACCCTCAGCAAGTGTGTCAATGACACGGAGTGGGGGGCGATAGTTGAGACACCACAAGGCTGCCCCACTCAGAGACACCCCCTGGAAAGAGACGGAGACAACCTGGAGGACCAGGCTAACAGGAGCCTCATGAAGTTCAGCAAAACAAATGAGAAGTCATACATCTAGGATGCAACAGCTCCACACGACATCATGGGCTGGGACTGAGCAGGTGAGAGGGCACCTCTGCAAAAAAGGAGTTGATGGTCCTAGTGAACAAGTTGGACAGAAGTCAGCAGTGTCCTCTTGTCGCCATGAAGGCAAACTGCATCCTGGAATGCTTTAGTAAGAACATAGTCAGCAGAATAAGGAGAGAGCAGATTGCCCTCTATTTGGCACTTGTGTGGCTGCTTCTGCAAGACTTTGCAGTTTCTAGTCCCCCAGTGCAAGAGAAACAGGCTGGAGTTAGTTCAACACAGGGCCATGAAGATGGTTAAAGGGCTAGAGCACATGTTGTGTGAGCAGAGGCTGAGACTAAGTGGGTTTAATTTAGCGTGAAGAAGAGAAGGTTAAGGTGGGATTCAATTGCTCGTTTCAGTTACCCACTATGAGACTATAGAGAAGACAGAACTAGCCTCTTCTCAGAGATGCACAGCAAAAGGACATGGTTCAACAAATAGAAGGGGCAGTTAGGGAAATTCCGACTGGATATAGGGAAATAAATTAACAATGAGTGAGAGTGGTTAAGTTTTCAAACAAGTTTCCCAGAAAGGTTGTGGAACCTCTGTTCTTGGAGATGTTCAAAACTTAACTGTAAAATGCTCTGAGCAACTTGATTTAACTCTAAAGTTAGCTTTGACTGGACTATACGACTTCCAGCTATCCTGTCCAGCCATATGATTCTGTCACATACATCGTTCCTTTGCTCATCTCTCAGAGCTGCAGTGGAGATAGCACAGCTTCTAAGCTCCAAGCTAGTGGGAAATTTCTGCTTGTCTAAAAGAAAGCCATTGAGCTAGAAGAATACTTTCTGTGGACCACCTGGTTGGGCAGTACTGACAATCACTGGCAAGTCTTTAATAGTCATGGATATGTGTCTGGTCATATGACAGATAAAAACTTTTCCTTGTCCTTGCAACATCCTGTTACAAGGATATTTATAAAGAATTTCAGTGTACTGTTAGTGAAAGCTAAGACCACCAAATGAAAATGGTCTAAATGAGTATATTTTAACAAGTATGAAAATAACAATAGATAGAATATAGATTATTACATAATATTCAAAAACCATTGTGATAGGATAACTCTGCCTTTACTTCAGCTATGACATTTGTCTTCCAAATACAGTCTTGTCACACTTTGCTTACATTTGGTATACAGCATATTTTTGTAGCAGACCTGGAGGTCAAGGCACAAAATTGACAGATGTACCATGTACACAGCTGCTAACAGGCACTGTAGTATGCAATATCAAAAATGAATGTGAATCTTGACATTCACCAACTACCCATAACACAAAGCACTATTTAACAGACCAAAATACAGACCAACAAAAACATATTTTGAGTACTTCCTTTACACTCTATATTTATTATAGTCTTAACTATCTGTTGTAGGTAAATACTGACCATCTTGCACACCAATTGATTTTTGCAGTGACATTCTTTAGATGGATCTGCAGAACATGCTGAGAAAACAAGCGGTAATTGCCTGACGGTAAATGCACTACTTCTGTGAATTGCTCATCTCTAATTCACTTAAAATAGGTGCAAAACACACAAGCAAGTTAAAAAGAAAGAGATGCCAGGTTAGTAAAGGTGAAGAAAAAAATAAGCTGTTTTAATGCATCCTGTGGATGTTACCTCCTTTGGGAAAAATGGCTTTGAAGAGTCAATTAGTTTCTTACCTCTTAAGAATTATTTAACTTATTGTTACAAAAGATTCTGATCTGTATCTGTGAATGGATATTTTCTGCTTACATCAAATCTAGAAACTGCTTTAGAAAAAGTGTTCTGAATGTTGTATGTCCTTAAAAAAAACACCAAACATCAACAACAAAACCATCCAAATAATAGAAGACTTTTTACTTTGAATTTAACATTTAAACTATTTGAAAGAGACCAGCTAATGCTGTCTGTATGGGTATTAAGAAATGAAACAGTTTCTAAGGAAAGCCTTTGATAAAAGCATAATTACAGGTTAAAAAAAAAGAAAAAAAAGGCTCTTCAAGTGTCACCTTTGTACTCAGAAAAACTGTTCCCAGTGGCTTCTTAAAGTATATCAGCCCTTGCTGCATCAAAAGAGCTTTTGTATGATCCTCAGACAATTTAAAACTACACGAAGTTCTCAAGTCCTCAGCAGGTGTGACTAGGACACAGACATGCACTTCCACCCACCACTTGTTTCTGTAAGAAGTCTTCCAAATTGTCCTTTGCCATACTAATTTTTCATAAGCCTCTGTTCACCTCAATTATTCTTGTTTATTTGAATCTCATTTATCTTCTCTCAGATGACTAGCAGCAGTCTTCTCAGCAAAGGTGTCAGCCCTAAAGAAATTAAGAATAAACACAATACACACCTTCTTGGTGGCACAACATCTAGGGACATGTTATGCAAGATTTAGGTGGTGAGAGATTTGATCCCAAGATGCTGGAATCACTGAAAATCTCTTGACTGGCATCAAGGTGCTGTGCATCATCTTGCATAATCTCAGGTTCAGTGAAGGGGCACAAACAGCCGCAGTCTTTCCTTCTACTTTATGGAAAACTATATATGGGTTTCAGTGGGGCTTTCCATTAGTGACCTCTGAGTAATTTGGGGTAAATAGTGTTGAGAGAAACTTTTACGTTATTTACAACATAATAAGTAGTTAGAGAGCTACTGGATGCACGTCTTAAAACCCAACTGTTCTATGATTTAGGCTAATATAATACACCATTGAAAGCTGATTACTTTAGTTAGTTAAGCCATAAAGCTCCATTTAAATATGACTAGTAAGAAACTGGGCTATTAATAATAATTATTGCAAATGTCACTGATTTCAGATTATAAAACTTAATAGACTATCACCATTAAAACATGTGCTCTCCATAATTACACTGTGTACCAACTTGTGCTTGATTCTGTTTCTGTGAATCTCTTCAAGACTCTTGTTAAAGCCCTTCTTTAAAGAAGAAAACAGGTGTTTTCTAGGCAGTTGGAGAGAGGTTTATGGGAAGAATCCTTTTTCTGTTCAGGGCTTTGGGACAGAAAGAGATAAGAAATCTAGATATTTTCCTCATTGTAAATACATGTTTTAAGCCTTGAGTTGTACATTTTTCTTTATTAATCAATCTTTATGAAGCAAAGCATAAATAAGTATTTTAATGACACCTTGACCACTTCCTGTGTTCTATAGTGTGAGCTTAAGTGACAGATTTTTAAAGTTGGACAGATGGAGAAGGCAGAATAGATCTAGCATTTGTGCTACATTTAATTTCAAATCACAGCAAGAGAATGTGTCACTAGCCTGATCGAGTTCTGTCAGCTGACCCTTTTTCCTAATTCTTTCTTCCAGCTTCTACTGACTGTCACAGATGGGTAGGTAAAGGTGAGCTAAAGTACAACAGTAGAATGTCAACTGATGGACCCAGTGCTTATCCTAATTTCAAATACACAGCAGCTTTTGCAGAACAAAGTACTACAACAGGAAGATTTTTTTCTGTTTTCTGACTGTTCTACAGAAGAAATACTTATGAGCTCCAGCAGTGAGCAGAGAAAGAGATGTGGGAAATATACACTAGTTGTTAGACTGTAGATCCAGGTTCTGGAAATCGGGAAACACAGATTCTATATATAATAGAAAATAAGTATTTCAGAACTCCTGACTACATGGAAACCCAACATCCGACTTTTCAAGTGACTAAGGCCTTAAGTCTTTTGTGAAAAGGAGGATTAGGTGCTATGAAAACATATTACAGTGAACACTTTACAGCTGTATGCCTCAGTTTCCCAGTTTGCAAAATTTGTGTGCTATTTCAAATGTTTCTTTAAACAAGACTTTGAAATCTTCAGCTTAAAACACGCTACATGGTATACAAACACTTGCCATACTATTACTCACAAAACTGGCAAGTTGTTAATATAAAATAAATGAGGCTCAAAATTATGCCATAAAGCCAGAAATACCCAAAACCAAAGTGACATTTTAACATGGAACAGATGCATTTACAATGAGAAAAGCCTCTAGAAATCAATCCAAGGGGCCTTTAAGTAAATAGCTGAGTTTGTCAATTTAGAACATTAGTGCACCTAGCAAATCATAGCTGCTAATGTCAACATATCATCCTAGTGCAGGGGACATGCAACAATAAATGAAATGGTAAATATTTTCTGAGGAGAGGTCAATATTTGCTATACTTGATGCTATTTAATTCCTCAAATCCATTAGTGCTTAAATGGTCAGAATTCAGAAGTGCTCTAAAGCCCTTGCAGCTTCCTGCTGACTTTGGTTGGAGCTTGGGGAACAAGTGCCTTGCAGAAGGATGGGACCCAACCTGTCTCACGTAACATGTATACCATTTATAAATCCCAAGGTATTAATCAATTTTACAATTAACCCAACATAGAAAGGCCCAAGACATGACCCAGGGACCATTTCTGATCTCTTTTGAGAGTTTACTTATAGTCACAATTTCCATAGGTTTTGTGGTGGATCATCTCCATCCTTTCTTTAGCGAGAGATTATCTTTAAAGTTCCTGCCTGTAGAAAGTTATATGTAGCTGAAACAGAAACTGTGGCTAGATTATATGGATAGGATCATGTGGCATCTTGTTCTTTAGATAGATTTGTGGGATTTGGAACAGTTTTATCACCAGTATTGAATGAATACATCTTCCAGGATCGCTTAGCTAATGAGAAAGCAGGAGTTTTCCCAAGCTGCATTTTCCATCCATACCGAAATGTCTATTGCCTCAAATTATGAGTATGTTCATATTTACAAGTCCATGTCCATTTTATAATCTGTAGCAATCTGTTATATTAGCAAAATAGATTTATAGTTGTTTGTTTTGTTTTATTTTGTTTTTTTTCCCAGGTAGTTTTTCTTCTTCCATCACAAATACAGTTGCCAATCATAAAAAGACAAAAAAAGTCACCAGTCACCCAACTTGTAACTCAGATCTTCAGAAAGCTGCTGATACAACTTCCATGTGTGTGCTTTTTTGGCAGAGGGGGAGTGGAAGTAGGGGATGAAGACTGATATACAGTTTGCTACACCTTTCAGGAGACTTGATTTGCCAAAGTACCAAACACTTGTTCTCTGAAAATCTGTCTCAAACTGCATAATAATTATCTCCAGTAACTTTAGAAAAATATAGCTCAGTGTCATATATGAAATTCCAATCTAAAAGTTGTCATGTTTTTATAAGTTCACTAGCCAACTATCCACACAGTCCCAATATTTTCTTCTGAGTTATTCTGTTAATCAGTGAAGAACACCAGTCACGTCATTAAATGTGGCAGGATATTTTACTGACTGATTAGACACAGATTTGACTCTTATAGGGAAGGAGATGAGCAGACTCCTGTGGGCTGGTACGATGTGCCAGCTTTGTCACTTCTAGTTGCTGGTGTGTTACAACTTAGACTTCCCGTGAGAACCCAGAAAATGTTAATGCTCAGTCCAACAGCTCAACATTGTAATCTCCTCAGAGAAGTAAACAAATTAAACTGAAACAGAGAGAGAGAGTGACCTTGGATAAGTTGCTTCAGCAACCTGTGCCACTTTGTGCTCCTGACCTCTATTTTGCAGGCAGCCCAGGACATGGCGCTTGGCTGTTTGCACGACCACAGCTTGGAGCATCCTGACGAAAGGGGCAATTCAAGAAGTAATGACTGGCATAAGGTCCTGCACATGAAGAGTTTCACAAATGTCCTTTATCTAATCTACCTTTTCAACATGGCTTTATCAAAGCCATAGCAAATCTCTAATGGAGCACAAGCACACTGATATAAACACATTGAATTTCCAAATGTGTCTAGAAACGGAAAGAGGATTTGGGACCAAAGAAATGAAGCTGCCTGAACTGAAAAGAGCCAAGACATAATAATTTAAATGATTGCCTTTGTGAAATTCTTAATTGGGCCTTAATGTCCACAGAAATATCTGCAGAATTATTTGCTTCAGTGTGCAAGTAGGATTGTTTATGCTTTCCCACAAACAATTAGGACGTTTTGGTTTTTTTTTTTTTAAATAAATCTGACTGACCATCTTCAATAGTTTTCAAATAAATTAAATTTATTGTCTGCTGTCAGCACCAATACCGTACATGTTGCTGCTGATTAATCTTTTCTTCCTACATCCAGTTATATATAATTTGATATCCACAAACATTTTTTCCTCCCTTAACAAACTGTTTCTGGGAAACAGGTCCTACAGTTAGGACATTTTTCTCTCTCTTTTTGACAGGCCTATACATGAAGATAAGAACCCTGTTGGGATCCTGAATAGACTATCTGTGTACGGTGTTGCTCTAAACATATGGCTCTAAAATTCAGAACAGATATATCTTCGGTGAAGTCCAGATAATTGATTCATAAGTCAGCTGCATCAGGCAGGTTTTTTGATGGTATCTTTATAAATAGGTTGGTGCTTTCGAAGTGCCTGATGGTATCTCTCATATTGACATGAAAGACATTTGGAGGTTGGAATATGCTAGCTATAGAACTTGTATTCTTGATGCAGTTCATGGAGGCTGTCAGCTTCTTACAACACTAATCCAAACATTTGGGTAAATATCTTTTGTATAATTATATTTTTTAGTTTTTAGTTTTACAGTCTTACTAGTATCTTACTGAATTTTGTTCAATAATTTTGAGTTCTAAACTTCCACAATGTAAAGAAAAAGCATGGTTATTCCTCAAAATTAACATGAATACAAACAGTTCATGGCTTAAAATCAACAAACCACAATTCAATTCAACAAAAGACTCTCGTTTTTGTTTTTTTTTTTCCTGTAATATTTTATGGTCTTTTACATGCCTTTAAGTCTCTTGTTTTCAAAACCCACAAAAACTAGTTTGTATAACTCAGTAGAAAACAGGTCACTAAGTTCTTCAGAAGCAGTTTAATAGACCTACACATTCCTTACTCAGTGAAATCTTGGATCAAACTGTAGAGACAAAAAAAGCCAACAGCACACAAACCCTTGTTGTTGTTCACTTCAAGCACACAAAAGCATTGGGCAACCCACATGACTTGGTCTACAACCTTTAAAAGTGAAAGCAAGATCAGCAGCTGACAGAATCCCCTTAACTTGCAGGAGGAATTTCCTTCCAGGAGTTGTATGAGCAATGACCACAGGCTACTTCAAAAACTGTTAAATGTATTTTTCCTTTTGAAAGAGGTGATGCCATTGGTAAAATGAATAAGGATTTTTTCCTCCTTTTTAGACATAGGTGCTTAAATATCAACAATTTTTATACACACTTTCTCTTTGCTGTATATACATTTGTCTATGGATAAGGCATAAGTATATCAAAGTTCTCCTGATAGAAACAAAAATATTGTAGCAGAGAAGAGGAACTAGTAAAAATGAGGTAAATGCACACATCCTGGGTTGATTAATTGAAAAAAATGCTGATCTTAAATGAAAAAAGATGTTTTTTTCCCTAGATGACCTGGCTACTGATGTACTGATCTTACAGATCTTACATACATCACATCACTGACATTTTCAATTATTCCATGACATAAATAAAATGAAACACTATCTGGTACACACTAAGATGTTTTAGCTAACATTTTACATGCATGCGAATGATCACTAGTGCTTCAAATTGTATAACTATGATGAATCCTGAACATACAGTTAAAAAAATTTACAAGTCCAGAGGGTTGATTGTGCTCTCACACCTAGGCACATGTTGGAATACTCTTGTGGACACTTGTGTACCACTGCAGAATAACACCCTAAACATTTACAGAAGCAAGATGTATTGAAAATCACTGGTTTAGAGGCCTACTGACATCTGAAACTTTGCCCAGATTGAGTTTCGTGGTGCTGTTGGGGAACCTTAGCAAGTGCTTCAGGTGGGAGCCGGTAAACATATCTCCTTTGTTATCATACACAAGCTACATAGACCATCCAATCACTCTCTCAATATAAGCTACAGAGATATTTCACTAATTAAATTCAGCATTATGATTTGCACAAGAAATGGCTGGCAGCTTCACTGAGGATGACTTATGGTAAGGCTCAAACACTATGTCTGTACTAGCAAACTAAGTGGGCATGTTTTGGCTTGTGCCACACAGCTCTCTCTGATGGCACAGTGACATGACACAGGAGACACTGTAAGCCAGGAACTGTTCACTGTAAGTAACATGAATGAAACTCTGGTCTGGGACTTTTTTGGGAGTGGGGAGCAAGTGAGAGTAGGGGCAAATCTAATTATGGGTATATCATTCTGCATAGTTTTAACATAATAAGTTGGGCTGTTGGGGGAGATGAATATTCACAGAATCACAGAATGTTAGGGATTGGAAGGGACCTCAAAAGATCATCTAGTCCAATCCCCCCACCGGAGCAGGAACACCTAGATGAGGTTACACAGGAATGTGTCCAGGCGGGTTTTGAATGCCTCCAGAGAAGGAGACTCCACAACCCACCTGGGCAGCCTGTTCCAGTGCTCTGTCACCCTCACTGAGAAGAAGTTTCTTCTCATAGTTAAGTGGAACCTCCTGTATTCCAGTTTGTACCCATTGCCCCTTGTCCTATCATTGGTTGTCACCGAGAAGAGCTTGGCTCCATCCTTGTGACACTCACACTTTACATATTTGTAAAGATTAATAAGGTCACCCCTCAGTCTCCTCCAAGCTAGAGACCCAGCTCCCTCAGCCTTTCCTCACAAGGGAGATGCTCCGCTCCCTTAATCCTTTGTTGCCCTGCGCTGGACTCTCTCCCTGTCCTTCTTGAACTGAGGGGCCCAGAACTGGACACAATATTCCAGATGTGGTCTCACCAGGGCAGAGTAGAGGGGAAGTAGAACCTCTCTTGACTCCAGGGAGCAGGGTGCCTGATTTAAATGCAAGAACCCCCAGAATCCAAAATATAATGTAAATTACTATTTTTGCAAAAATACCACTGTAAACACTTCGGTGGACCACACAACTGGGAAAGTTACCATTATTTCGGGGATACATTTTGGACTGGGGAGTGAAACCCAAGAAGAAAACCCCAGTGACATCACCATGGGCTGCAGCCGAGGGGGTTCCACGGGCGGGGGAGGAAACCGTGACCGCGGGAAAAGGCGGCATCACGGCCCCGCTGCCGCGGTCTCAGGGACAGCCGCTCCCAGAACTGACGGGACTTGTGGCAGGTCGTCCCGGCAGGGCCGGGGCCGCAGCGGGCCGGTCCAGCCTTCCTCCCCACGCACGTCTCGGGTGTCCTCCTCCCCCCAGACTACAGCTGCCGTTTTCCCGCAGCTGCCGTAGGCAGAGACGTAGCCCTTCTGCGGGCAGGATTAATCCCACTGTCTCGTTCCAGAGGGGAGCATATGGGACCACGGGAGTCCCACCGCATTCCCGCACGGGGTGACGCCGCGCTGGCGGGATCCGGAGCGCCTCCTGGCGGTGCAGAGCGGCTCATGGGCCGCCCGCCTGTGCAAGCGGCTGGTTAAAACAGCTGATGAAAACTGGTTCTACTGCCCTGCTGCAACACGCATTTCCTCACGACAGCTTCCAAGCAATCGTGACGAAAAAGCAAGGAAATGTTATCAAGTGGGGAAATATCTGATACTCTTCTCTATTTTTTTCCTTCCTTCCTTCCTTCCTTCCTTCCTCCCTGCCTGCCTGCCTGCCTGCCTGCCTCCCTCCCTCCCTCCCTGCCTTCCTGCCCTCCTTTTTACCACAGCAATTGGAAAGCTCAGAGGGCGGCATCAAAGTGGCCTTTGCGTGTGCCTGACAGCGTCTTTTAAAAACTCGCAGTGCTTAATTTGAACGAAATCTCCAATCCTCAGTGTTACAATAAGGGTAAAGAGTTTCTTTGCTGCTGATAGAATGAAAATATTGGTTTTAAATGGACAAACATGTCCACAGGTAGCAATTTTTAAACTCCAGAGTTAATATTTCACCTCATTAATCTGTCTCTTTCTAATGTGGAGTTGCAGAAAGTATGTTTTAGCAGGAAAAAAGGGTAATCTTTTAGCATACTCATAAATGGAGCCTATAAAGTAAACCTAAGACTATGGCATCAAATCTACAGAAGCTAAACCATCTTCTTTTCTCATATATTTCTATTTTTAGGACACACAGTAATGTTGAATCACAGAAATATGTGTAGCCACACATACACATGCATGCTTAAACACCTTTTTGAACAGCCTCTTACTTGCTATCCTAGCTACTGTTTACAATAAGCACAGAAAAATACATAACAAAGTCAAGAGTATCAATGTAATTATTGAAATATTTTCACAATAAGCTGAAATGAGACCACTTCTCATGTGAAGAGCAAGCTGCCTAATAGCATCAGTTCACATTTCTACACGAGCTTGGGAGCAGTAGGAGACGGCACACGCTCTGGCCACTTGCACTGCAAAAGGTACTGGTGGACTCACACCGCAGGCTCCCAAAGCCTTCCAAAAGTGCCTGTGTGGGAACTATTTTCCCCTGCACTTATCTGAACTGAATGTTTCCAGTTGAACTTCCCAGATAGGAAAAACTTCAGGGACAAAAACCTCCATGCAAAGCAGAATGACCACTGCCACACCATATGCTGCTGCTGGAGAGGGATGAAGAGCAACACCAAACCCCTCTGCTATTCTCAACAATGAGGAGGTCCCTTTGTGACCTGAAATGCTTTCCCCCTCCCTTGCAAACACATTAGAAGTAAGTCTGTCTTTTCAAACCTCCATTTAAAAGGATTATCCACAGAGCCCAAGGCAGGCAGGAGTGCTGAGCCCTAGCACTCAGCTTCCCCAGCAGGGGGTGAGATCCAGCATAGCACTGAATTAAAATGGAATTTCCATTTTCATAGCAACAATAAAGAGAAGTAAGGCAGAGGCAGAAATTTTATTTACACAGATTGGACC
Organism: Nesoenas mayeri; assembly: GCF_963082525.1. Lineage (NCBI taxonomy): Eukaryota > Metazoa > Chordata > Aves > Columbiformes > Columbidae > Nesoenas > Nesoenas mayeri. The sequence continues at coordinate 80,001,834 of NC_137541.1, forward strand.
TAGATGAGAAGGTTTCTAAATAGGAATAGGCAGCCAAAGAAAATAAGACTTGAAGGATGGACCAGAAGATTGTAAATATTTAGGTCTCCTCTGCAGCGTGAGTTTGCATCTTTTGCTTCACCAAGACCCCTGGACAGAGCAAAGGACAGTTTGTTTATATTCTCCTGTTTTGCCAGTGCCTCACAGATTTTTCTTTTCACTTATAGCTGTTGCTCAAAATGTTAAAACATTTTAAATCAAATTCAACTAGCACATCCTTAACCACCCCCAAACCTTAAAACAAAGGGAAAGTCTCAAATTCAGGTGAAGTTCCATGGAGTAACACCAGCGGAGAAGAGTCAGCTATATGAAAGTCATATTTACTACTGCTTTCTCATCTGTCTCTAATAAGCCCAGTTTTAAGTTTGTACTTCAGATTATAACTGTGCACTCATCTTCCACAGGGGCCACATGATCCTACTCGCTAGGATTTGCATGTTTTGAAGAAGCCTTTTTTGCACCCATTGCTAGAAGTGGGCTGCTGGAGTACATATCCCAAGGTGATAAAACAACACCCCTGTCACACCATGCTTCAATCTGCAGCATCAAGGCAGAGTTGAACAACCACTTCCCAAAAATCAGTGCCCACCAGCCAGCATCTTCACAGTTCATCTGATCTGCCTCCAAACTGAGTTATGAAACTAAGGTTTCTTAGGGAAGAGGGAGAAAATTAGGGGTAAATGAGTTGTATGTTATAGTGGGGGCTTTGCATATAGCAACACTCCTTTGCTTTTGGAGAACTCTATATAAGAGGTTAATCATCTGACCTCCTCTGTCTATTCTGCACTCAAATTTATTTCTCCTTCAACCCTTCCCTCCTTTCTTTGTCTGGCCCCTCAGATCCTGAGGTTCTGAGCTGTTTTCTCAACTCATCAAAAGAATATGAAATATTTTTCCCTTTCATCCAATGTTGTTACATTCAGAATGGTGGCATTCACTATCTTCTGGATCTGTTAGTGGCCTGCTCAGTCAGGGCCCCCAGGGATACACACTGTTATCTCTGTGGTCTATGGTATCTCTTCCAAACTTATGCATCTTGAATTACTGGAGTTCCCGTGTTAAACTTTTCGCTACAGCATCCAAAGGACCAGAAACCCTTTAGTCACCAAGACTTAAATTTGTCCTTAGAGCACCGTTTTGCTTTGTCAAATTTTTACAGTTTCTACCCATTTAACAGGGAGTTCTACTTTCTCCTTCACTCTCTTTAGGAATTAAAATAAAAGTATCAGATACAAGTGGAAGCCAATTCCAATTTTGTTTCTGTCCTACTCCCCCACCGTCCAAACTCTGGAGAATAATTCGGAGCTGGAAAAAATCTCATGAAAAGATCTGACATGAACTGGACAACTAATGACCAAGACTCAATCCGAGCTGAAGTGATTGCATCCCATGAGTTTGACATGCCACTGCTAGAGCTATGATTTACAGAGGCACACATTTTTTTCTCCTCTGCATCTTATCATACTTCTAGGACTACATTACAATACCTGAGTGCCTCACAATCTATAATGCATTTAATCCTAATGACATCTCAGTGAGGGATAGCGGTGCCATAATTTTCATTTCATAGATGGATAACTGGGGCATATTACGAACTATGGTCTTGTCTAGGAGTTATATCAGCAGGTAAGATTCCAGGTGGAGACTCCTACAGCAGAATAAGGATATCCACAGAGAGGATTATATCAGCACATGTATATCAGAAAATCCCTCAGTGCAGCCACTACCCTCAATAACATCTGCACTTTTCCAAAGGAAGCAATAGAGGAGAATCTCATATGCCTTTGCCTGGCACTTTTTCAGTGCCTGATTCCTAAGTCATCCTTCCTCTTGTGTGTCATAACATCCATGAAGCCAGAGTCACAGAATGTCTTCTAAGCACACCTGCCACAGCACAGTAGAAAGCTGGCATGTCTCAGCACCGTCGAGGCAGTGGGTATCCTTTCACCACTGATTCCTTTCCTGTCTCTGCATGTGTGCCTGGGGCAGCCATGATCATGGCTCTCCTCTGTGAAGAAGATGGTTTGGGCTACTGCAGTCTGCGGTTTTTGTTATTATTCTGCCTGACTGAAAGAGTCTGCATACATCTGGTTCTTCTTTTGGGTAGCTTTAGTACCTATATAAAGTGGCAAAGCAATCCTCCAAAATCTAAGAGGGGTGTGATTTTTTGTTTTTTTGTTTTTTTTTTTTTCTTTCTTTCAAAAAATTAATGTAATAGAGATAAATTTATTAAGAAACAAAAAGCAGGTTTTTAAAAAAACTAATTTATAAAGTCTTGTTATATCCTGATGGGTGATGGCTGTAGCTTTTTCAGATTCCTTTTCCCTGAAGAGGATCTGGGTCTCAGATGACTTCTCTTTTGAAAGATGGTCCCTTTAGTCCCATTAGGTTCTACTGTTGTTCTCTGCTGGCAGGCTTTCTCCTACTCTGGTCCAAAGTAGATTTATAGTTTGGCCAGAGATAGGGAAAATCTTCAAAGCTAATAATGCTGGCATTATACCTTCGTAATCCTTCCCAGTATGAATATTACATTTGCTGTTTTCCAATCAGATGGTACTACTGTTGGCTCAAATAGTTTATAAAAACTTATTTCTACTGGACCTGCTTTGTCACGCACCATTTCCTGTACAATTTGGGGATGGAAATTATCTAGTCTCCCTAACCTAATAATATCTTATTCACTTCCAAACCAGATTAATGCAGTTCTGTTTTAGGCCTTCATTCCCAGTAGTTACTTTGCTTTTGCCCCCATGTTTTATAGAAGAATCCTCCCTGAAAACTGGTACAAAATATTCTTTAAGTTTCTGAGATCTACCCAGAGAAGCTTCGGAGTTTTCTGAAAGATGCATGATTTGAAACAATTTTAATAATTTCCTACCATTTTTTTTCCAATCAGAGTCCTGCAGAATATTTTGATAGTGAGCATCCCAACAAGCATGCCATCATACAGTTTGTATAATCTACCACAGCTCCAAATTAATCAGAAACACTAGGCTATCTGAATGCTGTATTTGAAGCAGCATCTGAGGAAAAAAAGGTACAAACACTAAGCTTTTTTTCACTGAAAAGACTATAAGTTAGGAATACTACCAGTATCATCAGTCTCATGATCACTTAGGATTTTGTTCTGTGTTGGTTTGGTTTTCAGATTACAAAAAATAATGAAATAAAAATTGAGACAAATCAAATAGCACATTATAACTGTCTGAAACGGAAGTCTGAGAAGGAACCAAAATTCAGCTTGGTATTGTTATCAGCTTAATACTTTCAAATATTTTGTAGAAAACAGAGGTGTGTCAGATTCCCATTCTCCGAAGGCTAAATATCCTTACTGAACAAATGTATGAATACATACTTTTTTGATGTTACGTAGAAGATTTATTTTAGCCACTTATTCTAAATACCTGATTAATGCAGGGACAAATAGTTATACTTAGAAATATACTCTAGCTTGAGGAAAATAATTGAAATAGGAATATATTAATAAGTATTAATGGTATGGTATCGTTAAAATAGAATACCTGTAATTATATAGCCAATCCTTAATTATGAAAAAACCCAAACAACAGAACACCAAATGCTAAGAGCCCAAAGGAATAGGCAAATATTTTTCTCCTTTTTAATGCATGAGATAGAAATTGTCACATTGATACACATGCTTTTCTTATTGGATTTTTTTATATTCTTTTTCTGTAAAAAAGTGTCAGTAATAAAAAGAGTTTCATGCACCTTTTGTCAGACTTAATGTGAATTTCATGTTACAGATGAAAAAGAAATCCCAGACATGTTACATGCAGGTTCTCATTTTTTCACAAACATTTCTCATATCTGCAATCAATAAACAAGAATCCTTTTAGCATTACATTTTTTAATCAAACTCCTACACACATATAGCCTTTTTTTTTTTTTTTTTTGTGTATGTGTGTGTGTGAATCTCATAGATTCTCTCTTCCATTTATCTATCAGAAAACTAAGTTTTGACACTTACAGCAATTCCTTATATGAATCCCTGGGTAAATAAAAGTGACCAGCTGCTCCAGAAAAAACAAACAAACAAACAAACAAACAAACAAAATATTAATGAGTCATAAAGCACCTGGAAATTTTAGATTAAATACATGGGCTTTTATTAATAGAGCTTTGTTCCATGGTGCAAATTGTCTTTATTTTTAGGTGCTGCAACATGACCGTTACATTATTAAGCAGGGAGCCCTAAAGGGATACAAGTCCAGTGTTTGCTGGATAGCATACACAGGTATTTCTAAACCTTGAAGTTCGATTGGGAAGTGGGCTGCAAAGTTCATTAGATTTGCAAGCAAAAACAATCAACCTAAAGATGTGCAGTCAAATTGCATTTTCAAACTCTAAGGCAGAGATAACGAGGTTGCATTAACAGCTTCAGTCAGAATGCAAAAGAGTTTGTACCCCATCACAACTCTACAGGAGCTCAGCAGAAGCATTTTTTATTGCCACTGTGAAATGCAGTCAGAAGTGAAGCCTACAAAGTCCAAAACTTTGCAGCTATAATAATGACTGGATGCTCTGTGGGAGTGCTATATATCATGTATAGTATCTAATTCAGCAGGGTTTATGGTATGATACATTCAGCCTCTGTTCAAGACCCCTGTTTGTTAGAGAAACTGGGCTTTCAAACCTTGGATGTCAGTGCCTGACAGGCATTCCTTGCATAGCTCCAATCTCCATCAAGTTCTCACAGATTATTCAGGAACAAACTAAAACTTTAGGCAAGCTTGGATCCAGCTTCTAACTAACCCAGAATGCAGAGTTAGGGGAGAAAGCACCATAACAATTCAAAATGACGAAAAAATGCTATAGGAGATCAGTTGACTTGAGACCCATTTAGACATTTTCAGCTGAACAATGCTATGACCAGTCCAGTTTTGTTAGCCTGGAGATTTTAGTACACTCAAAGAGCCAAATCTAAAGCAACAGTTCTGTGTTTCATCTTATTTTATGTAAATGCCATGTCAAAACTGAAATATTCCAGGCTAAACAATATAAAAAAAAAACTTTTAAAAATTTGGAAAAGGAACCTAGATATGATTAAAACAATATGTACATTAGAGAAATCGAGTATATCTGACCAGCATTTTGTGTTTGTAGCAGAAACAGTCATAACTTTTTAAAGAGAAAACTGAAAGACAGAGAATATCTTTTAGTAGACCAAATAGCGTAGCTGGGAAAAAAATAGATCAACTTCTGGGCACTCAGCCCTTTTTTTGTGACTGAAGCATAACAACAGCTGGTTCTTGCTTCACCAACAAGGAAGGAAAAACCCACCAAAATTAATTTAAACATCTTTACACAAGCTGGCTGTGCAGCAGCCTCCGTTTACTTTGATTTATTTTCTGGGAGGCTGGAGAGCTTGGCTGCCACTTGCACCCCTTCTGTTGGGTCTTCAGTGATGCTAGACCCTACATCCCCATGAAGGAAAAGCACGCCTGTTGTACATGAGTTCTGTGCATGTACCTTTGCAAAGCAGAGAGGGTGCAACCCATGTGTCTTGGTGAATGACTGCACATGAAAGAAAAGTTCTTCTGTTATGTTGGGACAAAAAGATGTAAATTTTCATCTTCGTCTGGTTTTGCATCCCAAGCATCAAAATAGGGAAGGGACATAGACTAAAAATAGTTCAGCCAGTACATTAAAAACCACAAGACCCACTCTATGAAGTTTCTAATAAAAAATTCTTCCTAACTGGTTAATTGCAGTTGCTAAATGATTTCTTTTTATAGTAAAAGCTTTATAATTAACAAGCCAGACATTGATTTCTAGTCATTATCAATTTCTCTATGATTATTATTGCTTCTATAATAATCTTCACTGTATTAACATAGATTAAGAAGCTCTTTAAAGCAGAGCAGCTTCATTAGCTCCTGCTATCACAGGAGGACCTGCAGAACTCGGCACTTCAGTTCACCACCACGCAGAAGCTGAAAATAAATGCTGCAGTATTCTATTCCTAGGGGCTGATGTGCTTGGGGAAGTGTGAGAAACCTTGGCTTTCAACTCCAAGCACCTAACTCCCAGTCAGTAAAGCTTTTAAAATAATTAACTTGGACAGCCATGTTAACGATATTTCTGTGTAAAACTTTATGGCTACATTAATGAAACTTTTTTTTTTTTTAGTCCTGTAGACCTACTCCATTTGAAATCTTTATAAATCCAATGGCAAAACTAGAATAATTTCAGCTGAGTAGATGAAAGCATGGTGAAACACAGCAGTGCAATGGAACACAGTAGCATGGGAGAGGGGAAGAATAGTTTACTCTGTGTAAACCTCATGGCTTTCAGGCATTAAGAGTACACTGACCGAAGTGAGAATCAGGATAGGACCTGAGATGCAATTTTGGTCTTGTGAAATGGGCCACAGAGTCTTTGCAGACTAAGCAGATATTTTTCATCCAAAAGCATAACAGCTCACTTGCTGGAGATGTGCTAAGACTGATAATAGCTATGGCTGTCCTTTAGACATAAGCAGACCACTCATTTCTGCCTGCAAATAACTGGATTCAATGAGAGTTCTAGCACACTTTGGATTTGTTTGCTTTTAAAGTTATACTGACTACTTTGCACTGAGATTTTGATGTTACAATTCATATGGCTGCAAAAAGACACATAGAAAGCTGGCAAGAGGACAACGTTTTTCTGAGCTATGCGGGAGTTTTATTTTAGATATTGTTTTCCTAGATAAATTAATTCATGACATATGAAATATAATCTAATTACTGGTATTTTGAGTAGCTATTCCTCTCAAACATTCCAAAAGATCTCACTCAACATCCCTTCATGAATTTGCAGAAGAAATCAAAACCAGAGCTCAATGCAAAAGGATTTTGAAAATATTGTGTGATGTTTTATACAATGAATGTAAAAGATAGATGAAGAAGCCCCATGCAAGTCTTTGATACCTCAACACAAGCTTACAACACATGAATCTGGACTTCCCCACGTTCCCAAATATGTCAAGATATGAAGATTTGTCTGGCCTGTCACAGAGATTGAGAATAGCTGGGCAATCTAGAGATTTTTAAATGCTGAAACTGAGCTGAGCTCAGACCTGCCCTTCTTCCTTTGCTCATTTTACCTAAATATTGCAATGGGTGATGAAGAATGCAAGAAGAAAATGCGCAAATTGGAAAACAAATTATACTGTTAGATTAAAAATAATCAGTATACAAAAAAACATTCTTATATTTGAAATATTGCCTCTATAGTTCAGCATCATTCACAAAAGAAATGTGTTGGAGCTGCTTGATCTAGTTATGTACAAAAATATTTGCTTCTCCTAACGGAGTCAGTCATTGTAGGATCTTAAATCAAACTTCGTAGAGCTACTTTGTCAACCCTGGCCTAAATTATGTCCAACCTTCTCTGTATGTCACAGGAACCTACCTTATCCACATATCCTATCCACCTATCTTGCCTCAAAATTGGTCAAATGCTAAAGGACAACTTTTTGTGGTTTTCTCTGACTTGTCCAAGTTCATAAACATCTGTTAGAATCAATTTATCACTCAGAAAATAAACAGGAGTACCTTTCTCCTTTCACAGCTCTATGCCATTCAGACATCCTGCTCAATGAAGTACCAGACACATACTTAGCTTTAAAGTAAACCCAAGTTAATTATGAATTTATCAAGATCTACATGTGGATGTCAGAGGCGTTTGGGAAAAAAAAAAAAAAATAATGAAGCCTTCAAGAGAGAAGAATGTGGGACTGGTCACCCATTTTTACAGAAATTTTTATTTGGTGGCCAACAGTTAGAAATAAAATAATAATTAAAAAATCAATCATGGTATTTCACAAAGATTTGTTTGTCTTGAATACATTTTTTAAATACTGCACAGTGGTTTACGAGCCCAAATCCACATGAGAGAATGTTAAGCATACTGGTAGCATGAGGTGGAGGACTGTGCAGAAACAGAAGTGGTATCTGAGAGCTTTGAACTAATGAGCTCTAGAACTCATAGCACTAACTGGGACAGCAGCGTGCTATTTTGCTTGCTGTGGTGCCAGCTGCATGGAATTGGTTTGTGACCGAGCACAACACACATCTGTAGTGCATTACATTATTGGCAATGAGTATAACACCAGCGAGTGTTAAGGGGTCAAGAGTTCCTCCCCTTGTAAATTTGCTCTTGATACTGCTTTCAGGACCTGAACTAATATCTTTTAGCAGTAATGCATTTGCTGATACAGACCAGCCCATTCAGTGCTGACTTGGAATTTCTAATATATAGAAATATTAGAATATATCTACTAATATATACTCTAAGATCCTTTGCCACCTGCCTGCTTTTAAAAGTTTTCAAACAAAACTTACTTCCATGTCCTGAGACATGGAGTTTCACATTTCATGGTCTTTAGTCATGATGCTCAACTGAAACTTGATTTAGGAAATGTGAAACAATACAAAATTATTAAAATTCATTGATCTGACTATAATCATCAGTGGACAACTGACAATACAACTAGGCCTTTTGAAAACTGTCTAGATAAACTTAATGGATACATACAGCAATATGTTCTAAGGGAATACACGCATTCATTTCCCTTTTCCATTCACCTAAGAGAGTACTGAAACTTTTATCTGATGCCACATTAAGGTATAATGTGCACTGATATGCAACAGATAAGAAATTCCCAAAACTAACTTTGATGTCTTTCAGTCATATATCCATCAAATAATTCACTATAGAAAGAATACACACAGAAATTACTAACTACTTTGTAACTAAGTAATTTAGAACAAAAACATACTATTTCTTTCACATCTTCAAATAATATGTATTTTTTTATCCTTGTTTTATGTATCTTATCTAGAGGGGAATATTGTGCATATTCTTCTGAAAAAGTTATGGAGTGAGAAATCAAACCTGAGAACAAAGTCCAAGTCTTTCATCCTGTAATAGAGAGAACATCAAAGGGCCACACCTATGAAAATATTATTTCTCCTCTAAACTTTTTGTCCCAAAGCCATCACAAATCTCTCTACTCTTGTCTGATTTATGTTTCAACAGTGTTTTCAATAACCTCTACAGCTCGATGTCTATTGAGCAAATACTCTGGAAGTGTTGCAGAGAATTGTTATGTCCTAATACAGCACATATAGAATAATAAATATATTTAAACCAACCTATTTTCTCAGATATGAAGAGTACATGGATGTAATTGGTATTCTAATTTATGGTAGATATCCTGTGGCTACAGTAACCAGGGCTCTGAACTGTAACATAAAGAAAAGCTTTGCATCTCCAGCATCTGGTCGGATGGGGACTGCCTCCTCTGAATTCAGTGCATGGCTGGTTTAGATTCACACTATAGTACTGAGCGTGCAAGCATTTCTCATAAATGTTTCAGACCAAATTTATCTTGGTCCAACCCTATTATCATCTTGAGAGATGTCTATGTTTCATCAGAGGGTGGATTAAAGCAATTAAAAGCTCAAGGCATGATATAGGTGGCTCCTACCTTGTTCATTGCACTTGGAAAGCAAATGGGCAGGCTACAATTCTCTGGTCATCACAGGTAAAAGCACTAGCAGTAGTTACTCTATTTGTATCTCTTGGTCATAAAATTAGCACCCCATTTTCATGATTTTCACTTCTGTGTGAGAAGACTCAGGCGGAAAAGACTCTGTTGGTTTTCTTAGGACATGATCAGAAGGACTTCTTCACAACTACCAAGAACAGTAAGATGAATCAAGATTAATTACTTCCTGTATTGAGATCAATGAGACTTCATGGCTTCAGTTAAACAATGATTTTAAAACCCAGAAGCCCAAGATATACTTATGTTCTGAACTGAACCCCAAATACCACCTAGTTCGAAGAGCTAGAAACACACAATATCTATACTTTACTCTAACCATGTATTAATTTTACACATTTACTGGTATTTGTTCTCCTTTCTTCATTCCATATTTATTCTAGACAATTTTTAGTGCAAACCCAGATGCAGCAGAGTAACAGAGACCATTTTGAAATCTGTTTCTAAATTTCACAACTAGACTTGCTTTGCTTGTGTAGAATTCAAATCTAAAGCCCATGAGCTTTGGATAAGCTAGCACTAGGTTCAGCTGTGGCTACCAAAGTGTCCATGGTTCTTGAAAGCCACTCATACATACTCTCCTTCTAACCCCCCAAGTGCCAATTGCATCTGCACTTGTGAAATAAGAAAATGGGAAATAATTTGCAAGATCAGAAAGTTAGGCCTTGTGCATTAGACAATCTATATCTCTAGGTATTTATCCAAGCATAGTATGGCCTGACAGTTCCTAATAGATATGATAATGAACAATAAATTATTTTATAGCATTACAAGTCATGAAAATTGTATTAAATGGAGTTAAGAAAAATATTCTGTCAGTATGTAAAAGATTGTTTTGAACATGAATCTTGAAGTAGGATCAAAAGACGGGTTTGATCATAAAAAATTGTAAAGGAATCAGTAAAAAGAGGAACTAATCCAAAAGACAGGCTTTCCTAAAATTTTATCCATGGATGTCAAATTAGTGAGTCAGACTTCAGAACAGGAGATCTATAAAAAATTCTGCCAAGAAACATTTTAATGCCCTGTGTTTGTAACATGAGTTGCCTTGAGATCACTAGGCCCATCAACTCAGCGCCTCTCAAAGAGGTGTTGTAGTAGCTTCTGGTGTGAACTAATAGCAAGGAATAAATAGCAGGCATGTTATTGTACTTTAGACCAGAGGAGCTCTACAAGCTTTTACAATTCTTTGGTGGCAGGGCCCTTTGGGCCCTTAGTCATTGGCATATTTATCCTAATATTTCCTTTTTCTCTCACTTTCTCTACCCACACACACTGGATTATTCATTTCAGTTCTAGTTCAGCTGAAAGAGATCCTGGTGGTGCCTTGAAGGATGATTTGGGATAACAACATAAGAAAGTCCCTTTGCAGAATGCAATCAGATGCTTACCCTACAATATCCCCAGGCTGCAAAGACGCAGATGTATGGTGCAATATCTCCCCGACATTATCTATACCGATGGAAGGAAATAAATTTAAACTGCATGAAGTTAAAGTAACTCAACATTGCATGGGAAAGAGAATTAATTTGGAAAGTGGAATTGGTACTCCAGTCTGACACAAGGATTTTCCCTTTGCATTCCTGAGAGTACGTTGGATTCTCAGGTACTGGGTTGGAGGAATGCCTGGCTATTTGCAGTGTGATGGTGAAGAAACCAACATAGATGAGGTCTCATGGTCTCTCCTCCAAGGTACTACATCAGCACATCGATCCACTCTACCAGTGTTGTGCCCCCAACATCCCCCTCTGCCCAACACCAGTGGTCATGTGTGTGGTTTGTTTGGACCCTGGTTATAGAACCAGAGAGGCTTCGTGTATGGACAGTAATACTGGCCTACATTTTCCCCATCTGTGCCTTCTTCACAAAAGATCATTTTGTATCTGAACTTTAGTTCTTTGGATACAGATATGTATTTAAGCTCGGGTTAGAAGAATCTAATCCAGAGTCCATTTTATTTGGTAGTTCTACCAACGCCTCTTTGTATGTTGAAAATGGCAGGAAATTATATCCAGTCAGCAAAATTTTGATGTTCATATTAAATGGCAGACACAATTACAAAAATGAATTATCAATGATATGGACATTTTCTTAAAAGATGTAGACAAAAATGTTTCAGAAAGAAGATGGATGTCATTTTCTAAGTTTTGCAGAGCTAGATTATGAAGTCCTAATAACATTGAAAACACATGACGTTCTCGACAAGACAAACTCAGGAAAAAAAATGTAGTTTAATAATTCATATTTCATTAATCCTAATACCATGATTACTGTTTCTGCACCTTTATTTTTGACAGCTTTACAAGGACATAGTTAAGTATTTCCAATAATCTTAGATTTGGGAATTCGTAATTTTCATGTCCAGTACATAAAGTTGTTTCAGGTGAGAATTTAGGAACAAGAAATACTCAGCCACTAATTTTAACACCAGCCAAACTAGATGAAACAATGAGAGAGAATTAAAAAAGAAAACTCTTGGAAAAGATATTACGATTGATTACCAGTATTTTGTACAATTCTGTACAAGAAAGTCACATCCCTCACATCTTCCAGAATGAATGTATCAGCAGGATGGCAGTGAGGGCATGCACTGAAATAGTCAATTCGGCTTTCACAGAGCCTTTAACAAGTCCCTCAGAACAAGGAATCTAGTTATATTAAAAATATACTAACTCAGGGTAAACTCTCCAAAAAAGCCCCAAACACAACGATTATTAAGTTTTAGTTTTTAACGTGGAGCTCTCCTAGCTGATGAAAAGTATAAGAAAACAGTCCTTGTATTGTTGCTGCCAGAAATGTCCATTCTGCTCACTAGCTGCCAGGGTAAGCCTGAACAGCCTGCAATCTGCCTCCATGTGTGGTGGAGAGCTGACACCAGTGGAGGGTGACTGCAGGCTCAGAGAAGGGGATAGAAACCTGCCAGAGACTCTTACTGGATTTGTGCCTCTGCACGAGGAGTCTTAAGTGTTCCTTGGCTGCCCTTGAAGCCCAACACTTTGTACCTGCAATTCATTCTGGTAAGTATCAGATAGAATATACATATTTTAATGTGAAAGATATTGAAGATGAGAGATGACACTTAAATGAAAAGAAAACATTTATTCTCAAGTAGCTAAAAATATTTTGTCTGAGATGTGCAGATTGTTTGAAATTTTTCTGCTCTTGTCCTGTGATATTAAATCTGAAGTAGATTTTACTAGCACAACAGAACTAATGTCATTATTTCAGTAATTAGTCCCATTTCTGCTGTTAGCACTGAAAACACTGTTTTTTTTCTCCCAGTTTGCCTCCTTCAAAGACATGCCAGATGAGTTCAGACTCTCTTTTGAGACTGTAAATTAATAGCAGTATTTTGATCAAGCTGCATTTAAAATGACTATGTTCACTTAAAAAGCATGTTAATTCCGAGCCACTGAAATGAATGGCTAATGGTCTTCAGCTTTCGGTTTCCCGTGGGCAGACACAGATACACAAGACTATGAGGAAAAAACAGAGTGACATGTCTATCTGTGGTAATGTCAAGCAACAAATAATTTGATTTCTGTAATACATTTCCTTTTTCCAAAATAAACACAGAAACTGACAGTCTGCTTTACTTTACATTTCTTTTCTCCATCAGCTGTAAAAACCACCCGTTGTGCTTGGATATTATACAATGCATATGGCATGCAGGATCACACATGGTTCTGAAAACTCTGCTTCTACCTCAGTGTAACAATACGAGTTACGGATGAAGTGACAGTTTTGCAGGAGCAGAATTTTCTTTGCTTTTGCAGTCTTCAGATAGACTCTTTAAAGAACACTGTGTTAACGCAGTTTGCAAGTGGCACACATATGGTAGTCATGGAAAAGTTACAGTATAGCTAATCCTTAGCCATATTATTTAAACTATTAAAATCTGGGGAAAAATAAGAAGAAATATCTGTCATAGCAGAATGTACCTATGGTAGCAGAGCTCCCTATTCAGTCAGAAACACATTGCTGAAGCTTTTCTTTTTGAATTTTTTTTAAAGGAAACAATGGAAGAAAATGTCAATTTTTGAAGAAACATTTAAGACTTCTTTTTATGTGTGTTTTCTTTTCAAGCAACAAGGATTTTTCCCCAGGTGAGGTGTTTTTTCTTAATTTCTAAATTTTTTAATTTTATAGTTTTAAACAGAAATATGGAAGGACTATCTCCTGGTTTTGCTAGACAATGCAGAATTTCTTCTGACAACTTTAGAGCTTCTGATGTTAACAACAGCTACATAAAGAATACTGTATTTGCAAATACATGCTGTAAAAACCATGATGGGGTGATGAGACTTTCTGAATGTAAATACCTGTGTAAGTAAGGCATAGAAAAGAGATTGTTTTTTTTAATGTAGACTGCAATCACCTGGTAGCATACTTGAGTTCCACTTAAACCCCACTCCAGAATTCCGATAAGATTATTTGCAAAGCAACACCTAAGCCATATTTTTTCCTCTTTCTCGCCTTAGACTTCTCTCTAAAATTGGCGGACCCCTTCCCTGGGGTCATAAACCAAAGGAAACACTTGCCTTTAAGAGACAAACTAATGGTGAGGGCCTGGGGGAATAACTGTATCTGTCAGCCTGTTGAGAGCTAGAAATAGTTTAACCTGCTTGTTGCAGTGCTATATTATGGCTTTTTCTTAATACCCAAAAATAATATTTCTGCACAAGTGCTGAAGTGCATCTGTGCATGTGTGATGCCAACGCTCTCCTGCTTTTACCTCTCTGAGGGATGGTACCCACCTTTCTGTCTGGGCCTGCTCCCTCTGCAGGAGGAACTGGTTGCAGACAGCCTGGATGACCACATTCAGTATTCTGGATCTGATGTTACCAAATACCATACAGTGTAATTCCTTCTGTTTGCAGTCCCAGCACAACACTAATGCCAATCACAGGAACAGCTTTGCCTCAGGAATTGTTCCAGTCAGAGACCAAGGCAAAAAATTACCAAACAACCAAAACATTGTTCAGCTTACCTCTTTTTTTTCAAAGTTGTAACTGCACAGATCCACACACAACTAAAACAAAGGGTGTCTTGCACCAGAAAAATGAGAACTATCCTAATCTCTCTAAAGGTAAATGCCGAGCTCTCATAAACTTCAACAGGTCCAGGATTTCATCTAGATTTTTCCAATACTCATTATTTACTCACATAAGAAAAAAATATAACTTGGAGAAATAGGTGCGAGGGTATCATATTCTATAACTCAAACACCATTCCACTGTAAACCCATCTGGCTCCTAACAAATGATGGCATAATTAATGCTGGCTCAAATGCGTTTTTGTGAGAGCCTCCCTCTGGACAGGGCTTAGTTTGCTTCCACCTTTTACTTGAGCCTGCAGATGTTGCCAAGCCCAGCACTGAGCCAACCAAAAGAGCATACCCAAAATTGTTCCTCTCACCTACCCTGTAGCCTAAAGCACAAAACCAGGCAAAAACTTAACTTTTCACTTTATGTCCTTGAGCTGATGAAAACCTTTATGGTGTCTTCTAAATATCTGGATGCTTTCAAGTTACTTCACCAATATTTAAAACACACTCAAACCCACCAGCCTCAGAAATTGCCATTACTCCTTCTAGAACACTCAAACCTAACACAAAGTGGTGTAACTGCGGCAGGGTTTATTTCAACCTGTCAAACAGACTACTGAAAGTCTTCATATCTGCAGCTCAGTGATGGTGTTAGGAGGATAAAAGATTCAGACAATATTTAAACAAAAAAACTAATACCTCAAAAACCAAGATTGGGAATGATTCCGCAGGTCACTGAGTCTATTTTGTCTTATTTTTAAAAAAGACAAAATAATCTTGTGTGGTAATTAATCATGCTATCATAAAACCTCTTCATTCAGAGGGTCTTTTTTGCCTCACATCCATTTGAAGTCTGTTCTACAGCTCCATTTCCCTTGTTTTCAAACCTATTTTATTCAGAGTTAGTTTATATAAATCTCTTATTGCAGTCAACCAACCCTGCCCATCAGCTCAAATGGTTCTTTTTCTCCTGGACATTTATCTGTGGGTGTTGATGATCTAAGCTAAAATCCACCAGAATATATTATTTTTAAATCTAAATCCACATCAGATTTTAAGTCACCTAATAATGCCACTGGACCCTTCTGGGGCTGCCTTTCAGCATGAAAACACAGCCACAAGATAACTCTGTTTACAGCACAACAAACATGTTTCTCTAATAGGACACTTCCTTCTGAGTTGGAGATGTTCGCAAAATACACATAGGCCATAAGACATGAAAATAAAATACACATGAAAATAAAATAAAATTAAAAAATAAGTCACTAGTTAAGAATCTTAATAATCAGAATGGAGCATTCAATATAGATAAAGGGAAGGAAAGAACTTAAAATCCATGAAACCTAGCATAAATCAACAAGACTAAAAGCCATGCTGTTGCAAGAACTCCACCAGGACATCTTAATGAACATAAACCGGGCACTAACAGAAATAATTGCAGCATTTGGACCACAGCCAATTAAGTGACATGAGGCAATATGGAGGTGCCAGTGTGGAAAGCAGCAAACACAACCAGGCATTGGGACTTGAGCAGCCAGTGGGACAGGAACTGGTCAAAATGAAGGGGTGAGGGAGAGATGCTCACTTCTGTCCCCTTCTGGAATCTCTGTTCCCACGGTCTGAAGTCTGGCCGGTTCTGCTTCATTTGCCCTTTGTAATGCCCTGTGAACCCCAGCTGTCATGAAAGGCTGATAAAAGCCAAATTTCAGCTGATGAAAATGCATACACAGCTTCTGAAATAAATTGAGCTACACCAATTTGCAGTCACCTCACACTAGAATGTAATAGCAATTAAACTATTATTATAGTTCGCCATAAACCATATGCTTAGCTTGTGTATGCATTCCTAAGGAAATTGTCACCTTTCTCCTTTTGGAAATGATAGGTCTCTTTAAGAACTCTGAAATGTGTTGTTTTTCTTTTTCCTTCCTCAAATTGTTCTTAAGCTTAAACAGCAGTACCACATTTCTAATTAAATGGACAGATAGGACACTGATAACATCTGCTTTCTGTAATAAAAACTATTGAT
Organism: Nesoenas mayeri; assembly: GCF_963082525.1. Taxonomy (NCBI): domain Eukaryota; kingdom Metazoa; phylum Chordata; class Aves; order Columbiformes; family Columbidae; genus Nesoenas; species Nesoenas mayeri. The sequence goes on from NC_137541.1 coordinate 80,018,523, forward strand.
ATTGTTGACCTGACAGATTATCTGCAATAGACAGAGCACAATGACCAAATCTAAAAAGCAAGGGAGGAAGACCAGCTTAGCACAAGAATATATATTATTATTATTATTATCTGTTCTTCTGCCTTTTGGAATTATTAAGAATGAGTATAGAAATTATCAGTCATCTCTGCTTCTTGTTCTGGCATATGAAATGGAAAGAGTGATTGAATATCATGAAGAACTTTGATCATTTTTTTTCTTGATACAATGACTTTGTAAGGTGAGCTGCTTATTTTTTTTATGGTAGCATCTCTTACAGAGATCCCCAAGGATTATAACAGCAGATTCCATTTTTCAAAATTTTCGTCCCATGTTTTATGGAACAAAACTTCAAACAGTAAAAGAATATCCTAATAATAGCTGTCATCTGTTACAAAGCTTTTTATTCAAAAACCTTAGCACTCCTATCATAGCCCAATCCTGATTCTTACTTAAAGTTGGTTTTCTGGGATTTGCATTAAAATAACTGGTCCTCTGTGAGTTAAGGTCACACAGTTGCCTAATAAATACCTAGTCAGCAGTGCTTAAGAATCCAGCATTCAAAAGTGTCATATAGTCTCCTTAACTAAAGCATTTATGTTGTGGTAGAAACACTGGATGTGTTTTGGTCTCCCGAAAAAAAAAATAAAGTAAGTTTTGACTTGGCCTTTCATGCAAGGACTTTAAGAAATATTAGAAACTAAATTATTTTACATGGCATTGGATTTGTAGCTGAAGTAAATTGTCTGGACTCCACTGATTTTAGGGCAACATCATGGAGGGGGGCTCAGATCAACCTCATCTTTCCTCTCCAGGGCTGGAATATTGGCCGTTTACCCATTCTGAGACAAGCACTGTAAGAAGCCTGTGCCACTCAGTTTTGTGCATTTCTGGGTGTTTGGAGGTCACGGTAAAGACAACAGCCATCTCTTTATCCCAAGCTACTGAATTTCCAGAGGTAAACCAACAAGCAAACAAAACACTGCTGTGATAGATTTAGTCTCTTCCTTTTGTTCCCAGTGCCAAACAGTAGCACCTTATTTTCAAGAGCTGGCCGACATAATTTTCCAAGTATTCAACATTCAGGAGTTAGCTAAATACTTTAGCCTGAAAAGTATCTGGGTTTTTGTTTTTAAAAGAAGTCTTAATGGAGGGTTTATCTGCATTTGCCAGTAATCACATGAGTTGAGGAACATGGGCTTTAAGAAAAAATAACCCAGCCAAATACCTTGATGGCTGGCTATGTAGGACCTTTATCTTTGGATTAGAATTTTATTTTCTTTGTGCAGTTTTTCTATGCACAAATATATTACTGCAGGTAGAAAAATCAAAACACAAGGTTAAGAAATCATAGAAATGTACCACATGTACTTCAAATTACTGGGCCTTAAGAAAAATCAGGGCAGAAATTTAATGGAATTATATTTCACTTTTACCAATTCTTCATTAACTCTTCTGAAAAAATGTTCTCTTTTCACTGTATGAATGAAGTAAGTTCATTTTAAATCAGATGGGATTTCCCAATAGCTATTTCATCTTAATTGTCTGTAATCGCTCTCATACTTCATAATAGGTTCTCCTGCAGCCTAATATATATTAATTTTTAAATTAAGTGGAACACTGGTGAGATAACTTGCTTGCCCATGGTATCCAACAAGTAAGGTTTATTTTTGTTGCAGTTATTTTTAGTTTATATGATGCCATCTCTCCTAAATTTTGTCCTAAAGAGAACTCTCAGGCCATTTTTAGGCTAAAAAATGTCCACCTATGCTCTTCTCCCATTTCAAGTGAGCTAAAACTCCAACAAGCTGCCTCACAATTTCACTTTTCTTACACATCACTGATGTAATTTTGAGGTCATTTTGATTACTCACATAAATCTATTTTTCTTGACAGACTTATGTAAAAATACTCCTGCAAGATCAACAAAAATGATAGGTAAATGTGGCTGGATAGGTAAATGAAGGCTGGAGTCTTTCCACTAGATACCCATGGATGAATTAAATCCCTGGGATACAGAGGACTAATACTAATTATCTGTCAGCACATAAAAATATTAATAACTGTGAGTTTCACAGGTATGAAACATTGTGAAGCTAAAGTCATGGTTTTGATGTTGGGGGATGCTTATGAAAAAAATATTAAATACTCAACATGTGAGTTGAGTATTTAATCTGTGTAGCTAGATATTGAGGGTATATAGATCTAAATGTTAAGGGTACACAGATATAACTATATAAACAGATTTCACACAGCATTTAAGATATGAATCATAGTGCATCACATCAAAACTTCATTAAGTGTTGCATTATTTACTATATAAATGGAAAATAAGGAGTAGTAGAAGGTGCAGATGCAGATAGTTGAAACACTGAAATATTTAATGAATTGCTGAACTCTAAAAAGATGACCTTGATTCACTCTTTTTCAATGAAAGACACAGAGCAGAGGAAAACAGATTTTGAGGTGTCATGTCACTTTCCAAATGGAGGTATGTTAGAAAATGATTGATGGATATATTGATGTATAGAGTGCAAGAAAGAGAAATAGAAGGATCATAAGCATACATACTGAGGAATGTGTATGCATACATACTGAGTGATTTGTATATATGCATGCCTGTTTGCAGATGTGCTATAGGAAAATCACTGCTCCTTCCTTTAAGTGGTAATTTGAATCCTTCATTCTTTTAAATTTCATTTTAAACATAATCTTGTAATTCTAAGCAGTACCCATCATCCAGCAATGATTACAGAATTATTCTCAAAATTAATGGAAATTCTCTCTGTTGGCTGCATAATTGACAATATGTTTACTTTAGGAAGATCTCACACATAGGATGACTACTATAGGCAAAATTCAGCTTTGGGACCTTGTTGAGGGTTTGATTGTGGGTTGACAATAAAACTGTGGCAGATGTATTGTTAACCCCCTCTCCCCCGCTTTTCCCCCTTCAGTCCCTCCCTCTTCCCCCTTTCCACTAAGGACAGGCAATTGGGAGGGAAAGAAGAACAGAGAGAAGAGAGTTGGAAAAATTAAAAATGTTTTACTAATGCTACCAACTAAAATAGATAAAATAATAGAAAATATACAAAAGCAATCTTTCATGCCCCAGCAACTGCAGAGCCAGCACCAAAAATCCTGGACTGGACTCTGCAGCCAACCAGAATTGGATTCAGTCTGTCACTAGGCCTCAGTTCACAGGGACAGCTAGCAAGGTCCTCTCCTAATGTCAGCCATGAGGAAAAAGGGATGAGATTCTTGTGATCTCCCACTTTTTTATGAAGTATTCACATGAATGGGATGTTATACTCAGTTGGTCAGTTTTTGGTCACCTGTTTCTCGTTTCCCCTCTTGTGAGATGTACATCCATCCTTATCAGTCCAGCAACCTTGCATACCATGGCTATGTCTACCAAAACATGTATCTGGCTTTCAGGAAAGCAGCTAAAAAGAAGGCTTTAGCTGGCAAGCGAATTTACTAAAAGAGAAACTTGTTTTTAACAAAACCAGGACAGACCTGCAACATTACTATCATTAATATTAATAAATAAATAGAAATAAATAGAAACATTCTACATCTTGGACTGAATAGAGTCAGAAACTGAACTGATATCTCCTTGAGTGGAGCAGTTCTTAGTTTCTCAACAGGTACCAAAGAAAAAGGCATCAGACCTGAAAGGTATAGTATATAATGAAAAAAAAAGGAAAAATAAAAGGCACATGTTGGTTATAAGAATATGGTCTATATCACATTTTTATACGTCCTTGTAGAATTATAGTTACTAAGAGCATAATTCTACAAGGACATATAAAAATGTGATATATCAAGTGTTGATATTATGCCACTTTTCAGAAAAAAAAACTAGTAGTTTGATTCTTCAACGTGTCAACATACTGAACTTTTAAGTGCACAGGAGCCGTTCTATGAAGAGAGGAAGTGTTACTAGAATTCAGTACGGAGACTTTGCACACCCTAACACTGTCTGAACTTGAACTTTCTTAATTCCAGCAAAAGGCAAAAGTCCTTCCATCTTCTCTGTATGACCAGGCAATTTTTTATTTTTTTCTGAGAACAATTCACAGCTCTTTAAGTCTTATTTTTCTTAATACAGGGAATGTTCTATTAACAGCACCTTCATCTCTGACAGCTTTCTTATTACAGCTTTGCTTTCTACTCACAAAGCCTTGAAATTTGCCTGATAGCCAAACTCATGTTATACCTTTCCATCTAAATAGCATTGACTTCCATTAAGGAGCTCCGACAAGCTTCAAAATCCTTCTAGCTGAATTTTTAGCCATCTAAATTTTTTGAACTTGTTTATGCAAGGAAACATCTTGTCCTGTACATTTTTTTTAAGCTACAAACCAAGTTGGCAGCTTGTATGCAGCCCAATGCCCAAATGAATGTAAAGCTGCTATGACAATAACAAATACAACAGAATTTTAGAAACATTTCAGATAAACCCAGATATGTTTCTTACTGTTGAATGCATAGGCTGCCAAGCTTAGCTGGTGTTGAGCATATTAAAAGTAAAAAAAAAAAAAAGGAATGTAAGCCAATGAGGGAACAGACAAATCTTAAGTGAAACAGGAGTAAGACAAAACCACTAGTTTCTTCTCTCCTTCCAAGCCCTATATGCTCTGACTTAGGTCAAGAGGCTTACTCATGGGGGCTGCAGTGTGGATAAGGTTATGGAAGAAACTTGAAGATTATTATCTTCACAATTTAGAATATGAAACAACAGTAGATTTAATTGAAGTATATAAGTTGTCTGCAAAGTAGATCCAACTTTTGAAGTACCAGTGAAAAATGAGCAGGTGGAACTTCATTCTACATTGCATTGAGAGACACTCCTAAAATATTTTCTGGGGATGAGATTCTCTTTAATAAAAGGTACATTAGTTGCAAAACTGCCTTTTTAATCCCCACCCTTTTTTTTTTAAAAAAAAATCTCAGGCTTGACAAGCATTTGCCTGCTACAAAGAAAGTTCCTCAGGAGCTCTAGAAGGTTTTTGTATTGGTTTTGCTTGAGGTGCAGGACAACAGCAGTTTTGCCACCCCGTGGTCCACATATTACTCACAGGGAGGCGGAAACTTTCTTGCCACCCACATAATCTACCCATGTTCCTGCCATTACATCATCAGAAAAAAATCCCACAAAGATAATTTCAACAAAGGGCTCTTGGAATTTTCAAAAATTTGAAAACCTGAAATTTTCAGTTTCTTCTTTTAGATCGATAAAATTTAAACTTTTTTTTTTTTTTTTCATAGTGAATGTTAAAGAAAGAAACATTTATGGGTGTTGGCATGGACTTAAAATTTAACTTCATGCTCAATCCTAGCATCTGGGAGATGTTGTCTTGATACTATAATAGTTACTGACTAGAAGTATCTATCATCTCTATGAAAGGAGAACTCTCTTTGTTCTGTCTTCCAACAGTTAGATTTCGGTGCACTGGTAAATATCAATGGCTTGACAGAAACATGTGAAGGCATTCTCCCTTGTGTTACAGTCATACCAGAAATGAAAAAATAATCTACCTGTGATATAGAATCATAGAATTGTTTTGGCTGGAAAAGACCTTTAAGATCAAAGAGTTGAACTCTTAACTTAGCAGTGCCAAGTCCATCTCTAAACCATGTCCCTAAGAACCTCATCTGCACATCTTCTAAACACCTCCAGGGATGGTGACTCCACCACTTCCCTGGGCAGCCTGTTCCAATGCCTGACAACCCTTTCGGTGAAGACTTTTTTCTTAATATCCAATCTGAACCTCCCCTGGCGCAACTGGAGTCCATTTCCTCTTGTCCTATCACTTGCTGCTTGGGGGAATAGACCAACACCCTCTATGTTACAACCTCCTTTCAGGGAGTTGTAGACAGCAATGAGGTCTCCCCTCAGCCTCCTTTTCTTCAGGCTAAACAGCCCCAGTTCCCTCAGCTGCACCTCATCAGACTTGTGCTCCAGGCCCCTCATCAGCTTTGTTGCCCTTCTCTGAACTCTCTCCAGCACCTCAATGTCCTTCTTGTAGTGAGGGGCCCAAAACGGAACACAGGGTTCAAGGTGGGGCCTCACCAGCACCGAGTACAGGGGGACAATCGCTTCCCTAGTCCTGCTGACCACACTGTTCCGGATACAAGGCAAGATGCTGTTGGTGCCTTTGACCACCGGGGCACACAGCTGGCTCATGTTCAGCCGGCTGTCAGTCAACACCCCCAGATCCCTTTCTACCAGGCAGCTTTCCAGCCCCTCTTCCCGGAGCCTGTAGCGCTGCCCGGGGTTGTGCGCCAAGCGCAGGACCCAGCACGTGGCCTTGTTAAACCACATACAACTGGCCTCAGCCCAACGATCCCCCCGATCCAGATCCCTCTGTATGGCCTTCCTACTCTCCAGCAGATCAACACTCCCAGCCAATTTGGTGTCGTCTGCAACTCACTAAGGGTGCCCTCAATCCCCTCATCCAGATCATTGATAAAGAGATTCAACAGAACTGGTCCCACCAGTGAGCTCTGGGGAGTGCCACTTGTGACCGGCCGCCAACTGGATTTGGTTCCGTTCACCACAACTCGTTGGGCCCGGCCATCCAGCCCGTTCTTTATCCATTGCCGAGTACACCCACCACGAGGCCATGAGCTGCCACCTTCTCCAGGAGAATGCTGTGGGATACAGTGTCAAAGGTCTTACTGAAGGCTTAAGTCCATGAGATCCACAGCTTTTCCCTCATCTACTGGGTGGGTCACCTTGTCAGAGAGTGAGATCAGGTGGGTCAAACGGGACCAGCCTTTCATAAAGCCATGTTGACTGGTCCTGATCACTGGGTTTTCTCGTATGTGCTGTGTGATGTCACTCAGGATGATCTGTTCCGTGACCCTCCCCAGCACCGAGGTTTGACCGACAGGTCTGTAGTTCCCCGGATCCTCCTTCCAGCCCTTCTTGGGAGATGGGCGTGAAGTTTGCCATCTTCCAGTCAACTGGGACCTCCCCAGTTAGCCAGGAGTGCTGATAGGTAATGGGAAATGGCTAAGTGATCCCTTTCGCCAGCTCCCTCAGCACTCTTGGCTGTATCCCATCTGGTCCCATAGACTAGCGGGTGTCCAAGTGGGGCTTCATTCTGCTCGCCACGCCTGCCTTCTGGCTCAGGGGCCTGGGTACCTGGAACACAGCTGTTCTGACTATGAAAGACCGAGGCAAAGAAGGCATTTGGTAGCTCAGCCTTTTCCTCATCTTCTGTCACCATGTTTCCCCCACATTCGCCAGGGGATGGAGGTTCTCCTTAGCCCTCCTCTTCTTGCTAATATCTTTCTAGAAATATTTCTTGTTGCCTTTCACAGCGGTGGGCAGGCGCAGCTCTCATCGGTCTTTGGCCCTCCTCATTTTTTCCATCCACAACCTCACAGAATTCTTGTGTTCCTCTTGAGTGGCCTGCCCCTCCTTCCAAATGTTACACATTCTCTTTTTATTCCTAAGCTCCAGCCGCAGCTCCCTGTTCAGCCACGCCGGCCTTCTTCCCCACTGGCCCGCCTTCCGGAACACGGGGACAGCCTGCTCCTGCGCCTCTAAGATGACCTTCTTGAAGAGAGACCAGCCTCCCTGGACTCCTTTATCCCTCAGAACTGCCTCCCAAGGGATTCTGCAAGCCGGCCTTCAAAACAGGTCAAAGGCTGCCCTTTGCAAGTCCAGAGCAGCACTTCTGCTGACCACTCTTCTAACTTCTCCAAGGACAGAAAACTCAATCATTTCGTGATCACTATACCCTAGGGGATTTCCGGTCGACGTGCTGCCCGCATGTCCTTCTCCGTTTACAAGCAACAGATCCAACGGGGCTCCTTCCCTGGTAGGCTCACCAACCAGCTGTGTCAGGAAGTTGTCTTCCACGTGCTGCAGGGGCCTCCTGGGCTGCTTCCTTTCTGCTGTCTTGTATTTTCAGCAGACACCTGGTAGGTTGAATTCCCCCATAAGCACAAGGGCTAGTGGTCAGGAGACTTGTCCTAGCTACCCGCAAAATATTTCATCTGCCTCTTCATCCTGGTTGGGAGATCTGTAACAGAGCCCCACCAGGATGTTCTGCCTTGTTGCTCCCAGGTCCTTGGGGCCTGGAGGTGGGAGCGGGTTCAGGCGGAGATGCACCCTCGCTCTCTTGGCTAGTATGAAGGTGAAGGACAAAAGGTTCTCATGGCAAGTCCTCAAGCAGAGGAACTAAGTCATACTCCTGTCAAACCCGAGTACGTGGCACTTCCGCTCAAGTGGGTAGAGTTCCTCAGACTTCTCTGGCTGGGCATATCCACAAGTATCTGCTAGAACGGGCATCGGAGTTTTAGCAAAGTCAGGTCATAGTGTGGGAGAGTGAAGGGGTATCTACGTGTGTGCGTATGGGTAGGGGAGAGGCAGGTGGACAGTCCTTCTGAGCACGCTGGCTTTGGAAGGTATTTAAAAACGACGAACTGTGCACATTCCAACGTATTTGATCCTCACGCAGCGGTCAAACTCTGAGGCTCGGTATTCAGTCAGGCGTTGACCAAAATGGTGTTCTAGAAAGGCGTGACCAGTAGAGATGGCAGGAACCACTCCAGCACTAGGAGAATGTAGATTTCGATTGCTGTTTTTCAGCTGGCTTCTATCCAGTCAGGCAGCAAAAAGCTTCGTGAAGAAAGCCTGAGGTACCCGAGAAACTTCCAGGATGGTGCCCTGGCATCCGTCAGGAACCAGAGAGCCCTGAAACTCCATGGGAGTCCAGCACCCTGATCACGCGGGCATGATGTACTTAGTACTGTTAGCGACATGAGTACACCTCCCTGCAAAGCATGAGTGGGACCATCTCACTACCTGGTTAGATCTCCAGGGTACGGTGATAGCTACTGGCCCTGAGGTAAGATCGATAGTTTGGAATCCAGAAATTCCTGGGCTTCAATGCTGTTTCTAGGAGAATTTGACTCCCTTAAAAAAACTGTTATCCAGTTATTGATGTTGCAGCCTTCAAAAGCCACCCAGAATGTAAGGCAGCAGCAAAGCAGGAAGGTGGGCATGGGAATGGAAAGTTTCCAAAAGGGGCCTCCTAGTCAAAGACAGGGACCAGGAGGTGTCACAGGAGTGCAGAGGCAGTCAGCCCTGTGTCAAGTAAGCTTGGACAAAAGCATTTTTATTCTTTTCCTGTAATTTATTGTCCGGTTATGAAGGTGTGGAGGATGGAAGTGGGAAGCTGACTGGGAGCTCCTGCGACGCTGGTTGCCGCCGTGTCATGCACGGGAGCCTGGATGGCTGGGGAACTGCCAGACGATGCCTGTGGCAGGTGGAGCCAGCACCATGGATGGATGGTTATTGAGGTGGGTCCACCTCCATGGGCTCCTCGGTGTCCTGTGGTGGCTGAACAGCCAGTGGCCTCATGCCATAGTCTGGCGGATCCACCTCCATGGGCTCCACATCGTCCTTGGGTGGGATGTCACACCGGCTCCTCAGCAGATGGACACGCCGCGGCCTCATGCTGTTCCCCTGTCTGCCCACAGCTGCACGCTGAGTGACGTCGTTGGTGTGAGCACGGGCAATGGCTCTCATGGCACGAGGCGGAATGTTCCTCTTCCTCCTCTGCTCCTTTGCCTTCCTCAGGCTCCCGGGAGGTCCCAGTCGCACCATGCGTCTCTCGCGTATCCTCCTCCAGGGTGGGCAGCCATCCACCTTGCTGCTCCGGCTGCTACCTGGCAGGCAGACACGCTTGGGCTGCACACCGCCGGTCGCTGGTGGTCCCACAGTCAGGTGCTGCATGCCGGCGACCAAAGATGTAATGTCCTTTGTGGTGGTGGCATGCGTGTTGATGTTGCTCTTCCCCTGCCTCCTCCTCGTCCTCTGCTGCCTCGGCTTCCTCCTCCGGGGACGTGTCTTGCTCCTCCATGGTAGCGGGGAGCGGCTTTGTGGCTTCCCACGCCAGGCTGGGCAGCCACCCGCCTGGCTGCTCCCGCTGCTGCCCGGCAGGCAGACACGTTTGGGCTCCACACCATTTGCTGGTGGGCCCAGAGTCATGCGCCGCATGCCATCGATCAGAGAATCGAGATCGATGGCGCTTGTGGCTCGGGGGCTGGCATTGCCCCCGGTGGGAGGTGCCGTGCTCCCCTGTAGTGTGGGGAAGCGGCTCTGTGGCGTCCCACCCTGAGGTGGGCAGCCAGCCTCCTGGTTGCTCAGCGTCCTCTTCCTTCCAAGCATGCTTGGCGTCCGAGGGCCTCGCACTGTGGGCCAGCTGCAGGGGACCCCGCTTTTATAGGGCCGGAACAATGAGCAGTGAGGTGGCTGGTGACAGGTACGAGGTCACCATGGTGGCGATTGTGACATCAGAGGTGGCAGGTGTGGGTGCGGGGGCCTGTGTCCTGAAAGATGCCTGAATGTGGGAGAAGGAGGAGGGTGGTTGGCTCTGAGGGCCACTCTCCTGGGGCTCGCTCCCGCCTGTCGTGGTTCTTGCCCAAGAGAAAGGCTGCCCCATGGGCACAGGGACTGCCCGCCACCTCGCCTCCTGAGCCCTGGTATCCAGGGCCTTCTCAACCCATGCCTGGGATGGCCAAGTGTTGCGTGGACTCTTCTTCCCTGCAGATCCCTTGGCCCTGCCCCCAGGGCATGGCGACATGCCACCTCTTGTGCTCCGAGCCTGGGGGAGAGGGGAGCAGAGGGCCTGGTGTCCTTTGGGCTGTTGCGCCACCCCAACACGAGGAGCCTGTGGGAGGCCACCAAGAGAGGTCATGGAATCATAGAATCCTAGAATTGTTTTGTTTGGAAGAGCCCCTCAGGGTCATTGAGTGCAACCATAACCCAAGTCTGGCACTAAACCGTGTCCCTAAGAACCTCATCCAGATGCCTTTTAAACACCTCCAGGGATGGTGACTCCACCACCTCCCTGGGCAGCCTTTCCCAGTGCCTGAGAACCCTTTCCCTGTAGAATTTTTTTTCTACTGTCCCATCTAAACCTCCCCTGGCACAACTGGAGTCCATTTCCTCTTGTCCTATCACTTGCTGCTTGGGGGAATAGACCAACACCCTCCATGTTACACTTCCTTTCAGGGAGTTGTAGACAGCAATGAGGTCTCCCCTCAGCCTCCTTTTCTCCAGGCTAAACAGCCCCAGTTCCCTCAGCTGCACCTCATCAGACTTGTGCTCCAGGCCCCTCATCAGCTTTGTTGCCCTTCTCTGAACTCTCTCCAGCACCTCAATGTCCTTCTTGTAGTGAGGGGCCCAAAACGGAACACAGGGTTCAAGGTGGGGCCTCACCAGTGCCAAGTACAGGGGGGACAATGTGACCTTGACCTGTCAAGGTGCTAAATACAGTGGGTCACCCACCATTCAACAGTTCCAGCAGAAATTGTTCTTTGTCAGTTAGCACAGTTCCACTAAGAAACTTAACATGTAACTCCTTTGCTTCTGGCAGTATTTGAAGAAATCCTAGTGCTGCCAGGTTAGCAACAACAGCAGCACTAGTAGCCAAGAAGCCCAAATGGGCAGTAGCCATTGTTTTCCGTGCTGTCTCTCACACCTTGCCCCAGGCTCCCTTCTCACTATTACTGCAGACTTTGTAGACTTGATGGGACTCAAGTGACTTAATATTTTCCTCAGTTTTTCCTCTGGCAGAAGCACATAGTGTACCAGGAATGAGGTTTGGTTTGGTCCCCTTGGCTTTCTAAACTCAGCTCTCCATTGTCTCTGCCTGTGGCACTCTCAATCACACAGGATTGCATTAGTAGAGAAAGCAGAGCTAACTATGGATCATTGAAAGGTAGGCTTGCTGTAAATCCCTAAGAAAGCAGATGTCAATACCATCCATCTTAATGGCTTATATGTTTTTCACAGCACAGCTGCCAAGCAGCTAGCTTAGGGGGAGGAAGATGAATTTAATGGGGCAAAAAGATCTCATTGAACAGACAGACTGTGCTCCCCGAGATGTTATCAGATGAGAAGGCAGCATGGGACAGAAAGGGCAGCCTTGGTGTGGCATAGGACCAGAGGAAACATTCATCGAGGCTCAAAAGAAAAAACATTTGTGTGAGGAGAGGTGAAAAATCCATTTTCCACAGAAGAGAAACAGACAAAAGTAAGGGAAGAGCAGAAAACAAAACCTGGAGGAAAATTAAAAATTTCTTCTGTATTTGAAAATCTGTTCTTCAGAAAGTAATGGCATTGTTGGAAAACATATTACCTCACTGTTGCCACCATGACCTTTAAATTAGGACAAGAGTTGAAGGATAGCTGTTTTTTATCCCACAATTTTAACTTTCATTAAGTACAAACCAACTCATTATGATAACCAAAACCTCAGAAGCAACTGAACAAACAGAAGTTTTCAGGGTTCAGATGATGGATCATACCAGAAATCTGTGGATGGACATAGAAAAGAAATGGGTAACTTTGTGAACACAATGATGTTTACAAGCTACCATTATTAAGTGGAATAACTGCATTCCTGCAGCATTATATGTGACGAATTAAAATGAAGAAAGAAACCAAGAAGCAATATAGTCAACCCAAATTCATGGTGGTGAAACTTTTATGGCATAAGTAAACTGTTGTTGATGCAATATTTATATACACAGGTCCTGATTAAGCCACAGTAAACTTGGGTTTATGCTTCTTGAAGGGTTACTACATATTGTTATTTTTATATATATATACACACCCACACTGAGTCTTTCTGGCCTATGAAGAGGACTTTCAAAATAACAAATCACACAGGTCTTAAACCCTCCCACTTGAGTCAATGACCCAAAGGATGAGTTTTTGGTCTGATTTCCCCACCAACTGCATGTGAACAGCAGAAGCTGTTATGACAAGACTAGAACAATCCAGGTGGCACAGTTCATCCACAGGGTATATTAGGATCAATTATCAAGCAACCTTTAGTTGCCATGAGCACATGAGCGCTTTGAAGAAAAAGGAGTGCTCTCCTTCTGCCATTTCTGCATAGGGGAGAAGCACCACTAAACAGATGTACAGAGACAGTGTTGATATTTAGATGAGGCTTTTAACACATCTAGGATGTACTCCATGACACTGTCTCAGTCTAGAGTAACTTATCCCCACCTGCATTGTGTCACGGCTGAGGTGTGCTTAGTGGTACTCTCATCCGACACACAGTTGCTGTAGTCCTAAAGGGGACGCTCTTGCTTCTCATCTGTGCAGAACTTCTCTACAAGTTTTGGAGCCCTACACCAAAAAGCCTCAGACACCATGGCCCTTCAGGAAGTGACACATCTCATAACTTGCACTGGCCAGCCAGCAACTACTACTTGTAGACAGAGAGAATGAGAAAAAGGTACTGTGTATGGTGATAACAACCTCTCTGCCCTACTGAAATCAATGACATCAGTGACTACATCAACACCTCAGTACATTAAATTCAAGTTGGAGAAGATTTCTGCAGATAACAACCAAAATTTGCAGCTGTGTAACAGGATCCTCCAGGAAGTCCTTCCCTCTAGTGAGTACAAGGATCTTCAAGCTCTCAGTAGTGAAAAGATTGTAAAGAGAAATATTGATCCTGGAGAGCACACACATAAAATTCTGCAGAATCCAGTTTCTATGCCAGATCAAAGCAGTACTAAGTATTTTCATTTTTACTGTAATTCATTAATGAACAGATTTGGCTTTGAATTACTTCCCATTCTCTCCTAGGAGTGTCATAGAGACAGAAGCCATGCAATAAGGATCCTTTCTGCATCACATATCTCATACACTGTGGTATAGCCCTCTGTGAGGTCCCACTTCATTCTGCTCTGTGATCTTATGCTTAGAATGGAGCTAGACAGCTGGCCTATCAGCAGCATCTAGTGCATGTGGCTGGCAGAGATGGACCAGAAAAAACAACATGCAAAACAAGGCATGGCATGATCTGCAAATCTGTGCCATAGGAGAGAATTGTTTGGAAATGCTTTGGTAATCACGGGAAGTTTCATAGATGCAACAAGTACAGAACTGACAACAGAGATCTGCACTATGAATCAGAAAAAAAGAAGTGATTATTCACATATGAGTTATCCCAGGTAACTTAGTTGACTTTGCTCCACAATGGAAATCTTCATTGATCTTTGAAGGTCAGGGGATCAGGAAAGTGATCATTTTTGTTTAGGCCTTTGTTAAGAGATGGAATTTTATATCCTAAATAATTGTATTAAAGAAATGTGTGTAAGTGTATAAGGGGAATGTTATAAGAAGTTTGGAACTGGGATTATTCTTTCAGTTGGAGTACTGATTTTGGTCCAAGTTGCAACAAAAATTAAAATAATGTTCATAAAGTTTTCAAAAATATTTAGCTCAGTTACAGTATTACCTTTCGATTGAAGTAATCTCACCTCAGATTTTGACTTCTGAAGAAAATAAGATTTGCAAATAAAAGTAATCTCAAAACAAGCAAAAAAAGAGTACCTTTTGATTAAATTTAACTCAATATATCTGAATTTCCTAACCAGTGATCTAGTCCCAGGAAACAGTTCAGTTTGGATGTGATAGCATTTTCCAACAATACTATTTTGCTGAAAACTTTCTATCCCCATCTAATTATTAACTCCATGGTTTTTTTTATCTTTGAGAATTTTCTTCCCCTTAATCCCACTTAACCCCAAATCTGGAGAATACATTTCAATTCATAATCCTGTTGATGCATATAAGATTTTCAGCTCATACTTCCCAACAAGCAAGGTAAAACACACAGTGCTTAAATATTGTAATAAAGAGATTTGTAATGAATGACAGTTATTCTCTTTATGATTCTGGCACTGGAGAAAAGCACTGAGCTGATTATATTTCTTGTTTTAAATATTCATGTGACAATGTTGAAGAGAGAAATGAATATCAGAATGAAACAATGACAAGAAAAAAATGACTGCAAGAAATCTCTAGACATTTATCACAGACCTAGATGATACAAACCAATCAGCTTCTAAAATCTGCTCTTTGATCGAGATGCCCAGTTAAAGCCTACATTATTAATATATGACTCTGCTTAAAAAGTCTATTAATCAAGCAGAGATGAGTGATTAAGTGGATAAAGCACTAGCCTTTGACCTGGCAGGCAACTTTCACAAATCTCCCATGAATTCAATACATTAAAAAAAAAGAGAAAAAGAAAAAGAATGCTTTGATATCTGTATAAATTACCTGGAAACAGGGATTCTCATTGTGGTTTTTTTGTGTCATTAAATTATTTTCATTTGCATGCAAAACCATCTCCATTATACGATTGCTAGGGTGATAGCTTGCTACAGGATGGGATATGATCAATAAAGCGTGTGTTGGTTGTGTTTTACCTAATAATAACAATAACAACAACAACAAAAAAATCTTCTTTGACTCTTCCACCTTTACCTTCCGTGTTTTCTCTGGGCCTTTAGAAAAATCAGTTAAAAAGGTCTCAACTCTGAAAACAGCTTTGTACATAGGAATTATTGTTTTAGTGTGTTTTGGTGGAATCCTGGTTGGGGAAACAAAGAACAGCTTGAACATGTTCAAGTTTTGAGGCCTGAGGATCCTGAAGAATTCAATGCAAAACTCTGTCATGTGCTGCTACCCTCTAGGAGCACTGGAAAATGAAAAATTTCAATGAAGCGAATATTAAAACTAGTAATGAATTGAATATATAGCTCTTTTTAATAGCTAGGAGGTTCATACTCTACTATTATTTTTACGCTCTCTAGGTTTTTTAAGAAACATGCATCAGATTTTCCAGTGAAAATCAGTGTTTCCAGTACCTACTTGCACTGATGGCAGAGATAGGAAGGAGTCTGCAAATTCTGGTGGTCAGAGGCAGAAGTAATCTTTGTCATTTAGCATTGCACAGGAGATCATGTTGAGTTTAAGCACCGAGGAGGTTACAGTCTGTTATTTTCCTCCTTTTTGAATAGGGGAAAGGTGATGTTTTTTAGAGCTTTGAACACTTGTTTCCATACTAAATTATGCAGTAACAGTAGCTCTATCTGCTCTCTCACTGAGCACTTAATTTGCTACAATGCAATATCTATTAAATAATATTGTAAAATATTACTTAAACTTTTTGCATCCCATTGGAGGGTTCTCCCTGAATGTTGAAAGTATAAGATTTATATAGATATGCACAGAATCACAGAATGTTAAGGACTGGAAGGGACATCAAAAGATCATCTAGTCCAATCCCCCTGCTATAGCAGGAACACCTAAATGAGGTTACACAGGAATGTGCCCAGGCAGGTTTTGAATGTCTCCAGAGAAGGAGACTCCACAACCTCCCTGGGCAGCCTGTTCCAGTATTCTGTCACCCTCACTGTGAAGAAGTTTCTTCTCATATTTAAGTGGAAACTCCTATGTTCCAGTTTGCACCCATTGCCTCTTGTCTTACCATTGGTTGTCACCGAAAAGAGCCTGGGTCCATCCTCAAGACACTCACCCTTTACATATTCATAAACATTAATGAGGTAACCCCTCAGTCTTCTCCAAGTGAAAGAGATCCAGCTCCCTCAGCCTTTCCTCATAAGGGAGATGCTCCACTCTCCTAATCATCTTTGTTGCCCTGCGCTGGACTCTCTCCAGCAGTTCCCTGTCCTTCTGGAACTGAGGGGCCCAGAACTAGACAGAATATTCCAGATGTGGTCTCACCAGGGCAGAGTAGAGGGGAAGGAGAACCTCTCTGGACCTACTAACAACCCCCCTTCTAATACACCCCAGGATGCCATTGACCTTCTTGGCCACAAGGGCACAGTGCTGGCTCATGGTCATCCTGCTGTCCACCAGGACCCCCAGGTCCCTTTCCCATACACTGCTCTCTAATAGGTCATTCCCCAGCTTATACTGCTAGCTGGGGTTGTTGCTGCCCAGATGTAAGACTCTACACTTGCCCTTGTTATATTTCATTAAATTTCTCCCCGCTCAGCTCTTCAGCCTGTCCAGGTCTTGCTGGATGGCAGCACAGCCTTCTGGTGTGCCAGCCACTTCCCGCAGTTTTGTGTCATCAGCAAACTTGTTGACAATGCACTCTATTCCCTCATCCAAGTCGTTGATGAATAATGAATAATACTGGTCCCAGTACTGACCCTTGAGGCACTCCACTAGATACAGGCCTCCAACTAGACTCTGCCCCATTGACCACAGCTCTCTTGGTTTCTTTCCTTCAGCTAGTTCACAGTCCACCTCACTACCTGATCATTCAGAGCACACTTCCTCAGTTTAGCTGTGAGGATGCTGTGGAAGACAGTGTCCAATGTTTTACTGAAACTGAAATAGACCACATCTACTACTTTACCATCATCTATCCACCTGCTTAGGTCTTCATAAAAGGCTATGAGGTTGGTTAAGCATGACTTCCCCTTGGTGAAGCCATGTTGATTGTCCCTAATGACCCTCTTATCTTTGATATTCCTTGGGTTGGCACCAAGGATAAGTTGTTCCATCACTTTCCCAGGGATGGAGGTGAGGCTGACTGGTCTATAGTTACCTGGGTCCTCCTTCTTCCTTGTTTTGAAGACCGGAGTGACATTGGCTTTCCTCCAGTCGTCAGGCACCTCTCCCATTTCCCATGACTTAGCAAAGATGATGGAGAGTGGTCTAGCAATGACCTCAGCCAGCTTCCTCAGTACCCACGGGTGCAACCCATCAGGATCCATGGATTTATGGATATCTAGATTGCTTAATTGCTCCCTAACCCAGTTCTCATCAACCAAGGCAGACTCCTCCATTGTCCCAGCTTCCTCTGGGGCCTCAGAGGTATGGGGCTCCTCGGGACAGTCTCCAGCAGTGTAGACAGAGACAAAGAAGAGATTCAGTAACTCTGCCTTCTCTGTATCTTCTGTGATCAGGGCACCCAACCCATTCATCAGTGGGCCTACATTGCCTCTGGTGTTAGTTTTATCTGCCATGTATTTGAAAAAGCTCTTTCTGTTGTCCTTGACCCCTCTCACAGTGTTTAATTCTAAGGAGGAGGAGGCCTTAGCTTTCCTAGTTGCCTCCCTACATCCTCTGACAACAGCCTTATATACTTCCCAAGTGGCCAGCCCCTCCTTCCATGATCTGCAGACTCTCCTCCTCGATTTGAGTTTGCTCAGTATTTGCTATTTAACCAAGCAAGTCTCTTGGCTCCCTTTCTTTCCTTCCTACCTGTTGGGATGCTCTGATCTTGAGCTTGGAAGAAGCAGTCTCTGAATGCTATCTTGGGCCCCTTTCAAGTAGCATGGCATTTCCCCTAGCAATTGCTTGGAAAGGCCTAAGTTGGCTCTAGTGAAGTGCAGGGTTGTGATTCTCCTTGGTAATCTGTTCCTGCCACATGAGATCCTGAACTCCACCATCTCATGGTCACTGCAGCCAAGGAAGCCCTCAACCTTTACTGCTTCAACCAGACCCTCCTTGTTAGTGAGAATGAGACCCAGCAGCGTTCCTCTCCTAGTTGGCTAATCCACCATTTGCATCAGGAAGTTGTCATTGATGCACTGGAGGAACCTCCTGGACTGTGGATTGCTGGCTGAGCAGTCCTCCCAGCAAACATCAGGGTAGTTAAAATCCCCCACGACAACCAGGGCCTGTTGTGAGGTCACTCTGAGCTGCCTGTAGAAGGCCTCATCAACTTCCTCACCCTGATCTGGTGGCCTGTAATAGAAACCCACAACAGTATCACCTCTGCCAGCCTGCCCCTTAATTCTCACCCACAGACTCTCAACTCGCTCCTCATCTGCCCCTGGACTGTACTCAATACATAGTAGTAGTTCCCTCATGTAAAGAACAACTCCACCAGCTCGCCTTGCTGGCCTGTCTTTCCTGAGAAAGACATAGCCATCCATGACCACATTCCAGCCATGTGAATTGTCCCACCATGTTTCTGCAGTTGCCACTGGATCATAATCTCTTGACAGAACGCAGGTTTCTAACTCCTGCTTATTCCCCATGCTGCAGGCATTGGTGTACAGGCATTTCAGGGACCGAGCTGAGCACATCAGTTACGCCCTATGGGCATGGGAGGCCTCCCCGTCTTCATCAATACTAGAGTGCTGCCCCACTGATGCAAGTCCAGCTACAACCCCATCTCTCTTCGAATGTAGTTTTAAGCTCTCCAAATGAGCCCTGCTGGTGTCTTTCTGGCTGGCACGTAAGGGAGCTACTCACACTCCTTGATGGTCCGCAGTTTCTTGACCTCCTCTGTAAGTTCCACCACCGTGCTCAGCAGATCTTCCACCTGCTCACACCTCACGCAGCTGGAATGCTCTCCCCCAGCAGCAGCAGGCTCTGGCATTCCCTGCAGCCAGAGACCTGAACAGCGACAGTTTGGGGCAGGCCCTCTGTCTGGGTCGCCACAGTCTTTTTGTGACAAGCTCTCTGTCTGGTGGAGACCATGGTCAACTGCAGTCTGAGATACAGCCAATAGGTGAGATGGTCTACTGAGCAGGGAGGGACAGAACCTCTTCACCCTGCTGTATGAGCTACCAGACCTGCTGCTGCAGCACAGTGTGGGTGATACTCACCTGCTTCACATTCTGGTCTCATCTCCCAGTGCCTGGTAGGCAGTGACACATCGCTGCCCTCCCTGAGGCTTTTTCAAGGCTGGGGCAGGGGTGTGATCACTGTTACCCTAGCAAAGCCCACACCATGTCAGCCACTCTTGGGAGAGCTGCCAGATTGTGCCGCTTTCATGGGGTTCATCTGGCAAAGGAACGTCCAGAAACCCCCTTGTACCTCAAGATCTGCTGCTGCGGATCTGGCTGCACCAGCTCCAACCAGCTGACTGCTGGGACTGAGGGCTTAATGTAGAAATTCCTGATTAAGTCTCTGTATCTGTGCTATGCTGGTTGTTAGATTAGATCACACAATCATCCTCCTGTTATACATGGGAGAAGTTATAAATAGAGTCTATAATAAATGCCCTTGGCAATTGTTGGGGTTATCAACCACAGTTACAAAGCAATAGAATTTGCTAAATGTGTCTCACAACTCAGGTCAGTGTAGTATAGTGTGGTGGTTAGCATGCACGCTTGTCTTCTAATGGAAGGATTTGTCTGGAAGATGTTCAAAATACTGCTTAATTTATGAAGTAAATCCCTAAATATTAACAGGAAGCACCAGCAACACAAGTAAGTTCTGCTGACAAAACTATGTCTTGCATAACATTTTGATAAATATATTACAGTAACTGGTTTTCTAGATGACGATTGATTGGAAATTATAACCAATTTTGTTATTGACAAGGAGTAAAAAGAAATTATAGCATTTACCTCAAGCTCTCTCCCTAGGTGAATGGATCCTGAAGGGAAAAAATATGAAATATTTATTTGTTTTATTAAAATAAACAACAGTGGCTCTGGACACATACAGGAAGAGCTGTGTTATATGTATGCAAAACAGAAATTTATGTTAGCATACTGTGAAGGATTCTTCTGTTTTGGATGATATGGGCAACTTACTGCCCTTTAAAAGACTGAAAAGAAATAAGGTCACTTGAAAGTGATTACAATTTGGGTAATGACAGAACTAGTTTTGCTCTTCACTCTCTTCAGCATCAGCACTCTTGTCTACTCACTTTAATGTCAGAATGTTATGTTTGCACAATCCATATAATCTATTTTTTTTTTTTCCATCTGTGAGTTCCAAAAAGGAAACCGTATTGATTTCTGTTTCTAGCCTGTTGTGATCCTGATGTCTTCCAAGACTCATTTAAATATCCTGGAAACACGAGCATGGATGACTAGAAAATTTCCAGTGTTAATTTACAAATTCAAGTGTAATTGCTTTACTGACCCTTTAATTCACTTCATAGAAATACACTGAAATGTCTTTTTTCCGTAGGAATGGCTTTAGGTGGATGATAAAACAAAAATATGCTCCCAACTCTCTTCCTTTTGAGCTAAAGAAAGAAAAAGAAAAAAAAAAAAAAAGAGTCCAGTTTACAGCAGAAAATGCTCTAAGACATTGAAAGTATTTAAAAATCATAGAATGTCCTGAGTTGAAAGGGACCCACATGGATCATAGAGTCCAAGTCCTGTCCCTGCATATGACAACCCCACAGTTCACACCATGTGCCTGAGGGCATTGTCCAGTCTCTCCTTGAACACTGTCAGACTTGGGGCTATGATTGCCTCCCTGGGGAGCCTGTTCCAGTGCTCCACCACGCTCTGGGTGAAGAATCTTTTCCTAATGTCCAACCTAAACCCTGCAGAACCCCACTAGTGACTGGTCCCAACCTGACATAACCCCATTTACTAGAACCCTTTGAGCCTGACCCATCAGTCAATTTCTCACCCACTGCATTGTGTGTTTATCTAGCTGTGTGCTGGACATCTTGTCCAGGAGGATACTGTGAGAGAGAAAAAAAAAGTAATATACTCATTCCTATTCTTAATTGCAACACAGCCTGAGAAGAGATCTCATGCCTGGTTTGTTACATACCTAAACCACATGGTTAAGAGGAGAAGGTTTGCAAGTTACCTCTGCAGACACTGCACAGACATTGCACCTTTCTTAGTGAATGCCCCATAGAATTGATTTGATTTGAATTAGGCGGGCACAGGGGGTGCCAGAATATCCAAGCTTTGATATGAAACACCTGCTGGAAGCTATCCCACTTGTGCTGCATCCTCAAGCAGCCTTTAGCTTTTTGTGGGTTCATTTTGGTGCTGTAAGAGAAAAATAAGGCACTTGATATGAAATTGCCAGTTTCCATAGAGATTTTCAGCTGGGATTCAGTACCGATTCCACTGGGTGTTACTGTGACAAACAATTCACTGCTGATATCAGATACATAGTGACAGAATTAGTTACTTATTCTAATGAACGAGTGCTGCTTAATTCTATAGTGTCATGTATGATAATCTGCTATAAATGATATCTGGTACTAGGGTATGTTACTGTTAGATGGGCTCAAAGTGAATGCTGCATCTATCGTTTAGGTGAGAGATTTTAATGGTGCCAGAGGAAGCATAAGGATGGTGCCCATCCTCAGGTGAGTTATTTCCTCTTTCCAGAGATCTCAGCTAAGGTGCTGGGATGGGGAAGATAATTTGGAGAGAAGGGTTACAGACTTTGCACACATTTGGCCTTATGGACACATTTTGTTTCAAATATATGGAAAAAGAAGTGGAGTTCCCATAACCCTCACCTAACAAGGCTGGTCACAGAGAATAGAATTCACATGAAGGGGAAGCAGGGCATGCACACTGACCATGAAGATTCCAGATTAGCTGACGCAAAACCAATTTTCTTTGCATTCTTCACATCAGAAGCTAGAACTGAACTGCTAATTCAGTGGATAAAATTGTTGAGTTGTCATGGACTACATATTACACAGAACTAACCGGAAAGAAGATGAGGTGTTATAAGATGACCAAATGCAGATGGAGAAAATGAAACAAGCTCAAATTACTGACCTACTTTTGCTGAGACAATTAGCTGAGGTTCCATGTCCCTGAGTGCTGTTTTGAGCAAGTGGTCACTGACCACAATAGATACATAGTGATGGATCTTTCAAAAAAAATGTTAAAATATAAAAATCTACTTGGGAGGGTGATGAGAAGCAGTTATGTTTGGGAGAAAAGCACTAAAACTTCAGTCAGTCCTCAAAGTGATCAGTTGTTTTCTATTTTTCACAACATGATGCCTATTGAATTGAGGGATTTTGTTCGTCCCTAACTAACAAAACTAGTCCCTCCTAACTTATGGGGAAAAAGTCTCAATACCTCACTGGAAACAGTCTATGCAACTATGTTAGATAAAATCCTTTCTTATTGTCCGTCACAAAATATGGAAGTTGTATGTCCTTACAAACAGCAGAACTTCCTGAGTGGATGTTGTTTCTGTAAAAAGCCAAACTAAATTCTCGCTTAGTTATCCTCCATATTCCAGACATCTACATATCTGAACTGATCTTTGACCTCTACAGATTTGGCTTAATTTTGTCGTGTATCCAGATGTGTTTCCGCATTGCGTTGCTTGGCAGTAACAACATCATCAGAATGATTAGGAACATTTGTAATACCCGTGAAACACATCTGTCATGGTCAGATCTACCAGCAGAGCCAACAGGTAAAACAGTAGGGTCGATTGGCTTCATGCCCAGTAGTAGAGATAACACTTGATTCAGTTAAAGACTGGATATAAATCGTAAACTGTACTCCAAACTTGGTGTTATAGCTAGAGAAGAGGTCCATCTCTCAGTGCGTTAGTCCCTAGCAAGGCTCAGACTGATTTTGAACTAGTTTATCTACTAGAAGTTGTGACACTTTTTGTTCTTCACCTATTAACTGAGATATGTAATCATCACTATTTAATAAAGAGGGAGGATACATTCTTGTGCTACAGAAAGAAATTTGGAGAAAAAAAAGAAAAAACAACCAACATTTAGTAACAAATACAGAAATGACCTTGGTGTTTTAGAAGAAGGATGAATGAGGGTAAAAAAATTTTTGAAACATACTGCTTTGAGAAGATACCAATTGGAATTCCTTCGTATTATGGCTACCTAGAAGGTCATTTGCTTATTCTCTTGATTTATGACAGACACTTCTTGTTAAATGTGAAAGTAGGTAAATATTTTGTAAAAGAGTGCACACAATATTCAGAATTCACAAATGCCAAGAGAGGCTAAAAGACAAAATCCTATATTCTTTAACCATCAAAACTTCTGAGTATATTCGTAAGCCTCTAGCTAATCTTGAAAGGTCAACAGACTTCTATTTTTTCAGCCTGAAGGGGTTAGTCTTGTCTGCTTCTTGCCCACTGCCAGCTGTTTAAAAATGCTGGAACTACAGACATGAGCATCAAATTAGGAATAGTATTTCTGTTAATTTAAAGTTCCTTATATCTACAAAGTAAGCAATACTTCCTACAAACTGTAACTGGTTATAGGAAAGATTACTGTTCTCACTAATTTTCATGTCTGAATAATGAAAAATCAGTGAGGGCAATAATACTGCACATATGTGAAGCAAGGAAGAAAATGAAATTAAGTTTGTGAACTCCTTTCCACACTTTGAGGATAAATTTTAAAAATTTTCATTTTCAGTAGAAAAAGTGATTATACTTTGAAAATACATAATAATTAATAAATTTACTAAGCCTTTGCATAGGTTTTATATAGGTAATTTCACTGCTAAGTGTAATACTGAGGTTAGTTCAGCACACACAGAAACAATTCCCAACAGTTTAGAAAAGGATAGGAACTACAATGCCAATCTGATTAAGAGCAGAGGGGTAATTAACAGAATTGCACAGGACTGCTTTGGAAAGGTTAAAATCCCTGTTCTATAAGTATTAAGAAAATTAACAGAAGCAACAGGTATGATTTCAGGGATTTGTTCAATGTACTAAAAAGAAGCACTTTGAGCTATTTTGCACCATTCAAGGCTGGAGTTTAACTCTGGTTCCAAAAATTCTAACTCCCCCCTAGTCCCAATCACTTTTTCTATTGGCATCTAGTCCAGACCTCCAGCATTCCTGTCATTCTGGAGGAAGTTCTCATGCTCTAGAATCTTCTTTGCTCTACAGAAAGCACCAGGCAGTATCTGTCATTGCTATGAGGATATTCTTCTTACCGAATCAGGGTCAGTGGATTATCAAGGTTATCAGGATTATCAAGAGCTGCATGAAATATCTCATGGCCTTTGAGTGTGCTTGTTTTGTTGGCTGCAGGAAACTGCCATTCCTTTCTTGTTTTATTCAGCCTTTAACCTAGGCATCCTCTCATGTAGCCTGGTAGCCAGTTTCAAGCAACTATTTTGTTATTTATTAATAAAACTTTTATTAAAAAAAAAAAAATCCTGTCAGGATGGTTGCTTTTCAATTCCAGATAATTTTTGGTTTGAATTTTACATAAAAATCAGGCTTAATCTGCTTTTACACATTTGATGTTTCTATATATGCTGCTAAGCATCTTTGCTTCTCTGTCATTCAGCAAACTTTGAACTGCATTTGTTATTTTAAATCTACTTTAACTCCTTGATATGTATGTGTACTGTTCTTAAATTCTGGTTCCATTTTGCTCAGTATTATATTCTCAGGACTGAATATCCCTGTTGTCTATGCAGTATTTATGTACATCTGGTTGTTTCAGATATGTTGCAACAACGAATTATTCATGTTACAAAGAAAGCTTAATATAGGTACTGCTATAAATATTATTGGATATTGTTTATAGTTACATGCCTGGTTTCTATCTAGTTTGTTGAAAAGAATGAATAAAAATCATATTTAACACTTCCTTGTGACATAAGCCTGAACACTATATGGTAAAAAATATCTTGTTTGCAGCAGAGTGTTTGTCCTCACTATGAGTGCTGGTCTGATAAGGCAGGCTTAAATAATCACTTCCCCTTGCTTGGTTTTAATGAAAGTGACGGTAAGTAAACACCAACTAGAAACTGATCAGAATCAGTAGCCTTATGGCAAATTGGCAGAGAAAAATCTAGTGTGTCAGTCAAGATCAACCCAAAGAGCCAGTTTTCAGGCTGTTGCAGGGCCTGTGCTAGGAAGGAAAGAAATTAGATCCTGTAACAGTTCACAAAAAGGGTAAAAAGAGCTGGGCTCAGCACGTGAATTAGATGAACTGACAAGAGAGAAAAAGCAACCCTAACAGTCCACCTGCCTGTTGTTACCCTACTAGCCTTTCAAAGGAAGAACAAGTAAGAAAATGTTTTGATATCTGCTGTCTGATTTGAAGCTGTTACAGCCACTGAAGCAAGGTTGTAGGATTTGGGTTTTTTTCAATATACACTTAAGCTAAACAGAACAGATGTGTACCAGAATATACCTAGTCATTTCGCTGCCTAGTCATTTAACGAAAAAAATATTTTCCCTGTATCTATCTTCACAGTTATGCCTCAACTCTGCACTTAAATATTCCATTTCTCTAGTGTGTGTTCTACGATCACCAAGTAATCAACAAAAATAACCTAGAACTGTGCCGCGCATGTCTCACATTTCTACCTGATTGGCTGAAATAAGCCTCGTCTCAGAAAACCTTAGGTGATTTGGTCAGGGAGAGCCAAAGCTTTGCCATTGGGATCTCTTTCTTTCCTCGGTCCCAGGACACCCATCCCCCTGTAGCTCTATTGAAACATTTCTTCCTGTCTCTCTCTGCCCAGACACAAGGCAGGCTATCTATTTTTGAGGTAGAATACCATGTTTGTTTTAAAGATAAATGAAGGTACATTTAAAGTCTAATGATTGGATTTTACTCCTTATCGAGGCACTTCTCTTTTTTTTTAAAAAAAACAAAGTTGGATTTAAATTTTATTTTTAATGGTTTTAACGCTAAAGAAATTACACTTCCGAGTAACTACTTTGTAATTTGTGATCATGCATGATTCTGATAGTGAAGGAATTTCATTACAGGTACGGTGAGAAGAGGAGAATGCATGTACATTTGCATGTCCATGTGCAGGTAAATAAATAGTAAACCACATTGATAACAGAGGCCATTATAATTTGAATAAGATTATATTCTCTCTAGGAGAGATAAAGGGTAATGAAAGACAATTCAAAGCTAGTTTGTTATTACTTCATCAAAAACCTCAGCCTCAAGCTGATAAAATTCCCTTGTATAGCTCCCATGAGACATTAACTGCAATGATGCTGCCAACCATTTGTAGTGATCTCTAAAAACATTAATATCACTATTTAAATGAGTTTGTGATGTAGTATAACAGAGGGTAAAGCTAGAGGTGAAACTGCTACATAAGCTTTCATAAAATGACTACAAGTGTGTTACTGGGCATGACAAAATGAATTATTTTCACAACAGACAGGTGCTCCAAAGAGACTTCAATAGACTTTTGCAGAACGCAAGTTGGAAAGTGTTCCGCAAAGTACCTTTCACTGTCCTCACCACTCTCAGTGAGAGCCAGAACTTTTGTTTTCCTTTCTTTTCAATGAAGTAAGGAGTATCAGATGCCAAACTGTTAAGGAGTTTGACTCAAGTCTATTTGTTCCTGGTTTTCGCTGGCATTGTCGTATTTCCTCATCCTTAATTATTTTAATAATTTTTCCTTTCATGGCCCAAAGTCCCTGAAGGTTTGGACAAATGTCACCATGATTGCCATAACACTGTGCATGGTACAAAATTAAGCGTATGGGTTGGTCTCTACCACGTAGTAACCTCAGTGACTTTCTACTGGAAGAAGATGGAGAATTATCACAAAGAACTCATGTCATTCAGAGAGCACAAATCAGAAGTGTGCTATCGTTTTGCATCAAGGGCTTCAGGGGGAAATGTGTTTAGATCCATTATATTACAATTCCACACATTTTTATTGTGTTAATCCCTCCCCTAGAACCAGGAACAGCCAGTTTCGATTAGAATTAGAAAGTTGCTGGCACTGTTGACTTGCAAAATAACTTGTAAATCTGAAAAGTAATTAATTCACATTTTCTGAATCCAGGAAATGATGGGGAAAATAAGGCAAGTAGGGCAGCTGTTTGTCTTATTTTAGATCAAAATGTTTGTATACTTAAAAAAAAAAAAAATCATGCTTGACTACAGACTTATGTTAAAATCTTTTCATTGGAAGCCTGTTAAATGAAACTTCCTCATGGGGAGTATTTCATTAACACTTGGAAAGAAGAGGCACAGAAGCAAGAAGTACTGTTGTCACAATGTGTCACTTGACAGGCTGTGAAGAAATTTAACATTCTTTGGTAGATGTTCAGTCCCTTCCAGGAATATTCTGGAAAACCAAACTAATTTTTTGAAGGGGTAAAATAGGCTGGTCTGAGGGATGGCCTGAGGCATGCACATCTTCCCCATAGTGTTTGGGCTTTTTTTTTTCTTAAAAACCTTATTTTGTAAGTTTAGTCCATCAGTTACACATTTCTACAGCACAAGGACTATGCTGCTCCAACATAAATAATGAGTTAGTAAAATAATCTCTCCTCCACAAAGACTGATAACTTGACTGCTGATCAGGATTTAGCAACTGGTCATGAAATTCAGTTATGAAAAGCATGGATCTCTGAGTTAAAATCAGAATATTGTGATGTGAAATTTTATGTAGGAGATCAGGTTTACTTAATTTAGTAATAACTATAATACCCATGAAGGAACAAAGAAGTAAAGAAGAGAAATTATTCATGCCTTTGCTAATTTAAAAAAGAAATTAAGAAATCATTTACAAAGTTTACTGTAGTATTTGAGGACAAACTTTTAAAGACCTTGTATTGTCTGGTTTGCTAGCTAGTGTCTTTAATTCAGTGTCTGAAATAAAGTGCACATAGTACACATAAATGCTAGAAAACACTATTTCCATCCATACTCAGGTAAGGGAATTCTTTCTCTCTTCTTCTGTCCATCTGTGATACCTAAGACTTGATCAGTAAAATAATTCAGACTGTGCTTAAATTGCCTTCCAAATAAAAATTCTTGCTGGAATCAAGAGGCTTTTGAGAGAATAAGTTCAAGGAGAATATAAATTAATATGCATGTTAACATGATTATTCATTGTTAGTGTTAACACAATAGGTTATTTTCCCCACAAGAAGAGACAATACAAATGTTAAGACAATTTTGTGGGTTTGATTTTCAGTATCCATTTTATATACTTCCTTTTGGAATAACAAGTAATGCTGTCTTCCTCCCCGCCCCTTTAATTGGGATTTTTATTTTCTTAAAGGGCAGAAAAGGATTCTTATTTTTAAGATATACAGTCTCTTTCTCACATCTAAAATTAACACAGTCACAAAAAAAATTGTTGTAATGAAATCGGATTTTTCACTTCCAATCTGTTCTTTCTTTGTCCTTTTACAATTATGAAGTGACTGAGAATGTTTCAAACTATACAGTAAATATT
The DNA here is from genome assembly GCF_963082525.1 of Nesoenas mayeri. Lineage (NCBI taxonomy): Eukaryota > Metazoa > Chordata > Aves > Columbiformes > Columbidae > Nesoenas > Nesoenas mayeri. The sequence goes on from NC_137541.1 coordinate 80,047,290, forward strand.
GTATGATTTTGCATTCAAAGCTACCCCTTGTTCAGAGCCTACAAAACAATGAAGATAAGAGTGAAGTTGCAGGGAATAGCTTTCAGTAATAAACACATTTTTTAAGAGCTGAGGTTTCTTAAAGACAATATACTTTCTTTTCCTTCTCCTTTTTCTTTTCTTATCCCACCTCTTTTCAGTTAAAAGCAATTTTAAAGTGTAACAAAAACCACTGAGACAGTAGAATACATGTCCATCTCTTCAAGGACTGATATTTCAATCCCTGTCTTACACATGGGCGGACTTCAGAGTTTATTTGTCAAGATTGTTTCTGTCAGCAAGCAACTGAATCATACCCTTCTGTCAGAGACATGTTGCACCAGGACTCTGGCAGCACTGACTGTTCTCTTGCAGCAGAGAGGTGACGCTCAGTTTTTGCTTTGCTTCCAGGCTGTTCAGATGAGGATTGACCGCTAAGTGGTGGTGCTCTTCAGTGCAATATGTTTAAGGATACGGACTTGACCCACTTGAAGAACCTCCCTACTGCATGAACCAAAAGGAGAAACAGAAGGAAGAGCCTGATGGGACAAAACCCAATATGCTGTGAAACCAAGCCTAATTTTACCCTGCATGACTACCTCAAGGTGCATTATATAGACAAGAAGCATATATTCTATAGACCTCAGAGGAAGGCAGGACAATGGAGGAGTTTGCCTCGGTTGATGAGGACTGGGTTAGGGAGCAGTTAGGCAATCTGGACATACATAAATCCATGGGTCTGGATGGGATGCACCCATGGGTACTGAGGCAGCTGGCTGAGGTCATTGCTAGACCACTCTCCATCATCTTTGCCAAGTCTTGGGAAACAGGAGAGGTGCCTGAGGACTGGAGGAAAGCAAATGTGACTCCAGTCTTCAAAAAGGGCAAGAAGGAGGACCCAGGTAACTATAGACCGGTCAGCCTCACCTCCATCCCTGGGAAACTGATGGAAGGACTCATCCTTGGTGCCATCTCAAGGCATATCAAGGATAAGAGGGTCATTAGGGGCAGTCAACATGGCTTCACCAAAGGGAAGTCACGCTTGACCAACCTCATTGACTTTTATGAGGACATAACAAGATGGATGGATGATGGCAGAGTGGTGGATGTGGTCTACCTTGACTTGAGTGAGGCATTTGACACAGTCTCTCACAGCATTCTCACAGTTCAATTGAGGGAGTGTGGTCTGGATGATCGGGTAGTGAGGTGGACTGAGAAGTGGCTGAAGGGAAGAAGCCAGAGAGTCATGGTCAATGGGGCGAAGTCTAGTTGGAGGCCTGCATCTAGTGGAGTGCCTCAAGGGTCAATACTGGGACCAGTATTATTCAATATATTCATCAATAATTTGGATGAGGGAATAGAGTATACTATCAGGAAGTTTGCTGATGACATGGAGCTGGGAGGAGTGGCTGATATGCCAGAAAGCTGTGCCGCCATCCAGCGAGACCTGGACAGGCTGGAGAGTTGGGCAGTGAAAAATCTAATGAAATATAACAAGGGCAAGTGTCTTACATCTGGGCAGGAACAACCCCAGCTAGCAGTATAAGTTGGGGAATGACCTATTAGAGAGCAGTGTATGGGAAAGGGACCTGGGGGTCCTGGTGGACAGCAGGATGACCGTGAGCCAGCACTGTGCCCTTGTGGCCAAGAAGGCCAATGGCATCCTGGGGTGTATTAGAAGGGGGGTTGTTAGTAGGTCCAGAGAGGTTCTCCTTCCCCTCTACTCTGCCCTGGTGAGACCACATCTGGAATATTCTGTCTAGTTCTGGGCCCCTCAGTTCCAGAAGGACAGGGAACTGCTGGAGAGAGTCCAGCACAGGGCAACAAAGATGATTAAGGGAGTGGAGCATCTTCCTATGAGGAAAGGCTGAGGGAGCTGGGTCTCTTTAGTTTGGAGGAGACTGAGGGGTGACCTCATTAATGCTTACAGATATATAAAGGGTGAGTGTCACGAGGATGGAGCCAGGCTCTTCTCGGTGACAACTAATGATAGGACAAGGTGTAGTGGGGTACAAACTGGAACACAAAAGGCTCCACTTAACTATGAGAAGAAACTTCTTCCAGTGAGGCTGCCAGAGCACTGGAACAGGCTGCCCAGGGAGGTTGTGGAGTCTCCTGCTCTGGAGGCATTCAAAACCTGCCTGGACGCCTTCCTATGTAACCTCACCTAGGTGTTCCTGCTCGGGCAGGGGGATTGGACTAGATGATCTTTCGAGGTCCCTTCCAATCCCTAACATTCTGTGATTCTGTGAAAATTCACACTACACAGACTTAAAATTTATATTGTGACAATTAACATCATTTTCCAGTAGGTCATAACAAGAAGCTGTACCCCTAAAGAGCCCTGTCCTCATTGAGATAATCAGCAAAATATTTCTATTTATCTCAGTGAGCACAGCAATGGACACATAGTTAATATCAAAGGCCAGGATGGAGGAATTAACACAAATATTTACAAGATAATTCTCTTTGTGAAGATTAGACTAGAAACCAGAGATTAAACAATTGCAATTTCACCTATAGATACACATCAAGAAATTTATCAGTATGACAAATCACACTTTCTAATGGTTTATGACTTCCTAAAAATATTTTTAATGAATTTTCTTCAGACTATGCAGAAATATTCTCCTTTGGCATTGGAGACAACTTGCAGGCTAGATCACCTTCCCATGACAAAATATTCATCAGGCAGGGTGAAACATGCAAGCCATGCTTAATCCGTTGAGAAATTGTCTCAATATTACTCTTCAGAATGCTGTGTTGTGATGCAGATGGAGTGAGTAATGAAACTTTTTCATTTCCCAACAGAAGACCATGTCCTAGTATCTTTGGCTGGACAAAACAAAAAGTACTTGGGTGGCTCAGTGACAGGATTAAAGAGCAAGGCTGAGATCAGCCTCAAATCCTACTGGAACTATAAAGCCTCTGAATGCCCCAGGACAGCCTTTAGGAGTCCGTCATCTCTCAGCCAAGAACCATTCCCTCTACTCCCTTGTCTTTGCTTTGGCCTCCTTCCCAGAGGTCAAGCTCTGGAGAGAGGAGCAGAGGAGCCTGCAGCTGGCTAATTAGGTCACTTTATGGGATAATGGCAGCAGTAGACCTGGCCCTCTCTATAATGAAGCTCTTCCTGTGCAAGTTATCTAAGGACAAGTCCTTTGTGTAAATGATGGGCACCTATACTAGCTATTCTTTAGAAGAAAAACATTGAACGTGCTATTCACATGTGAAGAAGCTTTTTCGACAGTTAAGTGCAGAACTGGTTTATGACTCCCAGCCCCACAGCTGCTAACTCTTAGTTCTAGAGAGGCATCCAAGTTCCAGGAAAATGAGCTTGAATTTCAGTGTTTCACCAGCCTTTCCCCAAGTGCAGCCAGGCTGCCGTGACAACTCAGGTGCTACCAAAACACTTTCTCTGTGAGATTAAGGATCTAGCTGAGATCTGTGCATCCCACTCCCAAAGGTGGGACCCTGCAGGTAGGTGATGTTACAGTATTGACTTTGACTGATGCTGTATCACATGTCTGTCACAGCTGGTTTCAGTAGGGCTATTAATGGAAACTTCAGAAAATGCTTATGAATCTTATCCCCAGCTGCTGATGGGGCTTTCACAATCAGCGATAGATCTGCAAAATCAGCAGAGATCCACATTTTCATTTAAACAGTTCAGATGTTTTTCATGCTCAGCTTTTTCTTTCACATTGATCTGCAAATCTTGGTTGCAGACCAAACTCTCCAGATTTGATGGATATTCAGCTTTAGCACCTCACTCTCACCCTTGGAGTCTTCAAAGAGATAATATGTATCTTCCACAATGTGTTGGGGAAAAAAAAAGAAAAAAGAAAAAAGGTGTGTTTTAATGCCCCATATAAGTGGTATTATATTATTCTTTTGAAGAGTTTGTTCCCTGGGAAATAGGTTGGGTGAAGATTTTATAGTGATATCCCAGACCTTCTTAAAATCACAGCACATATAATCAGTTTTTGAAATGCCCTTTATACCTGTCAAACTAAATAAGATTACAGATTTATCTGCTCACAAAAGTGTGATGTCATATAGTCCCATTTGCTACAGTTCAAGTCATTATCTATCTTGTCTGACAGTGCAGCGTGCATGATCTGCAAGATCAATCTTGGGTTTGTTAAAGGGGAAAAACCAAATACGATGGCTGCTGAATTCTCGAATGGAAAGCAGAAGTCAAGATGCCATAGAACATGGCTGTGCCTGTATAAGCTAACTAGAGATAGGTAATTTCCTATCAGTGAGAGGCAACAAGTTTAAGGCAAATATCCAGAAACGGGGAGGGGAGGGGAGGGGAGGGGAAGGGAGGGAAGGGGAGGGGAGGAGAGGGGAGGAGAGGAGAGGAGAGGAGAGGAGAGGAGAGGAGAGGAGAGGAGAGGAGAGGAGAGGAGAGGAGAGGAGAGGAGAGGAGAGGAGAGGAGAGGAGAGGAGAGGAGAGGAGAGGAGAGGAGAGGAGGAGCTTAGCTACATGTGCTTCATTTGCAGACTGAGAAGCCAGACCAAAGCAGAGAGTATGAGAGAAACTAGCATGCCATTTTTGCACAGATAGCTGGAGTTGCTCTTAACTCATCTCTTCAAGCATCCCTGGGGGCACTGTGCCTAGAGTACTAGTGTTTCCCTCCATGCCATTCCCACACTAGGTACACCTAGCTGCAGGAGACAACAGATTGGCATATAACACCCCTGCCACCCATAAGCTGCAGGGCTATAATTTGGCCTGTGGAAGACAACTGGAAAGACTAGATTCAAAGGTTAACAGATTGAAAAGCTTTTAGGCAGAAGCTCTAAGTAGTAAAGGAGTTTTTCATGCACGGAAGAAATTAGAGGGTCTTGCAGTGTATTGCTTTCAGTTCTCCATAGAAGATGTGCCCAAAATGAAAATCTCAGCCTGAATTTCACAAAGCTGTGAAGAAACTAATATATGAACATAGCTTCCAAATCTGTTCATCACTCAGGGCCTGTTTCATCTTTTAAATTGAAATATTTTCAACTTTTGCCAGTTATGTCCTATCTTATTCCCATAGCAAAATCCCTCTTTTTTTTTTTCTTTTTTTTTTTTTTTCTGTTGTTTCTTATCCCAGGCATAGCAATGATGTTTTACTAGCTGACCTGCTCTCAGGCAAGTAGCACTGCAAAATGTCACTGTGTGTTTCTGTATATTTAATGGTACAAGTCAAAAGAATATTGCTAGTTAGATAACAAAATGTAAGGGTAGGAAAAAATCTGAACTGAGAATAAAAATATTGAGGTAAATAATAACCTGTGGTAAAAGTAATAACAGTCAAAAAATCTGTGAGGATATTAGGATATGTTAACAGCCAAAATTATTTTGTAGAAATAAGTTATAAGCCCACGACAGGCACAGATTCACAGGGAGAAAAAAGCGACTCCTAGGTTTTTCCACTGTTGAAACAGACCTGTTGTCCCTGGATAAACTACTAAACTTAAAGCCCACTCTATGTCTCTCTCTCTCCTGTGTTTTTTGCATGTTTGTGTTTGACACAAGCATCATCAAGAATTGGAATATTATGGTAATTTATCAGCATAGATTTATATGACGTGAGAAAAGACATGAAGGTTGGCTCAAAAACCTGGAGGGTAATACTGGGGGTAGAGACCACTGTGTTTGCTTTGGGGTAGAATTCTGCCTGTGTTGTTGATTAGCAGAGCTCTAAATGATGTTGCTCTACATTGAACGGGGATGTCCTTCATCTGTTTTCTTAGAGACCGGAGTATTCCTAAACCAGCTTGGCTCATCTGTTTCTACAAGTAACACCGTATGAATGCTCAGATATACTTGACTGGGCAGAAAGCAATCTCTTAATTCCTGGTGTTCAGTATGGACTTGGCTATTTTACAGTGCATTAACCATACAAAATGTTTTATTTATTTTGCTGTTAAAAAAAAAAAAAAAAAAAGAAAAAGTATGGCCTGCTAACCTTATTTCACTCCACTTAAAACTGGCTGTACCCCTGCATGTGAATTTCTGATAGTATTAATCTCACAGGATGTATGTACCACAATATACATATTTCTGCCTGTTAAACACTGGAATGAAATTCCAGTTTTCTTCCTATACACCTATGAAGGTTTCACTTCAAATCACCCATGAGCTATAAGCTTATATTTGAGATATTTAAATGAAATTCTATACTGGGTCACACTGCTTACAAAATTCTCCATCTTTTGTTCTACTAAATAATTTAAATAGATATATATTTACTGTATCTTATATAATACAATATTATATATATTATATATGTATTCAGTGTTAGATTATCATTGACACTTAATTTAATAAAAGCCAAAGCTGATACATATCTCCTTGCCTGTTTCATCTTTGGAGGCAGAATGTGAACAGGGAAGGAATGCTTTCATTGTTAAGTTTCAGCATTTTGCTTTGTGTTTGAATATTTAGTAGTTAGCTTCAGAGAATCATGACCTCAGTATTCCAGTCCTATAAATGGGACAATATGAGGGATCTTGAAAATGTAGAGTGAGAAAACTGTATCCGAAAACCTCATTTCTGACTGAAATAACAACATTTCTGAGTAAATACGTCCTTTATATTGAAACTTCTAACATATATCTGCCATAAGCATTATGATGGCAGAAATTTCAAACATATCATAACAAAATCTTTTTCCTTGACCCAGTTGTTGTTATTAGCTTACAGGTAAATTTTCATGCAAAGGGAGGAAAAAAAAAAAAGAAACTAAGTTATTTCATCATCTAATGATACACACACTTAGGCTTTGTGACATTTTCAGTCCTGCTTAATTAGGTAAAAGGACACAACACTGACTTTTGATGGGATTACAAGCCCTGTGATCAAGGTCCACTGAAAACTATGGAGTTTAAGCATATCTAAGAACCAAAGCCATAGATGCCCAATTGATTTTGTAGCTATATTGCTGCTGAGATTAAGACTTTACTTCTCCCTAAATCTGCTACGTACTACCTTCCACTGATTACCCCCCAAATAGAGTCAGAAACACAAATCCCATAAGCGGCTCTCCTTCAACACAAAGTGGTTTGGCATAGTACGACTCATCTTTCTCAGATGTTCTCACATGTTCTTCCACATGCTACCTACATGACTGTGTCTGAAATGATTTAACCAACTCAGCTACTGACCAGCAACAAATAGTACCAGAGACAAGGAGATGGAAGAGAGATAATGTTATTGAAGGAGTATGCTGTTTCTACAGCCATTTTTTCTCTTCTCAAGATCACACACTTTGCTATTTCTAATTTTGAAAGAAAAAAGAATTTAACCTGCAAGTTAAAAGCATTTTAGAAAAGCATACTAATTATTAAAAAAAAAAAGGAAAATGAAGCTTCTCTTAACTGGAGTAACTCTAAAATGTACTCATGAAGGGGGTGGTGGTGTGTTCATTAACAATTTTGTCAGGTGCACATATTTTAGAATAGGTGTTCTACTGATGTAAACACTTAAGTCAATGAAGTTTCATGTTCATGAAATAAAGCTATAATTAATGAAAGTTCATATTCAAATGTGCAATTGCGAGAGATTACTAAAAAAAAGGTCTGGCAAAATGCAAGCCAACCCTAACTCTATGATCAACAGGATTGCGTTAAGTCACTCAGTCATGCTAATTCATCGAGTTTTATTACTAGCTCTTCATTAACACTCACACTCTGTGTAATTATGCAAATATCTGTGAAGAAAAAAAAATATTCGTTTCAAATCTGTTTTTTAGTTCTGCAAGAAGTGTAACAACGTATTTTTTTTCAGGCACTGAAAGGTTGCACCTATGAATATACCACCAGTAACAGCATTTCATTAATTGAAACAGTTTCCTAGCATCATTGTGGCCCAAATTTTTTGTATGCCTGGATCTAATCTTGACCTAATACTGACATCCACTCTGCCCTGAAGAGAGCACTGGACTTGGTGAAATTCCTTTATTATTCTAAGATGTCTCATTGCTTAAGAGATACTCTGCTACATAAGAATCTCCTGTTTTGGGAACAGTATCAACTTTCTGGTTGTAAATGTCCGGCCTTTTGTCACACACCAGGCATGTTTGGAATACGAAGCCAAATAATGAAAGAGAAGCAGTAGTGTTGCCTTCTTTTGGACAAAAAGGTACATGCTGCATGCATATGCGCTCCAGGGTAGGACTGCAGGCCTTGCCCTACCAAATGGCGTTTTGTACCAGACTTGTCTCCCTTCATACAGATGAATATGATGCTACCTCATGTACGAGAGAAGAAAACACTTGAGAGTTCTGAGCACAGTTGACCAGGGATGAAGAGGTGCTACAGGATTTAAAGGAGAATATTTTTTCTCGATATACTTGATTTTGGGAATAGTCAAGTCAGAGTACATTTCAGTACTGACTCCAAGAACTTTGAGTCTGCAGAGCTTTGCTGCCTCTGCTCAGTTACACTCAGGTCAGTAATCAATAAATAACCCAAAAGATGTGAACAAGAGAGAAAACATGAAGCGTTTGTGAGCCCAGGCTGGATCAGTGTCTCCCCAAAGATCAGCATCTGCCTCATTGCTGACTGGAGGAAGCAAAAGGAGACATGAAGATCATTTACTGCCAACTGGTTTTCCTCAATGCAATCACAGTCATGTACCCTGCAAGAACCTCCAGCCTTCTGCAACCCTCTTAGATCCCATGTTGGATCACAAATCACAAAGGGCAGTGAACAAATTGTGTATGTGTGATTCTTTTTCAACACAAAATCATCCTTGACATCCAAAGATGTTTCTGGAGTTGGTTGTGCTAAAGCATTGATCATAAATACGCAACTTCTCTTCATTTTTGCCCTCAGGACTGGCTGTGTCTATTACTCACCACATTCAACAATGAACCTCAGGAAAAGCAGAGCAGTAACAGCCTGAGTAATTATGATCAGTACCAAGATTAAAAATAGGTATCTCTTTCCTTTGTTCTTTCTCTAAAAAAAATGCAAGAGAACTTAACCGTTATAATTAACTGTTCTGCTCACTGAACAGCTATAGGATCAAGTTCAAGTTTGACTTAGTTTTTAAGGAAAGCTTGAGTGTGTGGGATTTTCTTTTGTTTACAATAGGAAAGGTAAGGACTGAAGTTTTGGCCACAATGAATGGAGGAACAAATCTTCCTGCCATGTTGTGGGAGTGTCAAGTGGAGTGGAACTTCTTTTAAGACATGACATCTAAATCATAAATGCAACAACATCAAGCAAGCCAGATAACTGAATCTAAGATGAGACACTACTCGGACAACTACTCCTCAGCCCCGACACGAATCTGAGGAATCTCCTCCCAACTCTGCATCCAGTTCTGTATATATTCACCCAGATATCACCAAATATTGTTATGTGGCAGGCATTTGAAGTTATTTCCCTCTTAAATTTGTCTGATATCAGTATTTAGCAAATATATTTTTCTATTTATGTCACTAAGGAAAAGTACTGGTTCTATGTAGGTCATGTTATTTCAGATTCTTAAGACACCATCATGCCTAGAATACTCAACTCTTCCCCTCATCCTCCCCTAGGAGGACCAGTGCATAGCAGTAAATTCAAAAATAAGTGAACATATTATTATAATAAAAACAAGATTAATATGAAATACTATGTCTCTGGGCACGTGCACACATATACTTCATTGCTCCATGATCTCACTCCTCACAAATAACAAACTGTTTAATTCTGATTTTTAAAGAGCAAAATCATTTGCTATATTGAAACAGCCCATTCATCACATAAAGCATTTGATTCTGTCACCTCAAGTACTTGTTAAATCACTTCCAGCTGCTACAATCAAGGGCTAGGTACTTCCAAGGTCTGACACTTTCTGAGCTCTATTACACATTTAAGTATGATTCTTCAATCCAATTCTAGCCTTCATAATAATCAAGTGCCCACTCCACTTAACTTCAAGGCAACCAGGGAACCTGGAATTCTCCATATATGCCTGTATCTGATTTTCAATCAGATCTCTTCAACCCAAGACTGAAAGCTCCTGAATTATCAGCTTGGTATTAAAATGGCATCATTTGCAACTGCAGCAGTACCATCGGTAGCACTTCCATTGTTAAGCTCCTGTTTTTCCTAGATCCAAAGCAGTATGTTTAGGCTGAGGCAGAAATTAAATATACAAGGCAGAATTTAACTGCAAGCATGTACAGTGCTTACTAC